>NC_086116.1:15545631-15850197 GCF_963921235.1 Mobula hypostoma
TGCTGGAACTCACAATAATCTTCACTTTTGCTTGTACATAGGATTTTAAATATCTAACTCCTATCACGTGTACAGGTGCAACTTTAGTTGTTAGATATAACATTGTGCCTGGGTAAAAGTTACAGGGTCGGAGTGAAATGCCCATCACAAAACAGATTTATTTTGCCAACAGAGCTACTTTAAAAAAAAACTCTCCTTGTGTTAAAAGTTGCAGGTATATCAATGTTTCATTTTTTCCCATATCTGATTAGTGCTGAAATATATTATACACATGAAATCCAATTCATTGAGTGAGCACAGAAAAGAAGAGATGGGCAGCTCACCAGAAACTTTGGCCGCATGAAATTTGGAATAAATGGAAAAATCTAATTTTATCTTTACAAGAATATTTATGGTTTTGCTTGGCTGCTCCATTTTACAAATATAGACTTGCAAAAGAAAAATTAGGGAGGAATTGAAAAAAATGTCAACACTTTAGACAAGCCAAAGAGCTAATTGAAAAGGCATCTGTTTTGAGATCTGGGTCAGGAGAAAAAACAACAAAACATCATGTGGAGAGTGCAGTCTGATAGCCCTCTAATAGGTGCAGTTTTATGCCTGTGCTAGCTTGTTATGGGCCAAAACTTTTGATACAGATTAAAATTAATTTAATATAGAGAAGTGCTAACCTTTAGTGAAGAGGATTTAATGCATGTAAAGTGCCAAATATGGATTTGTAGTGTGGGGCTTATTCTGATCTTTTTAAGCCTGTGCCCTGATAAAAGGTCAATGTTCTAATTTTGGTTTATGGATTAGAAAATGTAAGCAATGGCAAAATTTAAATTATATTTAGGTAAATTCTAAGTTAAATTGAATTATCTTCCTATCCTGCATAGTTATTTTCTTTTTGATTGGGTCGGTAAGAATTGTGGAATTGCAAGGAGTCTGTCCTCTGTGGGAGAATACCCTGTGAATTAATGTCTAACTGACTGCTTAATTTTCTTTCCTTTCCTCCTGTGTCTCTCATACATACATTAGAAGTAGGAAGACTGGGAATTTGTTGTATTGTTTGAGGTTTGTTTGTCTCGTGCTTGGAAAGGCAGCTGCTGCCTTACTCCCATTCTTCGGTTACTGTTAGCTCTGCTTTTTCCATTTGCTCTTGGGATGCACAGTCTCTCAGAAAGGAGTTACGGAGTTACTTAAGGTCTTTCTGAACCAACTGTGAAGGGCTTAGAAAGTAAGGGAAATATGATTTTCATACAGGTAAGATAAATGTAATCTTTAAGAGGACCAGAACCTTATCGTGGTGAAGGGCATGGAAAATGAGAGAACTTCGATTTTCATATAGGTAAGATAAAAGTAACCTCCAAAAGGGCAACGGCCTTGTTGCAATTTGGAGGCTTGCATGCCTCGATGACCCAGAGCTGGCATCAGGGCTTTATGTTTCGACTCTTAGTAGGATTACCCATGTCAAAAAGTCAAAGCGCAGAGCCAGGCTAAGAGTAGTTCATCGGTCCTCAAGGTTTGGGGGCTCTGCTCAGGGCTGACAACCCTGACTGGTGCTACAAAATTATTATGGAAACAGTAATGAAGAACCCTTCTGCATCAGAGTGCAATGGTATTCCTGAGTCACCAGCCGGAACTTGCATGACTGACAGAAGTGAAGACTGAGCTACTGTCACGATGAAGGAAGCCCTGAACACCGCCAAAGATGGAGGACCTTCACTGCCGCCCAAAATGCGAGCGGCATATTGGGCAGTAGAGTTAGAAAATAAAAATAAAATTAAAATTGCGTGAGACTGGGATTCAGCCATTAATAAAAAAAAAGGACTGGGGAAAGTTGCAGTGAAAGTATGTGCAATGTAGTGGAACATAAGAGTGAAAATCAATAGAATCAAAGTATGATGCAGTATGGATATAGGCCGTTCAGCCCAACATGTGCGTGCCTTCCATATCCTCCCATAGCAACCTCAACATCCAGAACCAGGATAAGTATTTTGACAGATATTTGTTCTGTCAGTAATGTCAAAATTTATTTTATAGTCCTTGCAATTCAGAAACCACTCTGCGGTAAAGATATTTTTATGCTAACCAGTGGGATTTTAGGAATTAGTGATATTCTTTCCATTAAATCTTTCCAACCTCAGTGAACGAATTCCTATTTATGGTGAAATAAAGCAACTAGAATACAGTGCATGAAGTTTTCATATTTAATTACTATTAATCTTGATATTTAATTCCATATAATCTTGTTATAAATACCTTGTGGTTTTGTTTGTATTGTAGTTGCTGAGTAATTACACTGTCAGATATTACACTGCTGAGGCTAGGCAACATGCAGTATACATGATGTAGTTAAATTTTGAGTAGCTTTGACTTGTAGTTGACACTCAAAATACAAATTTTGAAGTAAATTAATTACCAAACTGTGAGATTCATTTCCTTGCTGACATACACAATAGAATAAAGAAATACAAATAGAATCAATGAAAAGTTTCGCACAGACTGACAAAAAATCAATGTAAACAAGACAAACTGCGAAATAGCAAAAGAAACAAATAATAATAATAATAAATAATAAATCAATAATATTGAGTGCATGAGTTGTAGAGTCCTTGAAAATGAGTCAATAGGTTGTGGGATCAGTGCAGTATTGAGTGAAGTTATCCACGCTGGTTCAGGAGCCTGACGGTTGAAGGGTAATAACTGCTCCTGAACCTGGTGGTGTGGGAATTAAGGCTGCTGTACATCCTTCCTGAAGGCAGTGAGAAGAGGACGTGGCCTGGATGGTGGGGGTTCTTGATGATGGATGCTCCTTTCTTGTGACAGAGCTTTTTGTAGATGTGCTCAATGGAGGGAAGGGCTTTATCTGCAGTGGACAGGGCTGCATCCACTACATTTTGTGGGCTTTTCTCTTCTTGGACAATAGTGTTTTCTTGGTTGGCTGTGATGCAGCCAGTCAGTTGCAACCATGATGTAACTCTGGAGACTTACTTTGAAATTGTGCTGGTAACACATTTTGCCTATGCACAAATAGATCATGTGAACGGGAACAGAAGACCAGGTATGCTTTAGGAGTAAGGTTCAATGGAACGGCGGTACATTCAAAAAATGATTCAACTTTTGTAGTTTTACAACGATTCTACAACAACAATCTTTTCTTAAAATCTTCACTCCACATGACATTACAACAAAATATCCATTTGAGGAAGTAGGAATGCTTATAAATATATAAATTTAATTTAGATTATAAGTGTCTTTACTTGGATTTTTTCTGCTGCCCAGATTTAGACGGAACTAAATTAACTAATATATCTTAAATAGTTAAATTAAATAAGTAGTGTAAAAATAGAAACTAAAAAAATAGTGATGTCGTGTTCATGGCTTCAAGGTCCATTCAGAAACCAGATGGCAGAGAAGAAGCTGTTCCTAAATTGTTGAGTGCATGCCAACAGGCTTCTGTACCTCCTTCCTGATGGTAGCAATGAGAACAAGGCATGACCTGGATGATGGGGGTCCTTAATGATGGATGCTGCCTTTTTGAGGCATCGCTCCTTGAAGGTGTCCTGGATACTACGGAGGTTAGTGCTCATGGTGGAGCTGAACAAAGTTTACAACTCTCTGCAGTTTACTTCAACTCTGTGCAGTAGCCCCCCTCCCCACCTGCAGCAGATGATAATGCAGCCAGTTCGAATGCTCTCCATGGTACATCTGTAGACATTTGCAGAATGTATGATAAAGCCTCACAGGAAAGCGGGAACCGTCTTCCACTGTGAAACTGTGAGCATAATTAATTTCATTTTCAGACTGAGAGCATTTATCTCTCAATCTAGTCTCACACATTTTCTTAAAGTATTCCACAAAGTTCTTTTGTGAAATGTGATAGACCTTCAAAGGTAAAAACAATAGGTGCACAGAAGACATGAAGAAAAGTGAATTTGTGTCGGGATTGAATTTGTGTGAAGAGTATAAATAATTAACTTAGGTGGTGAAATCAGTTATGAATTCTTCTACATATCCAATATCATTTAACTCTTTTTCCACTCCAAACGTGATTGCTTGCATATATTTAAAGCATCATCCTTACTCTCGCTGGATAAATAACTGTGTTCAAAAAGTGAACCCGTTTCCTGTAACTAGAAGATGCATCTTTTTGTTAATGTGTTATTGTAGAACTGAATATGCTGAAGATTAAAAAATATACTCACAGTAATCTGCTCTCTGGAATTAATATAGTCTTTGGCTGCATGATCTACTTTACTTTGAAATGCTGTATATCAAGGCTTAAAAGATCAAGGGAATAAATTTTATTTTAAAATTGGACGTATGAAGCAGAGAATTTGAGTGTGTGTAAAGCTAAATAATTTCATGGGTCCTCTCCGATAAAAATACTGAAGTGTTTTTAGCATTGTAATGTATCTCTTTCACTATTGGAAATAGCCTCTCAGTTCACTGGTTTGTCAGGCAACTGCTTTGAGGTTCTTCTCCTGAATCTAATGAGACGATTAACCCTGGGATTTGTGAGATTGATATGCAAGGTGTCTCCAACTGATTTTGCAGCTTTTCGGCTTCATTGATATTTACTAAATAACATGGAAGAATTTTGATTCGTATTTGGAGAGGAGGGGATTTCACAGCAGATAATCTGTGCAGTTTGACTTAATGTGACGGTGTGTGGAATTTCATAGATGCATGACTTGCCCTGCGTATGAAATGCAATACTGAACTCTGGAAGTGTAATTCATTCTGTAATCTTGTCTGCTTTAATATGATAAGACCATAAGATCATAAGACATAAGATCAGAATTAGGCAATTCACCATAAGATCATAAGACATAGGATTCAGAATTAGGCCATTCAACCTTTTGAGTCTGTTCCGTCATTCAATTATGGCTGATTTATTATCCCTCTCAACCCCTTTCTCTTGCTTTCTCCCCGTAACCATTAATGCCCTTACTAACCAAGAATCTATCACCCTCCACTTTAAATATGTCCAATGACTTAGCCTCCACAGATATCTGTGACAGTGAATTCCACAAAACCACAGAACCGGTATGAGTAATGGAATAGCTATCCTCCTCAGATAGAGCTATAGGAAAGGAAAAATATTGTCCAACAGTATACCTAACATCCATTTCACAATGTCCAGTTGCTCTACAGGACTGCTATTTCCCCTACTTCCATGCTGAATATGTACAATTTGTAGGAGTGAGTAAAGGTAGAGAGGTTATATTTTGTAATCTCATTTTTGGTTCCTGCTACACTCCAACAATACAGAAGCAGGAAGCCAGGAATAGTGGGAGGAATGTCTTCAGATGCAGCAGGTGGGAGAAGAAGGCTCAGTTCACTACCCAGCAACAGCTATTGGGAGCATTTCTTTGCTCCCACTTAAATTTCCTGGGTTGGATGTTCACAGCTCAATGATAATTATTGGAATCAATATTTTCTCTCCAGTGGTATTTGGTGGGGTTGATTCTTATTCACCAATGGAATTTGGAGGGATTGATTTTTACTCTTGAGTGATAGTTCTTGACATTAATGTTTATCCTCTAGTGGTATTTGGTGTGACTGATTTTTGTCCTTGAGTGGTATATTGTAAGAATTATACTTATCCTTGCATGGTGCTGGTTGTAGTGGCGTTTAGTCCCATGTTGTATCCACTGAGATTGATGATTCTTCAAGTGGTGTTTGTTGTCATTGACGTGTGTCTTCTGGTGGTGCTGGTGGGATTTATGCTTAATCCCCAGGGCTTCTTGTATAGGTTGATGTTTATTCTTGAGACTTACTTGCTGAGATTGCTGTTCATTCTTCAGAGAATTCACAGAGGATTGACATATACCTCAAGAGCTATTTACTGAGATTGGCGTTTCTTTTTGAAGGGGATTTGGTGGGGTTTTGATTATTTTCCAGCCATATTTCATGGGATTGAATTTTGCACTTAAGATAGCATATATATTTAATATCAAGTCATGATTGTTGAAAGTGGAGTTTGCTTGGATGTAGATGGAATAATGTTCAAAGTAAATTTATTATCAAGGTACAAACACGTCACCAAATACAACCCTGAGATTCATTTTCTTGTGGGCATATTCAATAAATCTACAGAATAATAACCATTACAGAATCAATGAAAGACCACCCAACTTGGGCGTTCAACCACAGTGCAGAAACTGTGCAAGTACAAAAAGAAAGAAAGAAATGACAATAATAAAGAAATAAGCAATAAATACTGAGGACATGAGATGAAGAATTCTTAAAAGTGAGTCTATTCCTGATGGGAACATTTCAATGGTGGGGCAGGTGAAGTAATCCCCTTTGGTTCAGGAGTCTGACGATTGAGGGGTGGTAACTGATTCTGAATCTGGTGGTGTGAGTCCTTAAACTCCTGCACCTTCATCCTGATGGCAGCAGCAAGAATGCTGCATGTCCTGGATGGTGGTGGTGGTGGTGGGGGTGGGGGGGTGGGGAGGGGAATTGCCCTGATGATGGATGCTGTGCTGTTTTCATGTGGTAGCATTTCATGTACATGTGCTCAATGGTGGGGAGGGATTTATTCATGATGGACTGAGCTGTATCCACTTTTTATAGGATTTTTCATTCAAGAACATCGGTGTTTCCAAACCAGGCCGTGATTCAGCCAGTCACTATACTCTCCACTGAACATCTGCAGAAGTTTGTCAAAGTTTTAGATGTCATTCTGAATCTCTGCAAACTCCTAAGGAAGTAGAGATGCTGCCATGCTGTCTTTGTAATTGCACTTACTTGTGGGGCTCAGGGCAGGTCCTCTGAACTAATAACACAGAAGAATTTAAAGTTGCTGATCCTCTGATGACAACTGGCTCATGGAGCTCTGATTAACTCTTCAGAGTGTTTGGTGGATCTTATTTTCACTTTTGGGCCATATTGGTGGGAGTGGTAATTACCCTTGAGTGACACTTGTTTAGACCAATATTTGTTGCAAAGTGGTATTTGGTGGAAATAATATCTTCCCTTCAATGATATGTGGTGGGATTGATGCTTACCCTCCCTCTCCCCTCCCCCTCAGTGGGATCTGGTGGGATTAATGTTTACCTTCCATTGGTACTTGCTGGAGCATTAAATCTCTTCGTACCGTCATCCTAGGAATACGTCTGATGAACCTCGGATAAGAAGATCAAAACTACACACAATACTCCATGTATAATATCACCAAGGCTCTATATAACTTTAGCATGACATCCTTGTTCTTTAAAATCTCTTGTAATTAATTCCAATGTACCATTTACCTTCATAACTTGCCGTAACTGCAGTTGTTTTCAGCAGCCACTGTACGAGTTTCCGTCAATACATCAATGTTTCCTAATCTATTATTATTTAAATGATGCAGTTCAGTTTTTAATCCATGTTCCACTCTATCATTCCAACTCACTTGAATTTTTGAAATTGCTTTGAAACTTCTTTGTACCCTCTTCATAAATCACACTTGTACTCAATTTCATATCGTCAACAAACCTAAAAATCCCACGCTCAGTTCCCTCTTCCCAATCGGTGATATTGTGAATAGCTGTGGTCTAATCCCTGCTGTACCCCAATGGTCACCATCTAAAGACCCAGTTATTCCTCTTCTCTGTTTCTGTCTCCTCCAATATTCAGTCCATGACAGTACATTACAGTGTCATAAATCTCATGTACTTTAATTTCAAACAATGTTCTCTTAGGTGGCACTTTATCAAAGGCCTTTCGAAAACCCACATGTACCAAATCAACTTGTTCTCCTTTATCAGTTCCACCAAATGTACATTCAAACATCTCCAGCGGGTTTGCCAAACACATATTCCACTTCATGATCCATGTCGACCATATCTAAACCTGCAGATGTTATCTGTGTCCTTTATAATAACCGATTCCCTACAATTCTAAACTGGACCCTCAGGATGTAAGATGTAACATTACAGCATTCTTCATCATAAATTCTTATGTTTCTGACTATAATTTGTGTACACTTGTTTTACTAATCTTTTCCTTATATACTGGGAGAAGCTTTTACAGCTTGTTTTCATGTTCTTTGCAAGATCATTCTCACGCTCTGTTTCTGCTTCCTTAATCAGTCCCTTGGTCCTTTGTGCTGAACTGCTCCTAATCTTTTCATTTGTTCCTTTTCCTGGCAACTTTGTAGTCCTTCTCTTTGGATCTCTTACTATCCTTAGATCGTTTATTTCGAGCCATGGATGAGTTGATTTTCTTTCTGTATTTTGGTACCGGAAAAAAAAATGTAACTCAAGTATTTCCTGCATTCACTCTTTAGTCAATGTGTGTCCACCTTCCTCTGTTGTAGAGAAGATGTCCAGTCTTTCATGCCTTCGTAGTTACCTCTGCTTAGTGTAGCAGCAAAACAAATCCAAGAGCAAAACAATTGCTGTCAGCCTGCAGCTGCCATGGGGTTGTTATACTTACCTGACGCACCCTGAGCTCCACTGAAGTGATTGTTCCAAAGAATTAAATTCCTTATTTCGATCCTTTATTAGAAATTAGCAAACATCAATCTTGAAGTGATACTAATTGGTCAGCAAAGACATGACCTCTGCCGGTCCCAAACCACAAACTACCACAAAATGAGCAAGAATACGCAACTTATTCCCTTTGTTTTTACCACGCCCCACTAATGTGACTAGTTAGCATAATAAATGCACGACACATAATACAAGGCAGATAGAGAACAGATACATGACTCCTACACTTAGATTTAAGGCTGCAGTTTCAGGTTGAGCTACTTTACTTTTTCTATTTGAAAGATGAACCCTATCATATTACGGTCACTCTTAAATTCTTGTAGCCAATCATAGCAAGATTATGACTAAGGGTTTGTGCCCATGTTGGCTCCTCATGCCCAATTCTAAAAAGGAGACTCCACACAGTCATGGAGCCATTGAGTAATTTGACACAGAAACAAGCTCTTCAGTCCATCCTGTGCATGGCAACTATCAAATACCCATCTACCATTTACCAGCACTTGATCTGTAGCCTGCTATGCCTCAGAAATTCAAATGCTCTTCCAGCTATTTTGTCACTGTTGTGGCAGAACAAGCTTCCAACACATACTCTGTCACTGCATTCCAGCTCGAGCAGTATAGTCCACAATATTATTATTAACTTGGTTTGTCCTTTCCATATGTAAAGTCGCACATGACTGTTGTCATACTTCTGATTTCTTTGTTGACTCTATCCCCTAAATTATCATTATACTTGAGAAAATGTTGACTACAACCACCAAGGTACACTCTCCAGTGTAATTCAGTGGGGGTAATGTTTACATCCAGTGACATTTGCTCGGATTGGTGGTGATCAGCCCATGATATTTGTTTAGATTGGTGTTTATCAACCAATGAAATTTGGCAGGATTGATGCTTACTCTAAAGTAGGATCTAAAGGGAGTAACGTTCACTCTCCAATAGAATCTGCAGTGAATGATGATTGTCCTATTGGTATTTATGCTTTCTCTGTAGTGGTCAATGTTTTCACCCTGGAGGTGTTGGATTAGGCTACACTTCAGCTTTGTACATTGTTTTACCACAATAGCAACACAGATCCAGTCATAATTGCAGCAAAATCCAGTTTGAGTAGATATTGTAGCAAAGAGTTTTATTTTGCTCTGTCGTTGAATTAGCTACATCTGAGTGGGTGAGCTAATTGCCATGGTAGCTTAATCTTTCCTTAAAAACCTATTAATCAGATATTAACAGGCCCTAATTGGCAGCAGTAGACTTTTGAAAATATGCCACATTAGTATTTCCTTCCCTCTCTTTTTGAGCAAACAGACAACTGGGAATGAAGTAGAAAGGGAACAAAATGAACAACTGGCAGCTTCAGCTATTGTATGTCCCAGTTTATATGGCCTTCATTGCCGTTGTCATAAAGGAGCCGTGAAAACCGAAGCTCCAACTACAGATGCAATTAAACAGTAAATTATGATATTGCACAGCAGACAGTAAAAGATGATTGTGTTGAAATGGTTATGAGCAATCTGTGCTTCGCTGGAAATGGCCAGATGGACAAAAGTGGCTTTAACTGATCCTAGATATTCCCTTGTCCCTACAACGTTGGTATTTGGTGAACGTTTTCTATTTTATTTTAGACTTCGAACAAGTTACAAAGTGCACCCAGCTTATCATTACAGTTACCACAACTGCATGTGTGCCTGCTGAAAAATATGAAGATTATGTAAAAAAGGATCTAGTGCTTTCTCGGCATATATGACAAATAAACTTTTATCGGGTTTCTAGCTGGATACAGGTATTGATTGTAACTGATATTTCGATAATAAACTCTGCCATCTTTATCAGGGATGATGCCTAGGCATGCCTAGTCCAGTAGTACACATACCCCGGTTGTCCGTCCCTCCTGACTGGTTAGTCTTCATCCAATCAGGTTCCCACTGTCCCACCTTGGTTACAATCAAATACCAGTTCTTACTTAAAGTGAAGCCTTCATCTTTGTTAAACTTCTTTTCCTTTAATTTTATTTCAATGGCTTCCTTCATCAGGCAGTCCCAAAACCCATTGGCGTGGCACAATAGTTTTGTGTCGTCAAAGTCAATCCTATGGCCATTGTGAATGCAATGTTCTGCTACCGCCAATTTTTCTGGGTAACCCAAATGGATACACCTCCTGCAATGTTCTGCTGACTTCTCGTTGAAGTTAAAAAATAGAAAGGTAAAAGAGAGATAAATTTGCATTCATGAGTCTATTGAATGCACAGTTAATAAAATCCTTTTGGAATACAGTCACTGTTATCAAAGTTCAAAATTCAAAGTAAATTTTATTATCAAAATACATATATGTCAGCATATACAATGCTGAGATTCATTTTCCTGTGGGCATACTTAGCAAATCTATAACAGGATCAATGAAAGATCAACCAGGGTGTGCAGAAGACAAGATGTTGTGCAAGTGCAAATAGAAATAAATAGCAATAAGTAATGAGAAAATGAAATAACAAGATAAGGTGTCCTTAAAATTTGATCATTGGTTGTGGGAACATCTCAATGGATGGACAAGTGAGTGTAGTTAACCCCTTTGTTCAAGAGCCTGATGGTTGTGGGGGTTAGTAACTGTTTATAAACCTAGTGGTGTGAATCCTGAGGCTCTCGTACCTTCTACCTGATGGCAGCTGTGAGAAAAGAGCATGGCCTAGGTGGTGAGGACCTCTGATGATGGATGCTGTTCTACGACAGTGTTTCATGTAGAAGTGCTCAATGGTTGGGAGGGCTTTACCCATGATGCACTGAGCCGAATCCATGACCTTACTCTACAGAGACTCGTAGAGTAATATAGCACAGACAGGAGAGGGTCCAGAGGCGGTTAACAAGAATAATTCCAGGTATGAAAGGGTTAACACATGAGGAGCGTTTGATGGCTGTGAATCTGTACTCACAGGAGTTTAGAACAATGAGGAGGATCTCATCGAAACTTATTGATTATTGAAAGGCCTTGAAAGGTGGACATGGAGAGTCTGTTTCCAATGATTGAAGACCAGGGGGCACTGCCTCAGAATGGAAGGATGACTTTTAGAACAGAGATGAGGAATTTCTATAGCCAGATGGTGGTAGATCTGTGGAATTCATTGCTGCAGACGGTTAATTAGTTCAAGCGAAGTTTGATGGATTTTTGAGTAAGAAGGACATCAAAGGTTACAGGGTGAAAGCAGGAGAATGGGGTTGAGCAGGATAATAAATCAGCCCTGATGGAATGGTAGAGCAGACTTGATGGGACAAATGGCCTAATTATGCTTTATTGTCTTATGTATCAGGCCCAAAGCGTCCATGCTCACCTAAGCCTTGTCTTATTTACCCAAATTTGGCAAATATCTCTCTAATCCTTTTCTATCAAAACCTGTTCAAATGTCTTGTTATACCTGCCTCAACTACTTCCTCTGGCAGCTCATCCCATATACTCACCAACTTCTGAGTGAAGAAGTTACCCCTCAGGTCTCTTTTAAATCTTTCCCCTCCCACATTAAACCTATGTCTATAGTTTTTGATTCCTTTCCCTGGGGAGAAAATCTGTGTGGATTCACCCCCTCTGTACCCCTCACGATTTTATACACCTTTATAAAGTTCCACCCTTAGTCTCCTATGCTCCAATCTATGTCATTATTTGAGGATGATCAGCCATGATCACAGTGAATGGTGGTGCTGGCTTGAAGGGCTGAATGGCCTCCTCCTGCACCTATTGTCTATTGTCTATGTCTCCATGTAAGACTTTCAAGGACTCTACAACACATTTTCTCAGAATTATTTTTTCATTTGCACAATGATTGTTTGGCAATCTTTGTTTATGTTTGGTTTTTCATAAATTCTATTGTACTTTACTTTTCTGTAAATGCGTGCAAGAAAGTTAATCTCAATGTAGTATATGGTGAGATATACTACACGCACTTTTATAATAAGTGTACTTAGACTTTACCTAGGCCTTTGCATCCTGGTTACATTCTGTCAAATACAAAATGCTGGAATTCTCCAAATTCCTGGTAATTTTTTCCCTTCCTCCTTCTCTTCTTCACTTCCCCACTCTGGCCTCTTACCTCTTCTCCTCCTCAGTTTATCACCTCTCCCTAGTGTCCCTCGTCCTTCCTGTTCTTCCATGGTCCACTCTCCTCTCCTATCAAATTCTTTCATCTTCAGCCCTTTGCCTTTTCCACCTATCATCTCCCAGATTCTTACTTCATCATCCCTCCCACACCCACCTGGCTTCACTTATTACCTTCTAGCTCGTCTCCCTCCCCTCCCCCCCCACCCTCTTATTCTGGTATCTTCCCCTTTCCTTTCCTGATGAAAGGTTTGACCCGAAACGTCGACTGTTTATTTATTTCCGTAGATGCTGCCTGACCTGCTGAGTTTCTCCAGCATTTTGTGTGTGTGTGTGTGTTGCTTGGGATTTCTAATGTCTGCAGGATCTCTTAACATTCTTTCAAATCTTCTTTGCAGCCTTTCCTGCTTAATGACGTTCTTAATAACAGGGTATTGAAAACTGTACACAGTACTCCAAGTGCAGCCTCACCGATATCCTGTACAATTGGAAGGAAATATAGCCACCATTTTATGGACAGCAATATTCCGTAAATAGTAATGAGGTGAAAACATTATTTTGGTGGTACAGGGTGAGGGAATCATCCCTCTCGTTCCTCAGAGAACGTGTCCAGGGTTCCATTTAATATTTCACCACAGAGAGAGTAGTAACTTCAGCATCGTGACTCTCCTTCAGTCACGTACAGTTGCATCAGACAAAGTGTGTATGTGTTTGATCTGTTACTTGGGCTCAAATCCTCTGACCCAGCAATTCAGTCAAGCACTTAAATCACAGCAGTAATATGATGGCTAATTCAACTGTGGCAGCAGGAAGCTGCTGTCGAAAACAACATGAGTGGGATATAGGGTACACTCCGACTTGCACTCGCTTTGAGCATGGCTTTTTGCCAAGTGCAAGGGCTTCCTCAAATTCCTCCTGTGGTGGTACAGCAGAACCACAAACTCCAGACATTATATTACAGTATTGTCAATACCGTATCATAATATGTTTGGGATGGTTTGGAGAATTTCGAAGCCGTGTTCTGGGAGCAAAAGTGGTGGTCGAAGCTGACCTCTGCAGACTCTCTGCCCCAGTGGTGGAAAAGCCCGTGGTTACAGCCGGAATCCCGAGAACTTACAAAACCAGAATGGAAGCGAATCCTCCCCATGCCTAAGAAGAGAAAGTGACAAACCATAAACTTGCTGCATCTTCATTGATGTTTGCGCGCAAAACCTGGAACAGGGGTCCCCAACCTTTTTTGCACCGTGGACCGTTTTAATATTGACAATATTCTTGCGGACTGGCCGACGACGGGGGGCGGGGGGGAGGGATGGTGTTCAAGTAGGGTTGTCAACTTCCTCACTCCCAAATAAGGGACAAAAGTAGCAGTCAAATATGGGACACTTGTGTTTACCCCGAGAAAGACTACCATGACCATGAAGCCTTGCGCGGGCACCTGTGTGCACATGTGTGACGTGCACATGCGAGTATGTGCCGACTTTTTTCTACAAATCGGTTTTGGCTTAATCTTCCCAATTCTGTTAGTGAAACTACACTATACATACATTATTTCTACTTTGTATAGGCTGTGTATTTATCATATCGTTCCCGCTTTTACTATATATTAGAGTTACTTTAGGTTTTATGTGTTATTTGATATGATTTGGTAGGTTATTTTTTGGGTCTGGGAATGCTCAAAAATTTTTCCCATATAAATTAATGGTAATTGCTTCTGTGCTTTATGCCATTTCAGCTTACGAACGGTTTCATAGGAGTGCTCTACCTTAGCGAGGGAAATACGAGGCAAGGGCAGTCCTGTGTGGGACAAACCAATTTAGCCCAATATATGGGGTGTCCTGGCAAATACGGGACAGTTGGCAACCCTATGTTCAAGTTCAACAGTGCGTGACAGGGAATGAGGAAAGGTGCAGCTGACTCATATCATTTCATACCGCCAAATCATATCGTTTCTTCGCGGCCCGGTGGCACATGGTTTGCGGCCCGGTGGTTGGGGACCACTGACTTGGAAGATTTATTTCATTATTAAAGAAACACTTAAAAGATATCTATTATCTGTATATAAAATTAAGCAGATCCTTATTAGAAAATTCCAGCCAATTTGCTTACATTTATAATCTATAATAGCCAGGCATCTTTTTTTCCCACTGATCCTGTTTGAGGTAGGTTTATTAACCAGAGATGAGCTACAGGATTCTTCAGGTCTGTGTGAAAAGGAATAATAGATTTTGCAATTCTCCTGATAAAAGCCACCTCCAGCAATGTGGCTCAGAACTGCTGAGAGGTGAGAGGTCTTCACGTTTTTGGAATGTGACTTTAACATTCAGACTTCTGACTCAGAGGTGAGAATGCCAAGGTCGCTGTAT
Source organism: Mobula hypostoma (assembly GCF_963921235.1). Lineage (NCBI taxonomy): Eukaryota > Metazoa > Chordata > Chondrichthyes > Myliobatiformes > Myliobatidae > Mobula > Mobula hypostoma. Next base: position 15,560,537 of record NC_086116.1, read on the forward strand.
ATTAAAAAAACTGCCTCTAGCGATAATTGAAAGAAAACAACAGGTTTCAGCAATTGAAAGCGCAGCTCTGATTGTGTAAATAGAATATAAGGGCAGTTGTACTCGCTGCTGTTGTGATCAGTCAGAATCCCTTCCTCCCTATTTTATGTCTCTAGCCATTGTCAATCCTGTACACGTTTCTGCAGAAATCCAGCCCCCACTTTGCAACCGATCTATAGTGGGCGGTGCTACTCGGTGTCAATGGCACATCCCACCCCAGTCGGAGGACGCATCTCCTCTAACTGGCTGAAAGGTAGGCGAACTGGCCCACCCACTCCCCTCCGTTCGCAATCCAGGCGTGCAGCCCATTTAAAATTTTGCAGCTTTAGTCCGCACAGAATTGTGTCCCGAACTGGAGTGTTGCGGCGGATCAGACGCGCGGGGGGCTGCAGGAGTTCTTGCGGACGATAGCGGCAGTGGGTGGGTTTTCTCGTGGTTGCAGGGGCAAGAAAAAGTATCCATAGATGGTGACTCCGCCGGCGAGGCCGGGCTGTGGCTGGATGCAACAGTGGGATCCGAGTCTCGCAGCAAGTCCGTCTCCGTTTGCAAACATACAGCGTTAAGAACTGCTGGATGCAGAGTTGGACGAAGCCCCCTCCACTTCCCCCGTCCCCCTCGGTTATATCCTGCCTCGCCGCCTCTTCCCCCGCCTGTGTCAGCTTGCAATGCACTGGTTGAATTGAAAAAGACCCCCCAATTGCAATGTGCCAGTGATACCGTTAGTCAGCACAGCATTTACAGTGATGGGCATTTTCAAAACAGTCCCAGTGCTCGAACGTGCCACGCTGCTGTGACCCAGTGCGATCAAGCCGGGCGAATCCTGTCAGTTGTTTCACGGGTTTGTTAGGATTTCTGATGCTGATGTGATGGTCAATTTAAAGTAACTTTCGCCTCCCCCCCCTCCTTTTCCCACCCGCAACCTTCCTTCCACACAGAGGGGGTCGTTCTCCACAGGGACTGAGATGGTGAAGTTTGCCGGTGGCTCGAATTGCTTTATTGATTGAATTCATCAGTCGCTGTACCATGGCGAAGAGTGCCGAGGTGAAGTTGGCCGTCTTCGGGAGAGCAGGCGTGGGCAAGTCAGGTAACTAAAATAAGCTAGATCTCCGGAGTGGATCTGTAACCAAGACAATTTGTTTCAAGTTATCGCCCAGTGTCATGCTCTCTCTCGTGGACGCTTAGTTGTAAATCACTGTTGCAGGCAAATACGCTGTCACCCAGCACAATATAAATTTGTCAACAGTGGGGCCATTTGTTTTAATATTTATCTCTGCGGGTTTTTGATTCTTTCTCCGGGATTTCCTTCCTCAGTAGTTCCCGGCCATGCGTGCTTGAGCGGGGTTACTGCTGCCCAAGCCGCGTCCCACTGATACAGACAGACTGCACTCCGCGTTGGCATCCAGTGCCGGGTCCGGCTGGGTGAAGTCAGATCAGTAAGAACCATCTGTGGGCGAGAGGGATACCAGCGTGGCTTCTCCACATCTCCAGGGACTTTTTATTGAATCGCACGCGTGTTTACTGTTGCCGATTGCAGAGAGTGGAAATTGAGCTACTGCCGATTGGAAATCGCGCTGATCTATTCGATATGAGCAAATGAAAAATCTCGATATAAATTATAAATCGCTGTGTACTTTATAGATTATGTAACATTAACGCGCGATCTGAGGGCAAGTGTCGGAAAGTTTAACAGTGAAAAATTCTTACACCTAATGGTTGCTTTCTCCGTAGTTTCGACCTGCCACTCTGTCCAATGAAATCTGGCAAATGTATGCCCACTCTGATTTGATGTTTTTTATGAGAGAAAAGGTGTACGGTATTTATGTTTTTTTTGAAGGTGTTTATTTTCTTCAGCAGTAAAATCTATCGTTTTGGTCAGTGCGGTAAGTATTTTAATTTGGGGCCCTTGAGACCAAATCCCATATCCTGCCCCCCATTACAGGATGAATTACTTATTTTTGACACATGGGTTGAAAGCTGGGAGTTGGATGAACATGCCCAGCTTTCTGAGTTCTTCTGTTAGGCAGGAAATGGACTGCAGTAAATAACTCTCCAGTTGACTGGAGGTGTCTAGGTGTCTGTAGGGACTTCCATACTGACCTCCCCTCACATCTCAGCTTCCCACACCAGATGAAAAACCAGGACCGGACTTCGAATTTCAGATAAGGCTGCTTTAGTCCCGCTTCCCAGCCCTAGCAGCAGGAATCTGGCATGCATCAAGTTTTCAAATTTAGTGGATGGCAGACGAATGCATGAATAATCAAACCCTTGTGCAAACAAGCTGCAAAGTCAAGGGAAGTGAAAATTCTGAAGATGGTGGTTGGCTGAGGTTAAATCAGAGGTTGTGAACTATTTGCATAAAGACTGAACCTGACACAGGCGGTTCCTCCAGCATTTTGCAGCCCACTTATCATGTAGCCTGTTCTGAATTGTACAGCATCTACTGAAATGTTCTCTATAAAAATGCAAACACTTGACAAGTCGGTGACTGTAGGAAGAATGGTATCATTTACAGATCCCAGCACCACACTGCGGTAGCAGTGACACTGGAAGAGCAAAGCACTAAAGACTTCCAGCACTATGCTTCAGTGAAGATTATATGAATACAGGCAAGCAGGAGTTAATGGTTACTTTGAAGACCATTGTTACGGGCCCTGTAACTGGGTTGCCAAACCGGCAGAAATGGACCACGTGTTGGAGTCTGGTTTAACAGAAACTAATAAAGTTTTTATTAAAGAAATAAGTAACACAGTACTCTAATCGTAAGGATATAAATGCAACAGTTAGCAATGATAAAACACACATGTACACAGATCTAGGGTAATAGGAATCAACCAAGCTCTATCGCAGTCTAGGGGTAAAATGATCAGTCTCAAGTGACGCAGAGTTCAGTTCAGCTTAGTACAGTTCGCAGTAATCGCTGTTGTGCTGTTGGAGAGAGAGAGAGAGAGAGAGATAGAGATATGCAAATCTGATTCAGCAGACCTTTGATGTTCTTCGCAGTTGGCTTTCGGGTGGACCCTTTTTAATGTCTTCTGTAGTCACCGACTGTGACCCCTCCGTTCCGGATACGACCGTTCTTCGGCGGTGAACCCGGCACCCAGGCAAGGGCGGACACACACACCAGGTTCCCACCAATCGTATCCTTTTCACCCTGTGCGTCTATGGTCGGTTCCCACGACCAGACCTCCAAACTCCCACCAACTTGTGGGGGGCTCACCGCTCTTCCAGGGTCTCGTTATCTCGTGGTGTGTGTCGTGCCTTAGCGAACCTGTTCTTTTTATCCCCCTGCTGGGGTATTGCCTGTCCATCAAACTTCAAACAGTTCAGGTTCAAAGCAAACGGTCTGTCAATATCTGAATTCTGGTTTCTTTCTCGTTAGTCTCTCTTCTATCTTATTAGCATTTTGGATGTTTCTCCATTGTCTCCCTTATCTCTCTCTCATTAGGATCAAACTTCTGATAACTTGGTTTGTCATCACACCATCTTTAAATCTCTGGGCACCTACTTCTCTGTGTTTCTGAAAAAAAACCCTGCATATCTCCTTTAAACTGTTTCCTTCTCAGCTTCAACCTATGGCCTCTAGTATTTAAAATGACCACCCTCGGTAAAAGACTCTGTCTACTCCATCTCTGCCTGCCATCATTTTATAAACTTCTATCAGGTCTCCCTTTAGTCTCCAGAGAAATCAAATCAAAGTTTGTCCAACCTCTCCAGATACTAGTGCACTATAATCCAGCCAGTATCCAGGTAAGAAGGTGACCAGACTGAGAAGTCCCTGACTTGCTGATTTGGTTGGGGGTGGGGTGGGGGAAAGGAGAGTATGCACCAAGAAAAACAAAAAAAAAGCTCGTTATAAATTATCCTCACTTTCACTTCATGTCCCCCAATAAGACAAATTAATATCTATCCAATGAACATAGAACATAGAATAGTACAGCACAGTACAGGCCCTTCGGCCCACAATGTTGTGCCGACCCTTAAACCCTACCGCCCATATAACCCCCCCCACCTTAAATTCCTCCATATACCTGTCTAGCAGTCTCTTAAAAGCAGTTGTTTCTACACATCTTGGTAGTTGGGTGATTATCCCCCAGATTCTTCCTGTGTGTGTGTGGGGTGTGGCATTCAGTCTTGCCTTGCAGAGCATCTTTGTACAGTGTAAGGAGGACTGTCCGTGGTGCTGTCAGACAGACAGAACTGATTTTGCTCTCTGCTCCCATTTATGACTGTCATTGCGTCACTTGGGTCCCGGTTCCTTGCTCAAAGACTGCCAAGTGTCATTCAGGGAGTCACCTGGTTTCCACTGGTCGAGGTTTACCAGAAAGCTGTCTGGATTAGAGAGCCTATGCTTTACTTTTTATTGGGTTAGGTCCTTCCAGACCTTCAAGCCGTGTTGCCCCAGCACCCCCATTACCCCTGAACCCAAACCAACGACCTGTTAACCTACCCAGTACGTCTTTGGACTGTGGGAGGAAACCAGAGCACCCGGGGAAAGCCACACATTCCAGGGGAAGGATGGACAAAGACTTAATGAAGAATGACACTAGAATTGAAGCTCTGAATTCTGGAATGCCCCGAGTTGTAATAGCGTTTTGCTAACCGCTACAATAAGACCATAAGACATAGGAGCAGAATTAGGCCATTCAGCCCATCGAGTCTGCTCCACTATTTCATCATGGCTGATCCCGGATCCCATTTAACACCATACACCTGTCATCTCACCATATCCCTTGATGCCCCGACCGATCAGGAATCTATCAACTTCCGCTTTAAATATACCCAGGGACTTGGCTTCAACTGCAGTCTGTGGCAGAGCATTCCACAGATTCTCCACTCTTTGGCTAATAAAGTTCCTCCTTACTTTTGCTCTAATAGGTCGCCCCTCAATTTTGAGGCTGTGCCCTCTAGTTCTGGTTACCCTCGCCAGAAGAAACATCCTTTCCACACCCACCTTATCTAGTCCTTTCAACTTTTGGTAGGTTTTAATGAGATCCCCACATATTCTTCTAAATTCCAGTGAGTACAGGCCCAAAGCAGCCAAAGGCTCCTCATATGTTAACCCCTTCATTCCTGGCATCATCCTTGTGAACCTTCTCTGGGCTGTCCCTAATAACAATACATCCTTTCTGAGATAAAAGGCCCAGACTGTTGACAATACTCCAAGTGAGGCCTGACTAGTGTCTTACAAAGCTTCAGCATCTCTTTGTTTTTATATTCTATTCCTCTTGAAATAAATGCCAACATTGCATTTGCCTTCTTTACCACAGACCTAACCTATGAATTAACCTTCTGGGAGTCTTGCATGAGGATTCCTAAATTTCTTTGCACCTATGCTACCTTACCGTGGTGCCTAAAAGGAGAGGTTAGATAAACTGGGGTGGTTTTCAATGGAGCAGCAGAGTCTGACAGAAGACCTAATAGAAGTTTATAAGTTTATGGGAAGCATAAGTAGAATGGGCAACTGGTATCTTTTTCCCAGAATCGATATGCCTAATACTTGAGGGCATGTGTTTAAGGTCAGAAGGAGTACGTTTAACGAGATGTTTGGAGCAAGTTTTTCTATACAGGGAGTGACATGCCTAGTATGTGCTGTCAGGGATGGTAGTCAAGGCTAATGCAAAACAGGCACTTAAAGCTCTGGAATAAACTCATGATTGTGTAAATAATGGAGGAATATGGACATTGTTTAGGCAGAAGGGATTAGTTTAGTTATGTATGAAATTAGTTTAACACAACTTTGTGGGCTAAGGGACTTGCTCATCTGCTGTATTGTTTTATGTAACCAACATTTCTTAAATGGATCTCGTGTTGCTAATAGTGGATGGGTGTGGATGTTTAGGAAGATATTATGGCAGAATTACTTTACTGTGTTCATTCGAAATATTTCCAAATGGTAAATTTCCATTTGGCTTCAGGGAATGGATATAGAATTCCCACCCTGGGCAGAATGGTTTGTGAAATACCACTTCCTAGTAATTCACCACAGCTATCAATGTGATCTAAAGCTTTTGCTAGTTAATTTGTGCAGGAGTTACGATGACCTTGCTTGCTGCTAGTTTGTGAAGCATTTCAGTCTTTCCATGGAGTGCCGGAAGACTCAAGAGGAAATACGTTGAATAGATCCTTTATAAGGTGAGGCATATTGTGGATTTTTTTTCAATGATTTTGATTCTAATGCAATTTTAATGGTTTTGAATTAAACTTTGATGGCACATTGTTAAGAACAAAAATCTGATGAGTGTATTGAGGTAGGAGATAGCAACCAATCAGATAGTTCAATGAAAAATAAAATTATTGTACATCAGATAAGGGAAAAGAATGAAGGCAGTTGGCTCCTTATAAGATTATTATATGCAGCAAGAACTAAAACATAATGATCGGTTGAATAGAATTGTACATTAGCGGAAAGAAGTTACAGAGGACCCCTCCAGTATTAATAGCCTCCCTCTAACTCACGTAAAAGTGTACCCTCTTGCCTCCTCACAGAACTGCATAGGATTAGTTGCTAAGTATATTCAAGGCATGGACCAATAGTTCTTTTAGACATTAAAGAAATCATAGTGTGGCCTATGAAAGAGATTAAGCAGGTTGGCCTGATATTCTGTAGAGCTTAGAAGAATGATGTGTGGGCACGTGGCCAAGTGGTTAAGGCATTGGACTAGCTACCTGAAGGCCGTGAGTTCGAGCCCCAGCCGCGGGAATGTGTTGGATCCTTGAGCAAGGCACTTAATCACACATTGCTCTGCAGCGACACTGGTGCCAAGCTGTATGGGTCCTAATGTCCTTCCCTTGGACAACATTGGTGTCATGGAGAGGGGAGACTTGCAGCATGGGCAACTGCTGGTCTTCCATACAACCTTGCCCAGGCCTGCGCCGTGGAAAATGAAGACTTTCCAGGTGCAGATCCATGGTTTCGCAAGACTAACGGATGCCTTTACTTAGAAGAATGAGCAGTCAATTGGCAACATATTACCTGCAGCACCAAAGATCGCAACACAATCAACCACTACTGTGCTACGAATTCCTACTGTTCCATGCCTAGACTGCATTTTGGGAAACCTGATGGCTTGGTGGTGGTCCTCCTACCTGCAGAGGCTAAAGGCTAATTTATACCTCTGCATCAACTCGACGCCGTAAGTACGCGAATCCTACGCAGAGCCAACGCGGATCCCTACACCGTAGCCTGACACGCACCTCTCCCAAAATGTAACTACGTGTCGCGGCAATGCAGACTGAACAACTGTGATTGGTCTGCTTGGTAGCATCGCATTTCCTCCTACACTGCAGTAGCTTCCCATTGGGCGACTCAAGGGCAGGGAAGGAACTCTGGCTGCAATGCTTTCCATAAAGCTTTACAGACCTCCGAAATTATGGAGGACACATTTTACTTTTACGAAAAAAGACGCTGGCTTTTAGACCTGTTTACCCCGAGAAATACTACCATGACCGTGAAGCCTTGCACGGACTGGTGCGTGCGCATGCGTGATGTGCCTGAATTGCAGAGCGATGCAGACACACCAACGCACAAGTATAAATGCTCACAACATGTGTAGGCCACTTGCGTAGGTTACAGCGTCGAGTTGGCGCACAAGTATAAATCAGGCTTAAAGAGCAAAGCTCCCGAGATTAGGACAACAAAGAGGTGATTGCTGGAGGCAGAGGATCTGAATAAGTGCACTAAGGTTGTCACGGATATTATAAAAACAATCATTGATGAATGTGTCCCCACAAAAGCATTCAGAGCTTTCCCCATCCAAAAGGCCTGGGTGAACCGTGATATTCGTACTGTATTTTGCTGAGAGCCAGATGAGTGGCATTCAGGTCTGGCGACCAGGTGGAATACAAGAGGTCCAGGTACAATCTCCAGAAGGCCATGTCATGTGCAAAGTGGCAATTCTGGACTAAACTTTAGTCATGAAAGGATGCTCAACAGTTATAGCAGGGCTTGAATGCTATCACCTCCTACAAAGTGAAACCAAGCAACATATGTGATAACAGGGCTTTGCTCCCAGATGAGCTCAATGCCTTTTGTGGGGGTACCTCCACGAGCCCCAACACCCCCATGATGACCCTGAGGTCTCTGAAGTTGATGTGAGCAGTCTTCAAGAGGGTAAACCCATGGAAAGCGGCTGGCCCAAATGGGGTACTGGTCAACTGGTTGTAGTGTTCACCAGTATCTTTAACCTCTTGCTTTGGCGGTCTGAGGTATCCACCTGATTCAAGCAGGCTTCGGTTATACCAGTGCCTAGGGAGAACTTAGTAATCAGCCTCAATGACTTTCGCCCAGTAGTACTTGCATCCACTTTGATGAAGTGTTTGGAGAGGCTCGTGATGAAACATATCAACTCCTGCCTGAGAAGTGACTTGGGTCCACTCCAATTTGCCTACCACCACAAAAGGTCAACGGCAGATGCCATCTCATTGGCTCTTCATTCAACTCTGGAACATTTGGACAGTGAAGTTGCATACATTAGGATGCTCGTCATTGACCACGGCTCAGCATTCAATACTATCATTCCTTCAAAGCTAATCAATAAGCTTCACGACCTTGGCCTCAATACCTCCTTGTTTGGATTGGCAACAACATCTCCCCCACAACCTCCATCAGCACAGGTGCACACAAAGCTGTGTGCTTAGCCCCCTGCTCTATTCACATTATACTTGTGACTGTTAGGCTAAGCACATCTGCAATGCCACATTAAAGTTTGCTGGTGACACCACTGAGGTTGGCCAAATCAAAGGTGGTGATGAATCAGCATATAGGAGGGAGACTGAAAATCTAGCTGAGTGGTGCTACAACTCAATGTCAGCAAGGCCAAGGAGCTGATTATTGAGTTCAGGAGGAGGAAACCAAGGTCCATGAGCCAGTATTCATCCGGGGATCAAAGGTGGAGAGGGTCAGCAACTTTAAATTCCTTGGCGTATCATTTCAGAGGAATTGTTCTAGATCCAGCATGTAAGTACCATTATGAGGAAAGTATGGCAGTGCCTCTACTTTCTTAGAAGTTTGCAAAGATTCAGCATATCATCTAAAACTTCGACAGATTTCTATGGATGTGTGGTGGAGAGTACCTTGACTGCTTGCTTCATGGCCTGATATGGAAACACCAATGCCCTTGAATGGAAAATCCTACAAAAAGTAATGTATATGCCCCAGTCCATATGGGTAAAACCCTTTCCACCACTGAGCACAGCTCCAAGGAGTGGTGTTGCAGGAAAGCAGCATCCATCATCAGGGACCCCCACCACCCAGGCCATGCTCTCTTCTCGCTGCTGCCATCAGGAAGAAGTTACAGGAACCTCAGGACCCACACCACCAGGTTCGGTAACAGTTATTACCCTGAAAATGTTCCCCTTAATGTCTGTGCATGCGTGTACACGCACTCATCTTTTGTGACTGGTGCATAAAGGAATTTAAACTGCGCACCAAAGGTTGTCACCCTCTACCTTGTTGGCATGTTAAGTATATTTCACGATTGTTCACAGTCACATTTCCTTTTGCGGTTTCTGATGCAGACGACGTTGGCAACGTGGAGTTTGTGATGATTTGTCTGCAGTTTTTAGAACTGGCTTATTTATACTGTTTTTATTGAAGAAATTATTTAATCACTATGTCGAATTCCACAGAAGTAAAGGGTGTGAAGCACAAAAGATCTGCTCGTTCACTTAAAGGGGAATGGTTTAATGAAACAATAGAAATTGCTACACCGAAAGCTCATGAGGTCAGGAATGTGCATTTAAGAGAAATATTTAAGTACAATACAGAAACTGGTATTATCTGTGTGAATTGTCATAGTGTATATGAAAAATAAGATTTATTGATGTGTGTTATTTTATTTCTTTTAAATAATGAACAACAAACTGAACTTGGTAGTTTATTAACCTTGGCATAGCTTCAGGTTTACTTCCACTTAAAAATTCAGTGTGCACATGTTGTTGTCACGGGGCAAAAAATTGCACAGCACAAGATTTTTGCACACACTGGTCATTACAAATTAGAGGGAACATTGCCCTGAACCGTCAGGCTCTTGAACCAGAGGGGATAACTTCACTTGCCCCATCACTGCACTGTTCTCCTGACCCATGGAGTCACTCTCAAAGACTCTTCATCTTCTGTTCTTGATTTATATTATTACTATTTCCTTTTTTGCACAGTTTGTGGTGTTTTGCACACTGATTGTTCACCCATCCTTTTGGATGTGGCCTTCCATTGAATCTGTTGTTTCTTGGATTTATTGAGTATGCCTGCAAGAAAATGAATCTCAGGGTTGCATATGGTGACACGTGTACTTTGATAATAAATTTAACTTGATCTTTGAACTTTGATCTCACGGAAATTCTGCTGGGACTGAAAAGGCAAGAGGCAGTGATGATGATTTTCTGACTGGGTTATTGAGAACAAGGCTCAAAACAGCTATTGGCCATTCCGATGAGAAGATCTTTCTTCATCCAGAGGTTATTGAATCATTGGAATATTTGCTCAAATAGACTGTGTAGGCGAACTTGTGGAGTGCAGATTTTGATAGAATTTTGGGTAAAGGAATTAAAGGATGAGTATTAATTTAGAAAAACAGTACCGAGATACAAAGTCAGCTGTAATGCTACAGAGGGCAGAGCAAGTGCAAGGGCCGAGTGACTTTCTCTTACTAGTTTCTTATGTAGCTGTCACAGTAATGGAAGACAGCAGAGATGGCATCCTACCTTTGAGTCAGGGGGCTCATTGTTTCAGGTCCTGCTCAATAGATGAGAGCACAATCTCATTAGTTACTTCCATGCTCTTAGGATGAGTTTCCAAATAATAACAAACATGTACATTATTGATCTGGTCCATAGTTACTTGTCAATCAGGATCACTAAAATGTATTATCTAAAGATTTTTAAAGATTAGCTTTATTTGACACGTACATCAAAACCTACAGTGAGCAATCCCATCAAACCCTTTCTCCCACTTATTTCCCTGGTAACACTGGACAGCAAAGATTTTGCTTCCTGAACACTTTTGGGTGTATCTTCTGGATTTTGGGCTGCTGATCATGAAAGTCACCATGAAACTTCCCCATCACACACCATTTTTGTGAAATCGCCTCTATTTGTTATTTCAATTCAATTGAAGTGTTGCCCACAATGTAAACTGAAAGGTTGTATATATTGTCCAGGCCTGCTTAGGCAGGGCTGATGCTGCGTGGCAGGACAGGTTTTAGAAAGGCTATAAAAGCATCACGCACACACCATTCTATGTATTGCGTTTACACGTATATCAGATTGCGATCACGTTGATGCTCAAGCTCTGCACCTATAGCATATTGCGTGTACTCATTATAATAAAGTAATTATATTTTCAGGAGTATTTGTGACGGCTAAATGTCTTGTCAACGTTGCAACATGATACTTTCTCTTATATTTGTGGCGAGTATATGCTTAGACCTCAAAGACGGACCATGACTTCTCTTATTAAGAAAGCCAGTGAGCTCTACTTTAGGTATAAAATTGGTGACAGGGGCAAAGCCTGGGCTTCTGATATTTTTTGTGTAACTCACGCTGTCGATCTTGGAGCTTGGCTCAGAGGTACTCGGAAGTCAATCCTGATGATATGGGAAGGGCAGAAGGATCATGTGACAGACTGCTACTCCTGTCTGACCAATGTGTCTGGCTCCTCCGTTATAAACAAAAAAATCAATTAAATACAATACCCCAATCACCCTTCAGCCATGAGATCTGTGCCACATTTCAGTACTAAAGCTACTAGAGATGTCGAGTCTAGAGGAGACAGACTGAGATGCCATAATGCACGAGCCAGGAGTGGAAAACGAAACTGGTACTGATACGGATTTTGAACCCTTTATGTAGAGTGAGTCTCATCTGATAACTCAATCTGAGTTAAATGACCTGGTTAAAAACTGGATTTATCAAAGACAAAAGCAGAATTACTGGGTTCAAGTCTACAAGGATGGAATATGCTGTCACAAAGCACAAAAATTTCCGTGAAGGATTTTGATATTTGAGACAGATCCCAGAATAACTGATGCCAAGATTAAGGAAAGAATTTTTATTGGTCCACAAATCAAACAGGTTATCAAGATCTTCCAGTGGGACAGGAGAAAATCACATGCAAGGCATTCAAGGATGTTGTTGGAAATTTTCTTGGCAGCCAGAGAGCACCAAACTATGTGCAGCTACTTCACAACGTACTTCAAGCGTACAAAACCATGATGTGCAACATGTCACTAAAGATTCGTTTTTTGCATTCCCATTTAGACTCTTTCCTGCAAATCTTGGTGCTGTCAGCGACAAGCACCATGAAAGGCTTCACCAAGACATTGCGGTCATGGAGGAACTGTATCAATGCTAGCTGATTATTGTTGCACACTTAAGAGAAAAGTCTCAGACACTGAATACAAATGCAAATCATCAATAAAACATTTTTAACTAGGTTGAATTATTGCAGTGTCAGCACCATTATGCAATTAAACACATTATATTCATTAAAAGTTAATTTGTTTCTCTAAATTCTTAAGTGATATGAACTGTATTTGTGTTCAGCCTCAAGTGGTCTATCATAACCAAAAAGAAAAAAATCTGAGGAAGCAACTCGTTCAAAGAAAAATTGCTGTCCAGTGTAACAGATTCCCCTTTATATTCCTCTGACTCCTCACTCTTAACTCTAGGAGGTAATTTACAATAGTTAATTAATCTACCAACCAGTTAGTCTTTGTGAAGTGGGAAGAAAATGAAACGCCCGGGGAGATTTCAGTGGATCACACTGAGAACGTTCATATACGACACAGGCATACCTAATGTGGGACAGAACTTTAGTTTCATAGTCTCCAAAGCAGCAATTCTAACTGTTGACCACTGTGCATATGGTCAGTGTTGAAGAATTACGATGGCGGTTTGTTCAGATTGTTTATTAATTTTCCTTAAATATGAAAAGGCGTACTTTTCTACCAACTAAGTGTCAAAAGTATCTGAAGCAATAAGCGCCGAAGTATCTAGCAACCACTGGCCCATTCCTTACAACTTGAGACCTGGTAATGTTCAGGTAATTAGGCATGAATGATGGGCAAAGGATGACTTGTTGTTCCTATTAGTTTAATTTCTGTAAAAAAAAAACACTTCTAAAAGCTTTTATTTTCCCATAGTGTGCATTGACCGTTCTCACTGGGGCTGTATATTTTGTTTCTGAATCATGGAAGTATAAAGTTTTATAATCAATACTGCACTAATCAAAATTAATCCCATTACCCTGTTCTATTCAACATTCATCTGCTTCCCACACTAACAGAGCATTCCTTTAAAATGGCAAATATTTCTTTTTGAATCACTGCCTTTGGCAACATGGTCCCAGGCTCTTAACTTCGTTTAATTGGTTAAAAAAAATGCTCCCAGCCTCTCTCTAGTTTTTCATAATGTTAAATTGATGGCCCTTCATCGTGGAGTTCCCAGAAGAAACAGTTTCCCTATTTGTTTTCTCAAAATGTGCCATTATTTTAAGTGATTTGGTGATATAAATCATTCTTGGCTGTGGGCAGCTCTCTTGCCTCTCAGTCAGAAGGTGATGGATTCAAGTCCCACCCCAGAGAACTGAGCACATAATGTAGTCCGACTGCTGCACTTTAATGTTGCTATCATTATTTTGATATGCTGTGTAATATTGCTTCCCTCAGCCCTCTCAGGTGAATGTAAAAGATCTCACACCTCTATCTGAATGGGAGTTGAGGAACGTTCTTCATTGTCTTACTTAAATGAAAATCACCAAAAGTAGTACTCTCTTACAGTATTTCATTGCTGTTTCTCACATCTGGCTTTTACAAATTGTTTGTTGACTCCCTTGATAACAAAATTGATGACAGAATAATTAGGTGCCTGTAAGATCATGGCTATTTTGATCTTGGTTCAAATTGTCTCCTGGCCTTTGGAACTCCAGTACAAGTCTTCCCAGAATCATTCTTGTCAGTATGCTTTTCGGACTGTTTTCAGATTTATCATTTTTTTGAATCTTTTGGTCTGATATTCTATGTATAAGTTATAAATTTTAGTATCACATTCACCAATTTATGTTTGCAAACTTCTGAGAATTCTGTACTCAATGCCGTCAGTCTCCATCTTTAACCGTTCTATTTTCTTTGGGATCTAAACTGCTGAGAAGGCCAGCATTTATCACCTACACCTAATTGCCCTTGAGGAGATGATGGTGGGCTGCCTTCTTGTCTCGCTGTAGGCCTCCTGTTGTCAGGTAGGGACATCTAGCATTTGGACCCCGTGACGATGAACGACTGACAATATATTTCCAAGCTGATATGATTTTCTTCCTGGAGAGGAACGTACCGGTGGTGGTGTACTGCCTTTGTCTGCCTTGGTGAGTGAGGTTGTGGGTTTGGCAGCTGCTAATTTATTTATTTAGTCATACAGTGTGGTGTAGGCCCTTCCTATTGGACATACTGGAGGCTGTGCTTGAACAAAGGACTGTACAGAAAGTCCTGGCAATTCTGGGCAATGTTTCTCACCCTCTGCATGCCACCTTAGCAGAACAGAGGAGCACTTTTAGTAATAGGCTAAGACAACTGCGCTGTTCCAAAGAGCGCTATATGAGGTCATTCTTATCCTCAGCCATTAGGCTTTATAATGAGTCTACCTATAGATGGGCGAGTGATGACCCCCTCCAGTTAGAATGATTGAGGTAACTTATATTTTATTCTTTCTTTCTTCTAATATTTATAGCTGTGCACTTGTAATGCTACTGTGACACTAATTTCCTTTGGGATCAATAAGTATCTATCTATCTTCCAGTCCTTTGAGCCACAGTGCCCCAACAACTCTTGAAGGAACCTGATTAACCCGAACCTAATCACGGTACAATTTACAATGACCCGGTATGTTTGGACTCTGAAAGGAAACTGGAGGACTCGGAGAAAACCCATGTATTCCATGAGGAGAACATACAGAGACTCCTTACAGAACGGCACTGGAATTGAACTTTGAACTCTGGAACGCCCTGAGCTAATAGCATTGTGCCAACTGCTACACTACTGGGGCAATGGAGTGTCTGCAACACGTATTTGAAGATGGTACACACAGTAACCACTGAAGAGTTAATATCATCAGCACTTTGTGACAGTAGTGAATTACACCAACAGCGATTGTGCACAAACTGCAGTCAGGATGATGAAATAATTAACCCTCGATCTGTTTGTATAAGGATTACTTTGATTCAGTTAGTGAGGAACTGGTGTTTGCATTGGTCTAGGAGTTAGTGGTGCGTTCTGTGTTGGGAATTGACGTATGCCAGCCCAGTGGGATGTAGGATCATATAGTTTGCCAGGCGGTGTTCAGATGCAAAAAAAAAAGCATAAAATTTCCACATCCACAGTTGAAGGATGGTCAGTATGGAAATCTTCAGAGGCCAGCACCCCTTTTGTCAGTTTCAGAAGCTTCGGGAAGAGTATACATGTGTGAGTCTGTGTGCTTGTGTAATGAGAAGGGAGAGCAGTAATTGAAAAAATATGCAAAAAGCTTGCCAATTGGAAACAGACATGTTAGGAGCCTAATGAAATAGTCTGTCAGGCAGATTTGAACAAATCCTCATAGAGTGTTGCCTGTGCCTTGTTTTTTTATGTCCTTTGGCAAGGGTGAGCCCTCCAATTGGAATTTGCACTTTCTGTAGGAAGGGCAATATTTTTGCTACGTTCTGACAGTGAGAAATGTATTGTTTGCTTTTAGTGGTGTTTTAGAAAGTGCATGCTTTAACCATGTGCTTCAGGGATTTCCTGGAGATTTTGTGTTCAGGACCTTGGCTGGTTTGAAGTATTGTCCTGAGGAATTCCGTGTAGAAGGAGTTGCATTCAGAGCTGGAGCAGAAACTCCAAGATCTATTGGGTGAGGGGATGTTATAGGCATCAATAAATGGCTCACATGTAACCAGTTTGCAGTATAAAGCAAGTATGCTTTTAGTTATTCGTTACTTAACTTGATAAACATTCGTGTGTTGGAATAAGTTTCCACTGATTTTATTTCCTAACTTGTTACCAACATGTGAGGTTAATAGGCATGATGTAATGTGAATTGGCTGAGTGACAAGATTTGCTGTCACTCATTCACGCACTGAGGCACAGAACATCAAGCGCTTATTGTACTCACTGGATAACGATAAGTAATGATTAGCGTAGCATGGTCCTTAGAGTCGGATGGCAGGGTGGAGATACGTCTCTACCAAAGGAGGTGTAAGGCGATCCTTCCCTTTGCCTTGGGCAAGGTGAGCACCTCCTTATCCCCCCGATCAGGGTCACGTGAAGCCATAGGGGCATATCACAAGTCCTGGTTATGCAATCACTGACACCAGGCAGACAATCTCTGAAGGGTATCGACGATGGCTGGGGTCACCCGTCTTGTTAAGTTACTGCCCAGAAGAAGGCAATGGCAAACCACCTCTGTAGAAAAAATTGCCAAGAACAATCGTGGTCAAGACCATGATTACCTACGTCATGACGATGGCCCTTAAGGTGATAGTAAGCTGATCATCATTAAACATTTACCACAATCAGAATCTTGCAGTTTTTAAAGTGCTCATACCATTTGGTACTGTTGAGACAGTCACCCTGTTTTCACGCTATTACACTGAAATTTACTTGTTAGGGGCAGATATTGAGAAATCTCACTATAATCCTTCTTTGCACCAGCCTACCTACCTCTCTCTACCATTGTGTCGCAGTCTTCTGATCCCCTGACAGCTGAGTTTGTTCAACAGTTCCTGATGGTTGAAATAAGTAATTGTGCCTGAACATCGCTGGAGACAGGAGAGGTGCTGCCTCGTCTCTTCAGCGGCCCAGGTTCAGTCCTGACCTGAACATCGCTGGAGACAGGAGAGGTGCTGCCTTGTCTCTTCAGCGGCCCAGGTTCATTCCTGACCTGAACATCGCTGGAGACAGGAGAGGTGCTGCCTTGTCTCTTCAGCGGCCCAGGTTCATTCCTGACCTGAACATCGCTGGAGACAGGAGAGGTGCTGCCTTGTCTCTTCAGCGGCCCAGGTTCAGTCCTGACCTCTGGTGCCTGCATTGAGTTTGCATGTTCTCTCTGTGTGTTTTCCTACAGGTGTTCCTCATCACTGTAAATTGTCCCTTGTGTAGGTGGCCACATCTGGGGAGAGTTGATTGGAATGTGGGTAGAATAATGTGGGATTAGTATAATCTGATGCTTGATGGTTGGACAGATCTGCTTTGCTGAAGTTGGGAATGATTATCAGATCAGGCCTGTTCATTTCTCTCTCCTGTTTTTGAATACAAGCCAGGGGAATCCATTCAGCCTGTCAAATCTGTGCTAGCTACAAGAACAAGTCTGTCAATTCCTTTCCCCACTTTTTTCCCAGTAACTAATTTTTATTAACAAGTCCGTCAATTCCTACTGGTTATCTTTTTGTCTGCCCCTACGAGGACAAAGTAACAGAGGGCAATTAATCTACCAATCAGCATGTCTATGTGGTGCTGGAGTGAGACCAGGATACCCAGTGGAGATCCACAGGAATGTCAGGATTGAACCCGTGTTGCTGAAGCTGCATGTGAGACAGCTGCTTTGTCTGTAGTTTCAACGTATTGCGCATTACATTCTCTTTATCTTGTTACAAATGCTCTGTGCATTCAGATCTAGAGACCAGTTTTCTTTTGTTCCCTGCTCAGGTTCTGATTGGAGTTTCTTGTTACGGTACTGTGGAAGTCTTTGGCACATGTATATAGCTAGGGTGCCTAAGACTTTTGTATGGTACTGTAGTAATTTTATGTATTGCACTGTACTGCTGCTGTGAAATTCCTGCAACTTGTTTGTGCTGTTTAAGGTATGCTGTCCTTTCCTGCATCTTACATCCTGCAGGATCCACAGGTATTTGTAGCTGTCCTGTACATCTGGTACGTGGCCTTCAAGTAGCTCAACTCCTACAGTCATGATGAGTTTGCCTCTTTTCACTACCATCCGGCTGTACTTCTCTAGTCTAAATGACATCCCATTGTCTCTGCTGTACACCCTTGTCAGGTGGATTAGTGTGTCAATAGCTCTTTCATTTCTGGCATACAGCCTGATGTCACCCATGTACAGGAGGTGGCTGATAGTCACTCCACTCTTGAACCTGTACCCATATCCACTCTCTGAGATGATCTGGCTGAGGAGTTTCAAGCCTGTGCAGAACAGCAGTGGGGATAGTGCATCATCCTGGTATATTCCACACCTGATGGTCACTTGTGTTATTGGCTTCGAGTTAACTTCTGGCATTGTCCTCCAATGGCCCATTGAGTTCTTGATGAAGGTCCTTAGAGTCTGGTTGACCTTGTACAAAACAGGCAATTCAGAATCCATGTGTGGGGTATTGAGTAGTATGCTTTCCGGTAGTCAATCCAAGCTGTGCTTAGGTTGGTTTGCCTGGTCTTGGAGTTCCACGTGACTGCTTTGTGTGTCAGCAATTGGTACTGGAGCCTCTGGCTCCATTACCAACCCCCGCCCCCTCGATCAGGGCTCAGGACTTTACACATGTGTTCCTTCAGCTTGGTGGCTGTGATGCCTGATAGAAGCTTCCATGTTGTTGACTGGCAGGTTACAGGCTAGCAGTCTGATGGTGTTGCTCCGTTGTGAGAATCCTTCATTATGAGTACTGTCCTTCCCTGAGTTAGTCAGTCAGGGTGGGAGCCTGCTTCCAGCATGGTTCATTTGAGCTCCCAGCGTGTATGTAATGCTGTTAGTTTCTTCAGCCAATAGGCGTAGATCATGTCAGGCCCCGGTGATGTCCACATCTTCACACTTGCTACCTGTTGCTGGACATCTACTGCTGTGACGTTGACTGGTTCTTCAGCTGGGGGATTGCAGAGGCTTGACTGTAGGTCTTTCAGCCATTGGGCACTGGTGTTATATGATGCTTCTTTCTCCCATATTGTCGTCCAGTACTCCTCAGTTGCTGTTTTGTTTGGGGCAGGTACTGGCATGTTGCTCTGGAACTGTGCAGATATTTTTTCTGGTTCTTTGGCGAAAAGTGCATTTATTCACTAGGCCTCTGCGTCTTTAATGTAACTCTGTAGTGTGGCAGCCCTAGCTGTTAACAACTGCTTGCCAGTTTCTAGGGCTTCAGCTATGGGCATATCTCTGTACTTCCTTAGTAGCTGAGATGAGTCTTTGGTTTTCCCACCTTTCTGCAGCTCAGTTAGTTAGTCTGCTGACCTCTGTGGCTTTCATCTTGGCTTCCAGTCGCCTTCTCTGGGGGTGGGGGTTATACCAGCGCTCTCCACTGAATTTCATTTTATAGCCCAGCATTTCTAGGACTGCTGCTGCCAATGCATACATCAGGTAATTGGTCTCTGTTATGTTAGAGATTTCAATGCCTAGTAGTGCTTCATTGGCTGCTTCTGGCATGCTGTCTGATGGAATTTTATCACAAAGTCTGGGGAGCCTAGTTTGTTGATTGGCAAGCACCAGTGTAGCTATGATCTTCTCTCTGATTGCAGCAGTCAGCGCCGATATTCCCTGCGGTGACGATCGAACTTGCATTTCCCGTGTACAAGGTGATGCTATTACCTTTCCGCCATCTGTGCCTTGTGGAGGTGGGGTTTGAGCTCATGTTTCCAGATCGGCTCGGCTCTGTAGTGATGTTGCTGTGGTGCATCGTGATTATATGTCTCCCAATTCAAGATGTGAAAACATTCCGCTGTTGTCAGTGTTTGATCGCTGGGTAACCAGTTGTTTTTCTGTGAATGTGGACAACAACCTTTGTTGTTGCCAGAGTCCCCACATGATCTTGATGTATCCTCTTTCATGTGGGCTGCTGTTAAAGTAGCATTCCATTAATCTCACGTTGTGCAGTCTAGTCTGTTTATGGTTTGTTCCAATAACCACTTGTAGGCAGATGGTCCTGCTTCCCCAACCACTGGTGCGGACCTTGTTAATCCGGGGGACATCCAAGCCGGCATGACTCTAATTGTTCTCGTCACTTCGTCACTGTCATCTGGAGGTTTTTGTTTTTGTGTGGGCGAGTCTGTGTGTGCGTGCGTGTGTCTGCGTGTCCGTCCGTGCGTCCGTGATGATGTCTTTTGAATGGCTTTTACAAGGCGTACAAGGCGCGCGGGGGGGGGGAGAGAGAGAGAGAGAGAGACTGAGAGAGACTGACTGAGTTGCGTGCCACTCCTGACACAGACATTTTCGCAGTATTTTCCCTTTACTTTACGAGGTCGAGTTGCGATCTCGACACTCAACCCGGCATGGATGGAAAGCGTACTTGGGAGCGGACCCGACTAGTTTCGAACCCAGGAACATCTGCTCCCGGGTCCGGCGCCGATGTCGTTGCGCCACCAGCCAGCCCATCCGAAGGTTTTTGTGAGTAGATGTAACGTAAATGTGAGGGGTCCAGCCCAAAACCCCTACCGGGCTGTCACTACAGCAACCTGAACCCTGGACCCCCATGCTGCGGAACGCAGACGGTTCCCGGTGTGTGTGTGTGTCTCTCTCTCTCTCTCTCTCTCTCTTTCTCTCTCTCTCTCTCTCTCTATATATATATATATATATATATATATATAGTACTGTATGTTTATAAATCCTTCCCTTTTTTTCATTGACATTGACTATGTCCCATCCTTTTCATTGTATTATTCTATGCTTTTTAACTTTCTCTATATCCCGTCACCAGACTTCTCTCCCCTCCTCCTCAAGCAACTATATGGTTTAAAGCTTTTCCCTCCACCCAAATTATTTAATTTAGCAGGACATTGCTGTCAGCCTGATTCAAGTTACATACTTCAACAATCAGTGAAAAACTAAAACAATTCTGAACCAAAACTGAAGTTTTTTGAAAATTTAACATTAGATTCATGAATTCTCCACAATGTTTAAAGTACAAATTGAAAGCCTTAGAGCACTAAAGCATGCAAACAGGCCCTTTGGCTCATTTAGTCTGTGCCAATCGTTTTTTTCTGCCTGACCCCATCTGCCTGCACCTGAACCATAGCCCTCTGCGTCCCTCCCATCCACGTACCTGTTCAAACTTCTCATAAATGTTGCAATTGAACCCGGATCCAGCACTTCCACTGACAGCTTGTTCCACACTTGCATCATCCTAGGAGTGAAGAAGTTCCCTCTCCAATTTCATCACCAATTTTTGATAAATCTATGACTTTCTTTTCAATCTATACTTAGAGAAGATTTCACTGCGTGGTAAATGGCTTAAGGGGATTGTATTTCCATTGCTGAAGCAAGGTATAAAGAGGCTTCTCAGAAGTGGGTAGTTTGCCAGTACTGTGTCAGATATTGAGTCATCATAAGATAGAGAAGGAATTGTGTTCCCTTTGTTTTTATAAAATCAAAGTTGAGTTTATTGTTATATGTATGAGTACGTATCTGCATAGGTGCAATGTTAAACATGCAGCAGAATCTCAGGCACACAGAGCGCCATGATAACAGAGCGATTAGCGTGACACCATTACAGCTCGAGGCGTCAGAACTCGGAGCTCAATCCCAGTGTCCTTCTTAAGGAGCCTGTATGCCCTCCCATTGGAATGCGTGGGTTTTCTCCGGGTGCTCTGGTTTCCTCCCACAGTCCTTAGGTGTACAGGTGAGTAGGTTAATTAGTCATTGTAAATTGTCCCGTGATAAGGCTGGGGTTAAATCGGGGGTTGCTAGACGACCCAGCTCGAACGACCGAAAGGGCCTATTCCACGCTACATCTCCAAAATAAAGAAGTGTCATATAAGGAGCAGTCACAAGAAAAAAAATATAATTTAAACATGAATTATAAGAACACAGAACAAAAAAAAGACGAAGTGCACTTTTAGTGCAAAGTAATCAAAGTAGTCATAGGGTTGCTAATGTGTAGTGATTGGAGTTTTACTGGTTGTTCATAAACCGAATGGTTTAAGGGAAGCAGCTACTTTGAACCTGGTGGTGTGGGACGTCAGGCTTCTGTACATCCTGCCCAGTAGTAGCCTCAAGAAGATGGCAGGGCCTGGATGGTGAGGATCTTCAATGGATGTTACCTTCTTCAGCAAGTGCCTCCTGTAGCTGCTACCGAGGGTGGGGAGAGATGTACATTTGGTGTATTGGGCCGAGTCTAAAGGCTGACTTATACTTCTGCGTCAAATCGACACCGTAGGTACGGCGTAGCCACGAACCCTACGCGGATCTCTATGCCGTAGCCTGACGCGCACCTCTCCCAAAATGTAACTACGTGTCACGGCAACACAGAGTGCAACAGCTGTGATTGGTCCGCTTGGTAGCATCGCATTTCCTCCTACGCTGCAATAGCTTCCCATTGGGCGACTGAAGGGCAGAGAAGGAACTCTGGCTGCAATGATTTCCATAAAGCTTTACAGACCTCCGAAATTATGGAGGAAACATTTTGCTTTTAAGAAAAAAGACGCTCGCTTTAAACTTGTTTACTCCGAGAAAGACTACGATGACCATGAAGCCTTGCATGGGCAGATGTGTGCGCGTGCGCGACATGCCCGTTTTGCAGAACGACGCAGACACACCAACGCACAAGTGGATGCTCACTTGCGTAGGTTACGGCGTCCACTTGACGCAGAAGTATAAATCAGCCTTAATACTGTCTGTGCTTTCCTGTGCATTCAAATTGCCATATCAGACCATGATGAAACCAGTTAGGATACTTTCAATTGTACATCTGTAGAAACCAATCAACATCTACATCAGTACCAATCTATTGGAGCTAACAGTTGCTGCAAAGAATATTTTTGAACTAAAATGTTAGTTGTGCCATTATTTTGTTCCTTACTTTCCAGGCTACGAATGTTTCAAGAATTGATAAGAAAAAGAAATGATACTCTGATGTCATTCTCAACAACCTTTGGATTAACTGGAGCTTTTTAAGCCTCACCTTGGTAATTCTTGGCCTGCCTGCCTTTGAGTCAATTCTTCCAACTATAGACGTACTGTAGAGTAATGCTGAGGGAATTCTCTGCTACTTTTGTTGCACAAATGGATTGTCTGTTGCATGTGTGAGGGATCATTGTTGTGTGCAAATTGTCCATTGTGTTTTTACTTTACAGAAGTGACTACATTTAAAAAACAGAACATTGCTTCAATGGTGTTAAATAAGTATGTGCCTTTCTTCAGTTAACCTTCCAGAGTTGCTATATACAAAGACAAAGCTTTAATCAAGTTTGACATTTCTTGGAGGCCTGATGTATGAGGTGGACCTGATAGTGGTATCGCACACTCCTTTGAGAAGATGGAAATATGGCGCAAATGAATCTCATTTCAGTAAATAGAAAAGTAACAACATGAGGTTCTAAGACAGCCACCACACACTCTTCCATCAATGTTGGATGCTTGTGGTACAGATAGAAAATAATGTTTTTCTATAACTTGTATCTCATTCTCCCAAACTCATTGTGAGGTTAAAAAACAAATACATTTACACAACCTGGATAAAGAGCTGCTTTTTCAGAGCTTTTGCTTCTGAGCGAGATGTGGTTCTGAATGTAAAATCTGCTTATCCATCCTCTCTATAAATACATATTCTCTCTTTCCATCCTATCAGTCCTGCTTAATATCTTAAAAAATATTAAGTAAATCACCCATTGAGCTCTTAAATGAACCCTTGGGGCCGATTAACATGTTTGCAGCCCTGCAAAAGAATAACGTAAATCAATTAGTGTGACATTTTCACTCCTGTACTGCGGCTCTGATAAATGTTCCTGCACTCCTCCCTCAGGTGTGGTACCTGAAACTACTCAGTCCCCATATTCGCTCGTGTTTTGAGCATTGTAGTGCTCGGAGCGAATGACCATGAATACTTGTGCAAATGATTGGATATGTGTGGAAATTAACATATCTCTTTTGTTTGGCAAGTTACTAAATACATTAAAGATTCACAAATTTTAAAAAAGGTTGTTTTGAAAAAAGGGTCTGTGGCATGCATTTTATTGTTCTCCTGATAAGGAGAAGATCTTAACACCAGAGCTAGTGGCATTTAACCAATAATGGAATGATTAAAGTGACATACACATCAATTTCTCTAACTTGGGTGATTTCTTCCCCTTCCCTCTTCCCCCATTCCACGTTCTGGCTCCCTTCACCTCTTCTCTTCTCTGTGTCTGCCTATCACCTCCCTCTGGTGCCCCTCCTCCTTCCCTTTCTCCCATGGTCCGCTCTCCCCTCTTGTCGGAATCCTCCTTCTTCAGCCCTCTACCTTTTCTACCTATCAGTTCCCAGCTTTTCACTTCTCCCCCAATCCCCCACCCGCTTACCTTCCCCCTCACCTGCCTTCACCTATAACCTTCTAGATTGTACTCCTTTTCCTCCTCCCACCTCATTATTCTGGCTTCTTTCCCCTTTCTTTTTTGTCCTGCTGAAGGGTCTCAGCCTGAAACGGCGTCTCTGTATTTCTTTCCATAGATGCTGTCTGTGCCTGACATGCTGAGTTCCTCTAGCATTTTGTGTGTCTTACTCTGGATTTCCAGCACTTGTGGAATCTCTTGCATTAGAGTGATGTACCTGTATCTGTGTTTATAATTTAAGATTTGCAATAACTGTGAGGGGAGGAATTTATCTTTGACTACCAGTGTGAAGCTTGTGCAGAAATTGTTTATGGGTTGGACTTTGCCTCTGTGTTTTGGCTTCCATTAACTTAAGTCTAATGCTTGGCCAGTGAAATAATCTCAGCATAAATTATTTAGCTGGTTTATAGTAGGATCCATGGTTTGAAAATGGTTGGGTACCCCCGATTTACTGTGATCTTTTCATTAGTATATCGTGAATGTTTGTTTCAAGGGCTATTATTCAGAGGTCTTTGGAAACTGGAGTGTACTTACATTAAAAATATTGATGTAGATTCTCAACAAGCAGACTTCTCCAACGATTAACAATTGGCAGATTGTCACATTATCACATATTATACTGGTTATTGGCTTCAGCGATTTGAGGCACCATCAGTGCAGAGCAAAAAAAAATCCTAAATTGAATTAAAGGGGAAGTTATTAAAGGGCAAGTTTTCAGATTTGATGGTTTCAGTGATGGCGAGATTGCTGGAAGTGGAAGTTAACAACAAAGAATCAGAAGAACCAAAAAAACAAACATCAAGGTTGGCAGACGCTGTGGCTAACATTGTGACGTCAGATCGTCCAAATACTCTCCCTCTGCAGAGACTCAGCTATCTGAAATATACCCCATAAGAACTTGGCTAAGAATTACTAATCCCATTGTTAATCCCGTCGTGATTAAGAATGGAATAAGAAATAAATCTGCCTCCTTAAAGATGTTGATCCACGAGGTAAGGGTTTATTTGTTCCAGGTCATACAAAGATAATAAATTCAGTTGCTTGGCAATACTATTTTCATAGCAACACAAATAGTTGGTATCATGCAGCTCATATTTCTGAGTACTTAATTCCTTTTTAACAGAAAAATCATTGAAGAGCATCAGGACTTGTAAAATAGCTTTGAAAGCATTAGCTAAGTGAAACTATGACGGCTTCTTGTGTTCAGATACGTAGTGTTTGTGATCTTCTTCTTCATCCCTAAAACAAACTATAAGCTCTGCATTCCTTCAACCACGGCCGTTTACTAATCCCCTCCCTCTTCCCTGTTCTATTCCCACTCTGTTCTTTTACCTCTTCTCATCACCTGCCTATCACCTCTCCCAGGTGTCCTTCCTTCTTCCCTTTCTCTTATGGTCCAATCTCCTCTCCTATCAGATTCCTTCATCTCTCACC
Organism: Mobula hypostoma; assembly: GCF_963921235.1. Classification (NCBI taxonomy): domain Eukaryota; kingdom Metazoa; phylum Chordata; class Chondrichthyes; order Myliobatiformes; family Myliobatidae; genus Mobula; species Mobula hypostoma. The sequence continues at coordinate 15,586,264 of NC_086116.1, forward strand.
CTTAAACTTTCCTACCCACCTGGCGTCACCTATCACCTTCTAGCTGGTTCTCCTTCCTCTTGCCCTCCTCTCCAGTCTGGCATCTTCCCCCTTCCTTTCTAGTCTTGATGAAAGGTCTCAGCCTGAAACGTTTACTGTTTATTCATTTTCAGAGATGCTGCCTGACCTACTGTGTTTCGCCAGCATTTTTTGTGTGTTACTTAGGATTTCTTGCATTTGCAGAACTTCTCGTGTTTATAACTATACCTTCAGCTATCTGGATCTTAAAGTGGAATTCCCTCCTTAGTTTCCACCAAATACTTGGTCACTGGGGTTAGGTTTATTCAAAGTGTTAGAGCTTTGGCCAACATTTGTCACCTGCTCTACTGTTGCCTTCTTTGTAATATCAAATTACAGTCCTGTGAAGCGCCTTTAGAGGCATTACCATTAGGAGTATATAAGCACAGGTGTTGCTGAGGCACATGTCCCAGATGTTAACAAGTTCCTGATTGGTTTAAGTTTTGAAAAATGCACTCATCACCCCTCCTAGTGCTGATGAAGCAATAGATGTCTCCAGTTGGGTTTTGAGGTGTTGACCTGTGTCTGTGTCCGTGGAAGGCCACAGTGGACTTGGGCGACACCAGTGTGTTGGACTAATTATATCCAGGTTGGTGCTTTGCCAGGTCTCAAGCTGGTTTAGTGAATTAGAATGCCAGAATGTTTGAGATGCTGGATGTCACATGATTTAATAAAACATAATCAATTAGTAGTGCAAAGTTCAGCTGTTTTCTTTCAATATGCATCACAGTGAGTATTAAAGGATGCCTCAAAAAGGCAGCATCCATCATTAAAGACCCCCATCACCCAGAACATGCCCTCTTCTCATTGCTATCATCAGGGAGGAGGCACAGAAGCGTGAATGCACACACTTAGTGATTCAGGAATATTTCCTTCTCCTTTGCCATCAGATTTCTGAATGGACATTGAACCCATGAACACTACCTCATTATTTAGTTTTCCTGTTTTTGCACTACTTATTTAATTTAACTTTATAAATATGTACGTTTGTATATACTTACTGTAACTTCCAGTTTGGTCGCTGGCCGCTCGACCATGGTTTTTGTTGGGGCGCCAGACGCTCGGAGAGATTCAGCGAGGGGGTGGGCGTCCAGCGCTCAGCCGGGGGCCGTGGTCGAGTGGTTGGCGACTTGGACCGGCTCCCCCACCAGACTTGGTCTGGTGAGGAGGGTGTGAGGACACCCAGCAGGACTAAAAAAAAATAAAACCTAACAAAGGGCGAATGAGCTCCTTGGAGCCAATGGCCGTCTTCCGTGGAAGAGATTAAAGCCTCACCACGTATCTACGAATTTTATGCTATGCACTTAGTTAGAAGAGACATGATGAACTTGGGCGCTGCACCGTGTGCCTGGACCTACCCAAGGCCTCCGCCTAAGGAAGGGCCGAGCTCGAAGAAGCGGCTGTGACTAGAGGCCGACACGGCCTCGGGCTCGAGTTCGGTGGGGTGGCGGCGGGCAGTGCCAAGGCGGCCAGCGAGAACAAACTGGAGGAGAGGCTGTACTCGGTGCTGTCGCAAGATCAAAGAAGATGGAGGTGCATAGCCGCCAACCCCAGAATCGGGATGGCGCCAACTGACTGACTGTAATTTACAGTTTTTATTATCTATTATAATGTACTGCTGCCGCATAACAAATTTCATGACCAAAACCAGTGATGTTAAACCTGATTCTGAAACAGTACATTGTAATTAGCTGAAAGTTTTTGGGTAATTACTTGTATATCAAGGGTGATCTTTTAAATTAATTAATGCACTGCCAATGGTGATTGGCCAGATACTCTGTTCAGGAATTCCCAACCTAAATCTTCCTCCCTCTCAGTCCTCTAATCTATACATGAAATGTACACTTTTGGGCCACCATTTTTAATATGTACTGACAGAGCTCTGCAAAGCAAGTTAAATAAGCACAATTTATTGAGTCCCAATTTCCATCTTTCTGCACTGAGTGGTTTTAAAGGTTTGAGTGTATGTCCGTGGTCTTCTGCTGCTGTAGTCCATCGGCTTCAAGGTTCAGTGTGTTGTGCAATCAGAGATGCCCTTCTGCACATTACCGTTGTAAGGCGTGGTTATTTGAGTCGCTGTCACCTTGAACCGGTCTGGCCATCTCATTCACAAGGTGTTTGCGCCCACAGAACTGCAGCTCACTGAATGTGTTTTGTTTCACGTACCATTCTCTGTAAAGTCTAGAGACTGTTGTGCATGAAAATCCCCAGAGATCAGCAGTTTCTGAGATACTCAAACCACCCTGTCTGGCACCATGGTCAAAGTCACTTAAATCAAATTTCTTCCCCATTCTTATGTTTGGTCTGAACAATAGCAACTGAACTTTTTGACTTTGTCTGCTTGCCTTTATGCATCAAGCTGCTGCCTTATGATTGGCTGATTAGATATTTGCATTGACGGGCAGGTGTACCTGATAAAGCAGCCACTGAATGTATGTAGAAACACAAACACGAGGAATTCTGCAGATGCTAGAAATTCAAGGAACACACATCAAAGTTGCAGGTGAATGCAGCAGGCCAAGCAGCATCTCTAGGAAGAGGTACAGTCGATGTTTCGGGCTGAAACCCTTCGTCAGGACACGGGTCTTGGCCCGAAACGTCGACTGTACCTCTTCCTAGTGATGCTGCCTGGCCTGCTGCGTTCACCAGCAACTTTGATGTGTGTTGACTGAGTGTATGTTTCAGGTTGAGATCCGTTGCTACACATGACGCTGGTTTGATCATTTTGCTTTTTAGTTTGTGATCTATAATCACCATGCACTTTCTCTGACCGAGGAGATAAAATAGGTTATTCAGTCTTGACTTGTTCTTTGATGCAATGTCGTGTATTGAAATTGCAGGGGCGAATCTGTGAATCTCATCTCTGAGAACTCTGCAATCCTGTTACGTTCTTTTTTTTAAAAAGGGAAAAAAAACACTTTTAAAAAGCTGAGTGAACTCTAAATGTGTTCTTAAACTGACTCAGAAGTTGTGGTATTGCTAAACTCAGCATGGCGAATGCAGGAGAGGAATCCTAACTGTAACCATAACACTGCTCCAGAGAGAAAATAACATTTAATTAAAACACACCACCAGTCTCTTAATCTTAGGTCTTCCTGTGTATCTCCAGAGTAGAAAGTCAAAATGGAAATCCAGTGTGGCTCACTTAAGCATTACTTGTGAGGAGCCACATGCGTTGTCAGTGGGTGTGGGACATTTATAAGTATGTGGTAAGATGTTAAGAGATGTGATTTATTTAAAACTAGGATGCTAACTATCTTTTAAAAAGCAATGGAAAGCGTAATTATTAAATTTAAATACTGTATTTGCTTTGTCTGGGAATAAACTTCCCGTTCTGCTTCCATGCCAAATCACTGATGCAGCAAGAGGGTGAAACTGGGTCGAATTGATAATCTTCTTTTCTCTGCTGACCACAGAGAGATTTAAGGAATCAATTATTTTTAGAATTTAATACAACTCTCCAATATACTTGAAGCTGATTTTAATAATGGATGAATTTTCGTAAGCCCATTCTGCCTGTTATCCAGCACCTGCTTTTGAAATGGCAGCACTTGCGCTTTGGAGAGGATTAGTACTCAGAGCTCACCACTGTCTGTAGAAGCCAGGATGAATAGTTCTAGTTCCTCCCCAGTTTTACTTTGTGATTTGTGGTTATTTGCATAGTGGAATATTTTAATAATGCTATGCAGTCATTAAGAAAACTTGCTGAACAGAGGCATGGGTCGGAGAGAATACTGTAATACTCTATTTTCAGTTCACTGTTCTCCATGGATGTCCAGCGAAACTTTCAATTGGCAATGAAGGATTGCTGCATAAATTTTCCTCTTAAACAGTTTTGCAAGATCAAGCATAAGACAATAAGACACAGGAGCAGAATCAGTCCATTGAGCCTATTGATCCTGCTCCACCATTTGATTATGACTGACTTATTTTCCTTCTCAACCCAGCTCTCCTGCTTTCTTTCCATAACCTTTGACATCCTTACTAACTTATTAATCTCCGCTTCAAATATACTCAATGACTTGGTTTCCACAGCCATCCACAGATTCACCACTTTCTGGCTAAACAAATTTCTCCTTATTTCTGTTTCTTTAGTAACACACACAAAATGCTGGAGAAAATTTCTTTGCCAGCCTGCGACCAGTATGCACAGAGTGAATATTTGGTTTCTGTGTGCTATAAATATTCTTTGCTGATTTTCTTTTGTCCCTGCTGTGATGTTATATTATCAGCCATATACTGAGAATCCAGTCTTGCACCAATTATGAGGATCATGAAACTGTGATAGTTGGTTACGCCTCTAAGTTGTAGCCATTGCTGATGAATGAACAGTTGGCTTTCATATATGGAGCTGAAAGTTGCACATTTTCTTGATTTGATTTCCTTTTGTTGTTCTTTGGTCATACTAAGCTGAGTTTGTAACCTTATTCCTTTTTTCTGATTCTGCCTTCAACTCGCCTGTTGCATCACTCTGCCCTGTAGCCTGTAGTCCTGTAGTTTAATTCATTTTTGGAGAATTCCCCTCTCAAATCAAGTGATAGTTCATCGAAAAGCTGCTGTCAACTATAATCTTTCTTTGTCTAGATGACAAATTTGAGAATTGGAACAGCTGAAGGCTCTCTTTGCTTCGACTCTACCTGGAGTCTAACTCTTGAGTTTGGATAACATGGGTCGTGTTTTGCCTTGGGTTCGTATAAACTCTACCCAGCTTTGTTTCAGGTATTTAGAACAGAAATTCTTGTCTTGCCTGATTTAAAACATTCTCTGTTTAGACAGAAGCTCTGCTCTTCTTTGGTAGACAGAAGCTGATCTTTAACTAAGCTGCATTGACATCAGTCCTACACAGGAACTTAGCTAGTCTAGTCAGGTAGACTAGACGTAGGTGACAGGGTGGAAATGTGTCTCTAGCAAAGGAGGCGTAAGGCACTCCTTCCTGCCGCTAACCTGCAGGTCACCTTTGGGTAAAGTATAGCACTTGCTTAGCTCCCCGATCAGGGTTATGTGAAGCCATGAGAGCAGGTGGTAGATGGTCATATGAGCAGCTGGTGCATATCACAAGTACTGGTTATGCAACCGCTGGTGCCAAATAGACAATCTCTGAAGAGTGTTAAAATGGCTGGGGTCACCTGTCTTGTAAGTACACTGCCTAGAAGAAGGCAATGCAAACCAGTTTGGTAGAAAAATTTGCCAAGAACATTCATGGTCATGAGACCATGATCGCCCACGTCATAACGACACAGCACATAAGGATGATGAGTCAGATAGGAGCAATACACGAAGATAATGTTGTGATCCGGTCTGTGAAGACTGTATTCGGGTTCACGGTCCAGTCCATTGATTCCTTATTCTGGGTTTTCCTGCTTTCCTTTGTTCCATTGGGTGCCTTAATTGAGACACCTGATTCTTGTTTTGGTCTGGCACATAAATACCTCTCAAACCAACGATTCCATACTGGACTCTTCCCATCCCTTTCCGTCTGAAGCCTTGTCTGCATCCCTGTCAAGTTCAACCGCCGGCGTGAGACTGGAGCCTTGCCACGCCAAGAAAAGGAACTATCTGTGGTTGAGTTTGGAACTATCTCTTTGTGTCCCTGTGTTTAGTGTCTCTGTCGAAGAAGAGTCCCGGCCCTAGGTCCTGTTCCCAAGGAGGGGTCCTGACTCTGTGTAAAGCCCTGGCCCTAAGTCCTGTTCCCAAGGAGGGGACCTGGCTCAGTGTTCTGTGTTCCAAGTTCCAGTCTGACCAAGTCAAGGCTTCGTGTTCTCATCCAGTCCAGGAGTCCCTCATCCAGTTCGGGAGCCCCATGGCAGTTCTCTCGGCACGTGTCCTCGGCAGCCCCGTGTCCTAGAAAGGGTCCTGGTCCTGTGCTCCAAGGAGGAGTCCCGGCTCTGTACCCAAGAGCCTAACCAAGCCGAGTCCAAGAGCTGAGCCTGTTCCTAATACTTCAGTGTCTGTGTCTTGCATTTGGGTCCGCTTCCCAATACCCCACTATGACAGGTAACTTTGACTGGCTGGGCTCAACACATTGATGTAAAAACAAAGAAGGCACACCAGTGTCTCTTCTTTGTTAGGAGTTTGAGGAGTCTCCAAAGACTCCTGCAGATTCCTATAGATGTATAATGGAGACCATTTAGACTGGTTGCATTATATCCTGGTATGAAGGCTTCAATGCATAGGATTGCTAGAGGCTGCAATGGGTTGTATACTCAGCCAGCTCTATCATGGGCACAACCTCCCTACCACCGAGGACACCTTCAAGAGGCATTCTCTCAAGGAAGTGGCATCCTCCATTAAGGACCCTCACCATCTGGGACCTGCCCTCTTCTTGTTTCTGAATGGTCTATGCTTCCATGTGGGCACGTGGCCAAGTGGTTAAGGCATTCGACTAGCGACCTGAAGGTCGTGAGTTCGAGCCCCAGCCGAGGCAGCGTATTGGGTCCTTGAGCAAGGCACTTAACCACACAGTGCTCTGTGATAACACTGGTGCCAAGCTGTATCGGCCCTTGCCCTTCTCTTGGACAACATTGGTGTTGTGGAGAGGGGAGACTTGCAGCATGGGCAACTGCTGGTCTTCCGTACAACCTTGCCCAGGCCTGCACCCTGGAGAGTGAAGACTTTCTAGGTGCAGATCCATGGTCTCACAAGACTAACGGATGCCTTTAATATGCTTCCATGAACACTACCTCATTATTCCTTTTTAGCTTGCACTATTTATTTTGTATTTCTTAATAATTTAATATATTTGCATTGTCCTGCTATTGCAAAACAACACATCGCATGTCATATAAGATGATGATATTAAACTTGATTCTGATTTTGATACTGAAGTCCAGTAAAGGTTTGGTGGGGGGTGGGGGGGTTGGTACTCAGGTTTACAGTTCTGTAATAACTTTACATATTGCACTGTACTGCTACCAGAAAGAAAAAAAAAATTCATGACATATGTGAGTGATGATAAACCTGATTCTGATATGGGTCTGTATTATGGACTGAGAGTGGGAAGGGGCAGGGAGAGGAGAATCATGGTTGGGAAAAGGGGAAGGGAGAGAGAGAGGAGCGGGAAACACCAGAGAGACATTCTGTAATGGTCAGTAAACTGGTTGTTTGGAATCAGGTGACTTTGCCTGGTGTCTCAGGGCTGGTTATGTCTGCACCCGCATCAACCCCTGTCCCTGGCACTCCTGTCCTTTCTTCTTTTCAGCTGTAGAAGACATTGAGGTGGGGGTTTGATCTCAGCATACCTCCGTCCCTGGAGTTTCCAACTTGTCCATTTCTCTTTATGAAGGGTGGAATTTAATCCTTTTCTCTATTTTCTATTTTTATTATCCATTCATGCACATTATTTCACTTAAACTTTCTGATGAAATTATGTAAATCATCACCTTTCTTGTCATCATCATCATCATTATGTGCTGTGTCATAGGACGTGGGTCCCATGACCATGAATGCTCTTGGCAAATTTTTCTACAGAAATGGTTTGCCATTGTCTTCTGGGCAGTGTCTTTACAAGACGGGTGACCCTAGCTATTATCAATACTCTTCAGAGATTGTTTACCTGGCATCAGTGGTCACATAACCAGGACTTGTGATATGCATCAGCTGCTCATATGACCATCCTCCGCTTCACGTGACCCTTGTTGGTGGTGGGAAGCGGAGGGGTGGCTAAGCAGGACCTGCAGGCTAGCGGAGGGAAGGAGCGCATTACGCCTCCTGTGGTAGAGACGTATCTCCACCTCACCACCCTTTCTTCTAAAGCAATAAGTTATCTTCTGAACTGCCGTTACTAGTGCAGGAGTAATTATATTGGCCTATTTGTACACAGTAAGCATCCATAGACAGAAATGAGCTGCCTAGTTGGATCACTTTACTGATTACAGTTTGAGAAATTAATGTTTGCCAAAATATTGGGAAGGCTGTCCTGCTGGTCTTGGAAGAATGCAGTGGGACCTTGATGGCTGACTCTGATTCCATGAGTACCAGAAGATTCCACAGTGTACTTACAGATGACACCTCTGGTAACACAGTGCGTGTTGTATTACGCAGAAAAGCCAGCACGTGCCTTAGTCATGGATTGGATCTCGATCAGTAGTGGCAGAAACACTACCCCTGAATCGAGCTGCTGCCTCCCAGGGATGGTTTTATTGGGCAAACCTTTTTCAGTCGTAAGTAAGCATTGAAGTGCTTTTGGATGGATTCTTCGAGGGCTGTTGCTCCCATTGGAGAGGCTGGAGGTTGTGTGGTCATTTGGGGCAGACCGTGCTGGTTGCAGGATGTTTGAGCCCCAACCACCAGGATAGGCTGGGACCAGTTTCTGCAGAGGACCCGTCTTACTTATTTATTGAGATACAGAGCAGAACAGCCCCTTCTGGCCCTTCAAGCTGTGCCGCCCAGCGACTCCCGATTTAACCCTGGCCTAATCACGGGACAATTTACAATGACCAGTTAACCTACGAGCTGGTACGTCTTTGGACTGTGGGAGGAAACTGGAGCACCTGGAGGAAACCCACATCTTCCCCCGAGTTTTTAAAAAGTGATTATTTTGTTTCCTGATGAAATTTTGCTGACCACTGGATAATTATGCTTTTAATCTGTACATGATTGACTTCTACTCTGCTATCAACATGCTCTTCCTGTCTTGGAAGTTCCATGTCTGGTGTTACCTTCAATTTCCTCAACAGGATCAGATGACAACAAAGTAATGAGGCACAAGGTTGTGTAGAAGTAATTCTGACAAGTGTGAAGAGGTGGAGGACTGTGCCCTATCTCTCCTCATAAGAAAGAGAGACTTTTAAAGAGCTCGATATTGGTAGCAGAGGAACCTTGTCCTGACAGCCTTGTTGGAGTGGCCAAGTATAACCCAAATTAGCTGCATTTTCCAAAGATAGATGGCCATTGCAATACTTCAAATGTATTCAATTCACAGTCGCATCATTTGAAAATGTTCAGAGAGCATTTTGCCTTACAATTTAACCTCACTACATCAATGCTTTTTAAGAAGAAGTGTACCTGCTGTTTGAATTATCTCAAATCTGAATGTCTTCTCATCCACATGAAACAGACTTCAATTTTCTTTCGACCTTCTGACACAAGCTGCTTCAATGCTAGTTTTCATAACATAATAAATCTTGTCCCTCTTTCGTTCCTTACAGGAGAAAGCAGGTATAAAGCAGTGCTTAACACTCTGAGGATAATTTGTTCTGAGATACAATCTTCCCCTGTTTGAGGATCCTAAGATTGGAGAAACAGGGAGGTAATTCTCAGCAAAGGGATGACATTTCAGTAATGTTCCTGGAACAATGTATTAGAAACTTTCCCAAGTTTTCGATTCTGGTGAAATGCTTGGCAATGTCACTGTCCCTTTGTATTACATGGTTCTTTCTGATTATTTGTTGGACCGTGGTGGGCTTCCAAAGCCAGGGATCCTCCAGCCAAGAATGCCTATTTACAAAGCCTAGAGGTCAGTCCCTGACAATGTGGACACGTGTTAGCAGGTGCAGGAAGAAGAACAAGGAACCCTTTGACTGTGGGTGAGGTCTGGTTGTTGTGATGAAGGTTACTCAGATCTCTATGGCCCAGCTATCAAGAGAAGAACCATTTCTTCAGATAGTAGGTTGTTGGAGCAGTTGGAGGAATTGCTTGCCATGTCTACAGGGAACTGCTGATTGTCTGATTGGACTGCTGTTGCACTTGAAGTATGGAACCTGTGCCCCACTTCGGGCCACTCCAGGATTATCCAAGCAGTGAGGCTGCAGGGAAATGGGCACGTTGTCTTGTGGGGGGAGAAAACAGAACACTGAACATGCTGGGCTTGTATCTGCTGCAGTTTTAAAGAGTGAGACGGGACTTGATTGGAATCTATAAGCTCCTTAAGGGTATTAATAGCTGGAGGTGGTGAAGATGCTCTCTTTTCAGGGGGAATCCAGGACTACGGGATAGATTGCTCACCATTGACGATGATGAAGCAGGATATTTTCTCTCAGTGGGTCATGAGTCTTTGCAACTTCAGTGGAAGCAGTCTTGAATATTTTTTAAGGGAGCCATAGATTATTGGCGAAATGTTAGTTCTGGTAAATGGGACTGTAGAGTGGAGATTGTAGTCAGATCTGCTGTGATGGTACTGAAATTGTATACACTGGAATTTAGAAGGATGAGAGGGGATCTGATTGAAACATGTAAGATTATTAAGGGATTGGACACGCCAGAGGCAGGAAACATGTTCCTGATGTTGGGGGAGTCCAGAACCAGAGGCCACAGTTTAAGAATAAGGGATAGACCATTTAGAACGGAGTTGAGGAAAAAATTTTTCACACAGAGGGTTGTGGTTCTGTGGAATGCTCTGCCTCAGAAGGCAGCGGAGGCCAATTCTCTGGATTCTTTCAGGAAAGAGTTGGAGTTCTTAAAGATAGCAGAGTGAAGGGATATGGGGAGAAGGCAGGAAAAGGGTACTGATTGTGGATGATCAGCCATGATCACAGTGAATGGTGGTGCTGGCTCGAAGGGCTGAATGGCCTACTCCTGTACCTATTGTCTATTGGAAAGGCAGAGCAGGTGTGAGGGGCCAAATGGTCTACTGCTACTGCTCATTCGTGTGTTTATATGTTTGTTGATCCCATTTCAATGTAAAGTGTGAGCATACCCAATTGTGGTTGGTTTCTGTGTTGATGCCTGTGCACATGAAAATCAAAGGTATAATCACTGGAGGGGTTAAAGTAATCTGTGAGTGCTTGCAAAGGAAGAAAATAAGACGTCCTGTTGGGCTATAATTTCTTCCACATGACAACTGCACCCACCATCCTGACACTGAAAGTTAAACTGAGTCACGCTGGCAGAATGTGCAGCTTTTATCAAGATGATCTGCGATACTTACTCGGTGTTTTTCATTTTCTCCTACCTCAGCGTACTTATGTATGGAATGATTTGTTTGGAAGATGTGCAAAACAAAGCTTTAAGCTGTATCTTGGTACATGGGATAATAATAAGCCAATTAATCCTTCCCAAGCACCATGTACTAGAAATACATCTTAGTCCTAGCTTCCAATACTTTGTCAGTGGCACTTCATTTAGGACTTTTAGTTTGTCTTTGTAAATATTTGTCATTTTGCAGTGGATGAACTGGGAAAATAAGTCTGCATATTTAAACTGAAGGTCTAGAAGTGGCTGGGAGTACAAGTTTTAGAGCAGGGGTTTCCAACCTGTGGGGTCCATAGATCCCTTGCTTAATGGTATTGGTCCATGGCATTCAAAAGTTTGGGAACCCCTGTTTTACAGGGTGGATTCTCCCTGTCTTTGCATCACTGGGGCATTATGTGGAAGCATGGAAAGAAGATTCCTGATCTTTCATAGTGAAGCAGCTGATTGTGGCCCTGCAGAGGACAAGCTAAATAGATGCACTAAATAGAGAAAAAATGTTGTATTAAACGTGATTTCCTTTAAGAAGTGGTAAACAATGGCAGCATTCTGCAATGAGATTTGAGGGTGAAACCTTTATACACAAAGGCCAAATTTATTTATTGAGATACAGAGCAGAATAGGCCCTTCCAGCCCTTTGAGCCATGCTGCCCAGCAATTTAATCCTGGTCTAATCACGGGACAATTTACAATGAGCAATTAACCTACCTGCTGGTACGTCTTTGGACTCTGGGGAAGAAACCAGAGTACCTGAAGGAAGCCCATGCATTCACGGGGAGAACGTACACACTCCTTAGAGGCAGCGGTGGGAATTGAACCTTGGTTGCCTGTAGTATAAAGCGCCGAGCTAACCTCTATGCTACCATGACTCCTCAAGTTACAAGAGCAGTTGTGCCTTTAACATAGATACTGACCAAATTCCTTATTCCTTCTGGTTTAATTCTGTCACAAATAGTTGGCAATCAAAACTTATCTGGGTCTAGGCGTGTTGGATACTGGATGAAGCCTTCATCCAACCCATTGGGGTTGGACTCCCAATATGAGGCCTCATCAGATCCAGTGTATAATAATGCCTGCTACTGTGATGAGATTGATTACTAGACTCCAGAACAGCAAAGGAGCTGCCCATATGGAATTGAGACACATATTTGTGGCTTGATTTTCGGAAGCAGGATGTTAAGTGATATAAATATTTGGAGTCTTTTGCAACACCTGCCAAGACTTTGGAAGATTTGGCCTTCACTGGTGGTCCAAGATTGGCTGTGATTTCTGTCCTTCTGGGTCTAGTAGTGCAGCAGGCCAGACAGCATCCATAGGAAGAAGCACAGTCGACGTTTTGGGCCCAGACCCTTCGTCAGGACTAAATGAAGGAAGAGATAGTTTGATATTTGAAAGTGGGAGAGGGAGGGGGAGATCCGAAATGATAGGAGAAGACGGGAGGGGGAGGGATAGAGCCAAGAGCTGGAAAATTGATTGGCAAAAGGGATACAAGGCTGGAGAAGGGAGAGGATCATGGGATGGGAGGCCCAGGGAGAGGAAGGTGGAGAGCAGGCAAGGTGTAATTGTGAGAGGGACAGAGAGAGAGATGATAAATAATAAGTAAATAAATAAGGGATGGGGTATTTATTTATTTATTATTTTTTCCTTTTCCCCCCTTTTTTTTCTCTCTCTCTCTTTTTACTCTCTGTCCCTCTCACAATGACTCCTTGCCTGCTCTCTCTCTGACACTCCCTTCCCCCTTTCTTTCTCCCTAGGCCTCCCGTCCCATGATCCTCTCCCTTCTCCAGCCTCGTATCCATCCCCCTCCCGTCTTCTCCTATCATTTCGGATCCCCCCCCCCCCCACTTTCAAATCTCTTACTATCTCTTCTTTCAGTTAGTCCTGACGAAGGGTCTCAGCCCGAAATGTCGACTGTGCTTCTTCCTATAGGTGCTGCCTGGCCTGCTGCGTTCATCAGCATTTTGTGTGTGTTGGTTGAATTTCCAGCATTTGCAGATTTCCTCGTGTTTGGGTCTGGTAGTGTCCCAGATGTTTCCTAAATAGTGTAAATTGGTAGGCTGTCTCTGACTGTGCACTGCAACACTTCCTGAGTTCTTAATACAGCAACAAAAAAAACCACCAAAAATTAAATTAAAAGGTGTGAAATGTATGGTTCTGAAGCAAATATTGCAAACTGTCTGCATGGCAACACAAATTATTCTAACTTAAATAAATCAGTGACTCAGCCTCTTTCTGAACCAGATTAAGGAAAATGTGTCTGTGATCAAAGAGTTTGAGGAAAATTCGGCAATGTTCAAGGATGTCTTGTCCAACACACACAAAATACTGGGGGAAGTCAACAAATCAGGCAACATCTATGCGGGGGGGGGGGTGAAGAAACAGTGGAACTTTCAAGCCGAGACACTTCATCAGGACTGGAAAGGAAAGGGGCAGAAGCCAGAATAAAAAGGGGAGGGAAATACGTGCAAGCTGGCAAGCGATAGATGAGACAAGGTGAGAGGGAAGGTGTGTGAATGGAGGGAGGGATAGATGGAAGAAGTAAAGGACTGAAGAAGAAGGCCTATCAGTTTCCTCTGTTTCGCCTCCTCTTTCCCTTTCTTCCATGGCTTATAACCTTCTCCTATTAGATTCCTTCTTCAGGCCTTTACCTCTCCTACATATCCCCTACCAGCTTCTCACTTCATTCCACCTCCCCACCCACACACCTACCCCTTCACCTCATCTCACCTATCACCTGCCTGCCTGTACTCCTTCCCCTTCCCTCACCTTATTTTGGCTTCTTCCCTCTTCCTCTCCAGTCCTGATGAAGGGTCTCGGGCCAGAAACATCGACTGTTTATTTCCCTCCATAGATCCTGCCTGACTTGCTGAGTTCCTCCAGCATTTTGTGTGTCTTGCTCAAGATTTCCAGCAATTTCAGAATTCGTTAATTCGCTATTCCTGTCTCCCACAGGAAGACATGCTGACATATTATTGCATTGCCTCTGAGTGGGGTATGTTCGTTGTTTGAAGGCAGCAGTATTGAAAGGCTTCTGTTTGAGCTGTTGCAAGGTTTTTTTTTCTGAATGACGGTGGTTATATAAAGAGATGGTGACTCATACTTATTGATGATTGTAATGTTCATCCTTACAGGAGAAAATCTGTAGATGCAGGAAATCTAAGGCAACACACTCAAAATGCTGGAGGAATTCAGCAGGCCAGACAGCATTTATGGAAAGAAAGAAACAGTTGACGTTTTGGGCCCAGACACTTCACCAGTCCTGATGAAGGGTTTTGGCCTGAAATGTCAACTGTTTATTCCTTTCCATAGGTGCTGCCTGGCCTGCTGAGTTCCTCCAATATTCACCTTCGGTATCTGGCAACAAGTAGGTTTTTCACACCTCTGACTTTGGTTTACCAGATGTGCGAAGTGCCATTTTACCCCCCTTGTGATGCCTTTGGAATGCCCTGCTCTGTTATGCAAATCGAATCTGATATTTAAAAAAAATTTCTGCTATAAACAATCCTCTTCCAATTGTCTTGAAGTAAGCAGCCGCTTTGTGGGTTTAAGAAAACGGTAATTAATTTGACCTGCCAAAGGCAAATGACAGCAATTCAGTCTGACATCCTAGCTATCGTGGACTGCAGACTGTTGGTATAAAGCCAACAAGCATCCCCACTAATTGCATGAGTGTTAATGAATGTAATCAGTATTCACAATTGTTGTAATGAAGCTAATAAAGGAAGATGAGGTCAATAGAAAATAGCGACAATCGTGTTTTGACAACTAATACAGTTAAGGCACACAACTGGATGTTACTAGACAGGAGAGCTCACGTTATAAGGAGACACTGGGGCTTTATTCCCTGGGGCATAAAAGGCAGAGAGGTGACTTTACAGAAGTATATAAAATCATAAGGGGCATTGATAAGGTGAATGGTCACAGTCTTTTTCCCAAGGTAAGGAAGATAAACACTCGAGGACATAGATTCAAGGTATAACAGGAAAGAATTTGAAGGGAACCTGCGGGGAAAGTTTTTCACACAGAGTGTGGTAGTTGTATGAAATGAGCTGCCAGTGGTAGAGGCATGTGCAGTTACAACATCCAAAAGACATTTGGACAGCCACGTGAATAGGAAATGTTTAGAGGGATGTGGACCAAATGCTGGCAAACTCAATCAGATGGGCGACTTGGTTGGCCTGGACGAATTGGGTTAAATGATGCATTCCATGCTGTGTAAGTCTCGCTATAGAAACAGCTTTGGTGAGTGTAATTAGTTTCAATATAGTCGTTATCAGTTATATTGCTTTGTTTATATATTTCTGTAGTGATTGTTAGTATGTGTAACCTTCATTCAACACAGTTCTTGGCTAGAATTTTTACAATAATGCTGTTGTCTCAATTTCAATTACGCATACCTACTATGCCTTTTGTCTTCTCCTCCTTTTGGTTTTCTATCGTATGTTTTCTGGAAGCTTTTCAGATTTAACCTATATAATGCAGATGAAAAAATACAAAGTCTACTCTTCTTGGGTTGAATTGTTGCATTGGATTTTAGCATGTTTCTTGCACCCTACACCAATGACCAGATTTGCTCTCTCTGCATCTCACTAATGAATGTAACAAAACTTTTCTTTGAAGAGCCATTTCTAAGTAGCAAATTGTCGAATTGCATTATGACATATTTTACACTGATAACATATTACCTATGGTTTAGTCAGAGTTTTATCGATTTGCATATAGCCATTATTGTAATGCTTTAACCAGAATGCACATGTTATCTCAGGTGCACTTTTCATTATGCCTTCAAAAGGAATATAAATGAATGGGGGAGAATGCTGTTTAGCTCAGAAAGATTGGTTGGGGGTGTATAGGAATTTGGTGCTGAGAGGAGGGGATATTACTTTGAAGTAGACATTTGGTAGAATAGGTAAATGATTCCAGACTATTACAGTAAAATATCATGTCAATGTTAGTAGAGGGTATAAATTTAAATTGGTGTGAGTGTCACATACTCCGTGACGGGTTAAAGAACCAGCAGAAATGGAAAACACTTTGGAGTCCAGTATTGCTATAAACTAATAATATTTATTAGTAACTACACAATACAGTAATATAAATGCAGATAAATCAAACAGGTTGGCAATGAATATATAGTCATAGTCATACTTTATTAATCCCGGGGGAAATTGGTTTTCGTTACAGTTGCTCCATAAATAATAAATAGTAATAGAACCATAAATAGTTAAATAGTAATATGTAAATTATGCCAGTAAATTATGAAATAAGTCCAGGACCAGCCTATTGGCTCAGGATGTCTGATCCTCCAAGGGAGGAGTTGTAAAGTTTGATGGCCACAGGCAGGAATGACTTCCTATGATGCTTAGTGCTGCATCTCGGTGGAATGAGTCTCTGGCTGAATGTACTCCTGTGGCCACCCAGTACATTATGTAGTGGATGGGAGACATTGACCAAGATGGCATGCAACTTAGACAGCATCCTATCTATCTATCTATCTATATATATATATGGAAATATATATGAAAACCAAGCTTCTTCAAATCTAGGGGAAAATAGATAGTCTTATGATGATGAGTAAAGTTCAGTTCAGTTCATGGTATTGAGTTGGGTAGTGATGGAGAGGGAGAGATTTGAGTCTTCAGATGAGCTGAGCCGTCGATCTTCCCGTTGTCCTCCGAAATCCTTTAAAAGTCACTGATTGTGACCACAACAAAGGGGACCGTTCTTCTGTGGTGGAGCTATCAACCCAGGTGAGTGTTGGACACGCAAATAACTCCCCACCGGTCACAAACCCTTTTCACACTGCGAGAACCGCTGATCGATCCACCTGATCGATCCTCCAAAACCCACCTTTTCTGTGGGCACAACAAAGCTCATTCAGTGTCCAAAACCATGTGTCCCTGGTCTATCATCTGACCTTCTGTTTATCTCCCCGTACTGAGTACCAACTGTCCCTCAAATAACTCCTCCCTTCTCTGTGTAAGAATGTACAAGCAGGCAATGTCCTCGGAGAAAGTATAAACAGCCTGTGAACACTCTTCGTCTCTCTCTCTCTCTTTTAAACAAGGTGTTTGTGTTAAATATCTCTCTCTCTTTTCAAAAGCACAGTTCATAGGGGTAATCGAGCACAGTTTATAGGGGTAATTCAGGACCCCGTCACAGGGAGCAAATTTGAAGCCGCTGAGTTGAGAAAAATTCTCAAGAAGTGTTACAGGTTAGAAATGATCTATTCATGGACCATCACAAAATATAGGTGCCTTCTTAATGATTTTTGGTACTAGATTGGTTAAGTGAGTATATGGAATTGAATGAGCGGATGGCTTTTCTGAAACTTAATGGAATATCTAGCTATGCTTTAACAGAATGCTGGAGAGGCCATTGACAGTACTGTTGACGTTCACTGTGTTCCTTGTTAGTCAAATTACTCATAATGGATCGTTACATTTTCTTTCCCTTTGCTATTTGTCCAAGATGCAGATCTAGTTTTCCTCACAGCATTTGCAATAATTATCCAACCTGTTGGCTGTGTCAGGCTGACTTATGAGGTGATATTTCTATATTGAAAACAGGTCATCTGTAGTTCCCATGGCAAGTCCAACTGAGTCCTCTGATAGATGAGACCAAATTCACTGGAGTCAGTCTAGCTTTGAACATTGACCTGGATGAACTGAAACAATAAATCTTTCATAAATTAGTGGCAAAAACTGATGTCAAACAACATCTGCGGAAAGAAGGATGGGGTTAGCATTACAGAACAATGACCTTTCATCAAAATAATACATCATAATTCTTTTTAACCATTCCTTATTTTCAGCATGTTCTTGCCTAGCAATTATAGTTGATTTAAGAGGCATGCTAGGTGTGCTGTTGAGCCAAAGTGGGTGGAGAGTAGAAGGGCAGTGGGTGTATGACAGTATCTACTTGCTTGCATAGGTCTTTTGGGGGAAGTAAGACTCTTGGAGCCCAGTGCAACACAGACAAAATGCTGGAGGAACTCAGCAGGTCAGGCAGCATCTACGGGAACGAATAAGCAGTCAACTTTTCAGGCAGTGACCTTTCTTGTGGACCGGAAAGGAAAGGAGAAGACGCTAGAGTAAAAAGGTGGGGTGAAGGGAAGGAGGGTAGCTGGAAGGTGATAGGTGAAGCTTGGTGGGTAGGGCAGCAGAGATCACAGAGGGGGAGCAATGAGAGAGGGTCTCACTGAACTGTGGTTGAAGAAGAGATTTAAACTTCCTCAGAGTAGGCATCCCTCAAGTGTACTAGCACCACTGAGTGCCATGTTAGGGGAAGGGATTGTTTGGGATCAGTCTGAGGATCTCAAGCAGTATTAGATTGCATGGTGGTGGGGGAAGCTGGGAATCAGGTAGGTTGGATTGGGACTGACATTTTGTTGTATGTAAGGGGTGGGGGTAGAATTGTGTCCGGCATTAGGTTTAGTGTGTGTTGGGACTTAAGACTGTAAGACATTGGAGGAGAATTAGGCCATTTGTCCCATCATGTCTGCTTCGCCATTTCATCGTGGCTGATTTATTCTCTCTTCTTAGGTTCATAAGGATGCTTTTTGGACAGAGAGGGGAGTTATGGGTCAGGTTAGAGTTTAGGGACTGGGGTGTGCGGGGGGGGGGGTGTGGAATTAGAGGTTGGGCCAGCAGACCAAAAAAGGGCAGTGAGGGGCCCCCCCCCCCCCAATCAGGTTCAACAAATTGATGTTGGGTTCAGGAGTCAGGAGGAACTTGGTCGGATGAACCCCTGGATTTGCGAGTCAGTGAGATTGGTATTTGAGGCCTAGTGTACATTGATCAGCAGGTCCTGGGGTTGAAGCAGAGGATTGGGGCCCCAGGGTCAAATAGAAAGTCTGGAAGTTGAGGCCCGCTGGTCAGAGCTTGCGTGTTTGCAAGTCTGTTTCGTCTGCTGAAGGCTCAGTGTCTGTGAGTCTGGGCCTGCTGGAGGCTGAAGGCAGCCTGACCAATGGAAGTTGAGGCCCGCTGGTCAGAGCTTGAATGTTTGCAGGTCTGTTTGGGCTGCTGAAGGCCCGGTGTCTGTGAGTCCGGGCCTGCTGGAGGCTGAAAGCAGCCTGTCCTGGGGTTGGAGGACTGTGTACGTTTGTGTGTTGGAGGAAGGAATGGGGCTTCTTGTCGCTTGTGTTCTATGTTGTTCTGCTGAGCAGCGTGGGTGTGCTGTGTTGGTGCTGGAGTGTGTGGCGACACTTATGGTCTGCCCTCAGCACACCTTCTGGTGTGTTTTTTTTTAACACAAGTATCTCATTGCACTGTATGTTTCGATGTATGTGTGATAAATAAATCTGAATTTTGAACAAAAAATTGTAAAATTAGAGTAAGTGGAGATCTCATTGAAACATAAAACTGTTAAAGGGCCGGTTGCTGGGAGGATGTTCTTACTGAATGAGGAGTCTAGGTCCAGGAGGCACAGTCTGAGGATGGATAGACCATTTAAGACTGAGATGAAGAGAAATTTGGTCACTCGAATAGTAAACCCTTAGGAATTCTCTGCATGGGGACCCTGTAGAACATTTGCATTTAACTTCATGTGAAGCAGAGGTGATTAGATTTCTAGATATTAAGATAGTCAAAAGAAATGAGGACAGTGCTGGAAAGTGTTGTGGAGGTAAAAGGTTAGCCATGATAAGCAGAGAGAATTTAAAGGACTGAATAGCCTCCTTTTTCTATTTCTTGTGTTTTTGAAGCATGCCATTCAGGAGCCTTCAGATAATGGCCAATTCTCATCATTTTGTATCCTGTGCCACTGGTTATAAATTGAAGGAGATGATCCCTGTAACTGCCTCCACATGGTTCAGGTGGTCTGGGTGATGTCAATGTAGGTTCACACATTCTCCCTGTGTCCCCACTGGTTTCCTTTGGGTGCTCAATTTCCTCTGACATCTCAACATTATGTGGGATCATAGTTTGCAGGTGGTTGGCAGGATCTGAGGGGAGAATAGAATTGGATTTCTGCAAAATTAGGGTATACGGGTTCTAGATGATCAATGTGGACGTGACAGTTTTGTGATAAATGATTCCATAACTCTAAAACTCATACTGATCCATGGGTCTGTACTTGTGTGATTCAACTGAGTATCTGAGTGCTTTCTGAAGTAACTCCAATGAACAAAGATTTAATATGAAATTGGATAATGAAGAAGACTTTTAGAATAGTCCTGTATTATGGGAAAGTTAATAAAAGAGGTTTCTTTACAGATCAAATAAATCCAACTGGTGAGTCAGAAGATTTGAAACTGATTATGTGTGAACTTCATTTTTTATTCAGAATTTCATTTAGTCCGTTTCATGCAAGAATCCCCAAAATTAATCAGCAAATGTCTGCTCCGTGCAACATTTGCATAGTAGTTTGTTTGGGGGTTCCTGGCTCGTTAATGCTGTTACAGAGATTATCCTTCAGTAATAATCATCAGTGAGGCACAGAGAAGATCTGTATTTACTGACAGCTACCTTTATTGGCTCAGTT
Organism: Mobula hypostoma; assembly: GCF_963921235.1. Lineage (NCBI taxonomy): Eukaryota > Metazoa > Chordata > Chondrichthyes > Myliobatiformes > Myliobatidae > Mobula > Mobula hypostoma. The sequence goes on from NC_086116.1 coordinate 15,606,709, forward strand.
AGCAAACACCTGAATTTCCAAAACTGAATAGCTATATGCACACACACCTGGTTTCCCTCACCCTCCATGAAGAGTTAAAGAAGAGAAGAAGTAACACCCAAGGGAAAAGAGTCTGTGCTGGCCAGGGGTTCTTCTTGATCTCAATATAGTTCCCACATCTCCAATATGGGGTCATCCAGTTCGGTAACGGTTGGTCTCTGCGGAGTTGTCACTGTCTGTGCTCCCAAAGTACTCCATCCTAATTCTTTTCCTTACCGGATCAATCGAGCAAGGAGGCATAGGTTACAGCAGCAGCACAATGATGGTGTGCGCTCAGGGTGATGAAAGAATGAGTTTGCGCTTACCAGGCAAAGGGGAATATTTCTTTGAGAGATTAGGAGTTCAGATGAGCAGAGGTGTTCGCAGTACATGTCACTTGTGTTGAGATGTAAATGAAGTTTTCAATTTACCATGAAGGTAATTCAAAAGTGATAGTGTTTTCTGAGCATACAGTACTGTGCAAAAATCTTAGACATATAGCCAGGGTGCCTAAGACATTTGCATAGTCCTGTAGTAATTCAGTGTATTGCACTGTACAGCTGCCACAGAAAACAAAAAAAAATCATGACATATGTGAGTGATGATAAACCTGATTCTGTTATGGGTCTCTATTGTGGACTGATATCGTAAAGGTGGCAGGGAGAGGGGAGTTATGGTTGGGAAAAGAGGAGGGGGGCAGGAAGTAGCAGGGAGACATTCTGTATTGATCGATAAACCTATCGTTTGGAATCAAATGGCCTTGCCTGGTGACTCAGGGCTGGGTGCATCTGCACCTGCACCACCGGCACCGTGCCCCCTCCCCCCCCCCACCCCAGCACTCCGTCTCTGCCATCTATCCCACACCCCTCAACCATTCCTAATATCCTTTGCTCCCGCCAGAATTACAGATGCACTCTCTGCTCAATATTGACAAATACAGTATGTACACAAGTCTTAGACACCTTAACTATATACACTGTATGTGCCTAAGACTTTTGCACAGTATCGTATGCGCCTGTACTGCTGCTGTGAGCTAATTTTTAATTGTCCCTAATTTTTAACTGTACTTGTGCACTTGACAACTAACTCAACTTGTTGACTTCAGGGTGAAGCTTTGTACTGAGTCTTGATCAGACACCATCTGTCCTGGCACTGATTTTCTTGAAAGGCACAGAAGAGTTAAAGGCATATTCATGATGATGAGTGAGATAAATGTTGAAGACAGGCTATATAAACATGGCTTAATCTCCACTGAGTTTAAAAGATTAACATCAAAAACAAATTTAAAAACAAAGTGATTGAAAATAAAAAAATGTAATGAACATGTTTCTTCTAGTGGGGAGATCCAGGAGAAATTATCATTTTCAAATCAGAACTGTGTTCGTAAATCAAGAAGCATGTCAATTGGAAGTTGAAGTTCAGGAGTCATACTTCAAAAGTTGCCACATCATTTCAAATTGCCAAGGATGCAGTTGATAGGTTTTTAGTTAAGACTACCAGGTGTTACAAGGCAAATGCAAGTAAATAGGTTTGAGGAACAGATCAGCCATGGCAGAACTCTCATGTACACACGAAAAGGAGCAAGAAAATGCAAAATCCTGATGAGGACACTAATGACCATTTTGATGGATTGACAACATGGACCAATAACCTTATTTTGCTCGGAGTTTGCTGTGTTGCTATGTAACCGTGAGAACAATGCCTATCAGTTGTTGCAGTACATTATCTAATTAGAGGTGAGTGAACACACTGCTGCGAATTTGTTCTGCACTTTACTCATAAATTGGTGCAACTTAACTGGTAAATTGCTTTGTAGCGACTTACTTTGGAAAAACTTAAAGTCAGTGAGTTACCAAAGAACATTATTTGGAAAAAGAAACCTCATCCTACAGTAAGTTGTAAATGGAACAAGGCTGTTGTAATGAGTATTACAAAAATTTACCTTTTTTGACCCACAGGTTCTTTGACCTGGACCTGGGGGATGAACTGCTGTGTTTAATGATGTTCTGCTAATTTTATTGCACTGGAAGAAGCTTGCCTTTTCAAACTATGTAGCCCAACAATTATCTTAGAAGGTCATGACTTAAAAGAACTTAATAGGTTTTCTTGTACATTTAGAAGATGGATTTAATTTTTGGTACTCCATAAGTGATGCGTACTGCTTTGTCTTAAAAAAATCTGAAAGACCTGCTATCTACCAGAGTTTTTGACAACTATCTCTGGTTTATACTTTCGGTATGAGGCGTTTAAAGTTGTGCATTCCTGCTTCCTGCCAAGTGATGGCTGATACTTGATGAGTTTAATAAGTTAATGGTCAAATCTGTCACTCAAACTGATTAAAGGAGGTATAAGCTGGTTGGGGGTATGTTTGAGAAGTAATTTATCTTGAATAATAAAACAGATAAAGAGTCACATAGTATGGAAACAGCAATTCCATACCAACCATCAAAAATCCATATGTACTCATCTTCAATTAATTCCCCCTCCTCTGCATTCCTGTCAGTTCTCCCCAGAGTCTGTCACCTTCCTGCTCACTGGAGGAAACTCACAGGGGCCCATTAACATCACACATATCTGGGAAGAAAGCAGAGTGCCCAGAGAAAACCCACACATTCACCGAGAGAACCTGCAAACTCTACACAGGCAGCACCCAATGTCAGGATAGAACTCAGCTACTGGCTGCACCACTGGGTTACCTGCTCGGTTTCCAAAGGAAGGGTAATTGATACGTGGAATTTATCAGCGTGAAGCAACCTTCCTTCAATCAGTTAAAAGGCAATTGAATGTAATGCCGCGGATACTTGGATTACATGGCACTATTCATTCACACTTATCTGGTCACTAAATTAAAGATTGTACTATTTCTTAGTTGTAACACGATCGGCTTTTATTAGTCATGACCTCATTTCCTTTTCTTTGCAGCTATTGTGGTCAGGTTTCTAACCAAGAGATTCATCTGGGAATATGATCCAACACTGGGTGAGTGTCATTTATATACTATTAATGATCTGATCGCACCATGAGATTGTTGCTTGGTTAAAGTAATTCCAGGAAGACAGAGTGAAAGCATCCAATTCGTTATTGTTGAGGGGCCATCTTCACTCTCAGTCCTAATGCAGGGTTTTGATCTGAAGTGTAGATGATCTCTACCCCCACCACCATCAACTAGGGGTGATTGACCGGCTGAGTTCCTCCAGCAAATTGGTTTGCTGCTCCAGATTACAACATCTGCTGTCTCTGGTCTCCAACTTGTTAGAGTTGCCCAAAAGACTACAATGGCCTCAATATTACCGGAGAAGGAAGGTGGTGGTTCAGGGATTGAGGTACCAGCAGACCCAGATATGTGGGTATCCCAAAAGATTTACTGAATTGAAGTTTTATCTTCTCTCCTCTATGAAGGTTGGAAGGTCTGAGGTTGGAGATCAGGAAACAGGAACAGGGAGGAGGAGGAGGAGGTGGAAATAAAGATTGAAATGGAGGTGGAAGAAGAAAGCATGGCTGAGGAGTGTGGAGACTAGAAAGCTGGAGCAGAGTGAGGCCAGTGAGAGCAAGGCGTTAAAGAGTTTGGAGGGTGGTGTGAAGGACAGCTTAGGGGACTGAGGAAATTGTCTCCTTGCCTGTGAGCAGAGCTGGAAAGCCATTTATCTTCGAGATCTGACCCTGCTCTCGTTCTCATTTCACTGCAGCTCCCAGTTTTCCCAAACCACTTGGAAACCTGAAAGGCATTGAAAAATGAGGAACGTAGCCTTATTAACATCGCTTAGGCAATGAACACTCCTAGAGAGGAGTTATTGGTCCACCAAGCAAACCACTGGTGTTACTAGATTTGGTCAGTTAGGATCATTTTGGTGAATGAGATGAAACTCAACAATTACTTTATTTTTAACTCTTGGTTTTGATGAAGAGAAAAAATGCTTTTTATTAAATCCAGGCAACACATACAAAATGCTGGAGGAGTTCAGCAGGCCAGGCAGCATCCACGGAAAAGAGTACAGTCAACGTTGCGGACCAAGACATCAACTTTACTCTTTTCCATAGATGCAGCCTGGCCTGATCCAGCATTTTGTGTGTGTTGCTTGGATTTCCAGCATCTGCAGATTTTATCTTGTTTTTTTTATTAAATCCATTTACATTTCAGTTTGCCTTGCTGATACATAAATCGCTTTTCTGACAGGGTGATTGGTTTTTCAGATGTTTGGCTGTGTTCTGTAGTCATCTAATTAAGCTATACATAGATGAATAGAGGTTGAATCTCCATTTAATAAACTATGCAATCCATTTATAAGCACCATTCTGATTAGTGTCGTAGATCTAAATTCATGAGCTCCACATACACAGGTTTGAAGCTTTTATTTGCTGTTTAGTTAACCCTCAGATGAAAGGAGCATTTTTTACATAGAATTATATACACTCAGTGTATAAAGTGCAGTCACCAAAATAATGCTTTCTGCATTGATAAATGTGCGAAAGTCTTAGACACTCTGGCTATGTATATGTGCCCAAGGCTTGAACGGTATTGTATCTGTATCAATGAAAATGCTATGGAGAGATAGTTCTGTGGGACCAGGAGCTTTGGGATCTGGTTTGTCTTTGCTTAGATTGAATTCACATAGGCATTTGCAAGCAGTTAAAAAGGAGACTTCAATCTCATCAGGAATCCAGCTCCCAGATGTGAAGGTTAATTTTAACTTCATAGTTCTTTTCATTTGCATTCACATAAAATCTGTACCTCTGAAGTTAACCTAACAATGACGGTAGTGAGGGAACTGTGAGGTAGGATGTGTCTATCAGTTAGGCTTGATTCAGAATGAATAGTAGGTTTATTGGCTACTTTAAATTTCCACTTGGTGTAGTTAAGTGGCATAAGATTCAAAGGAGTATTGATAGGCTTGTGCGAGAATAACTCACAGGGAAATTAAAAAAAATTGGAATAGGACTGGCCAATGGGGTTGCCCTTCTGGGAGCCAGCATGCACCTTGTTGGCTAAATAGCTTCTTCCTGTGTCATCATAAGAAAGAGAGAACAGGATCCCTAACCTGGAGGTTGGAAGGAGAAAGGACAACTCAGTTTTGCATATTACTTGAATAAGTAATTAAACCAGTGTTTTGTGTGTTTATAATAAAAAAAATGTGCTTTTAATAAATGTTATTTTATTTTGATCATTTAAGACAGCTTTAATCCTACTGCCCACCCACACTTTGGGGGCAATTTGGAGTGACCAATTGATTTACCAGCCAGCATATCTTTAAGAAAACCTAGAGGAAATTCACTTGGTCACACAGAGTATTTGAACTCCACACAGTTAGCACCAAAGGTTGGGATTGAACCTGTATCAGTGGAGCTGTGAGGCAGTGGCTCCACCGTCTGTACTGGCCTAAACTTCTCAGCTTTGTAGCTTCTACATTACTACCTTTAAAAAACATGAATCCATGGAGCATGTTTATTTGAAGAAGATATTTGCCCCTTTTGGACTCCATCCTATATTACGATTATTTCCATGATGACTGTGTCATATCATTTTAATACATTAAACTCAGTGGTTAAATTACTCAATTAGTAATCCAGAGACCTGGGCTGATGGACTGGAGAAATGGGTACAGATCCCATCATATTAGCTGGCAGAATTAAATTCAATTCATTCAATAAATTTGGAATAAATAATTTGTATCAATTATGATAATTATGAATGTAATAATCGTTGGGAAAATCTTGGGATTTGCTGCCCCTACCTGATTACAGAGCCACAATGATGTGGGCTTTGAAATAACAGCAAACCTCTGCAAGTAACAAGTGTAAAACACAATAAACAGGGCAGATTATCTGGCCTCAACCCCAATGCAAAATATAACAAGGGCACATGCTACAATGTCTTCCTAAACATCCGAGGGCTTTCGTCTAAACTGAATGACTGTACTTAATTGTACTGGAAGTTGTACTTAAAGTAATGGCCTGACTCAGTCATGGAATTGTATCTTTCGAGCAATGTCCCAGTCTCCTCGAAACCATCCTTGGATTGGCCTGTGTTCCAATGGTACAAGGTGGTACAGTGATTAAGTTAAAGGATGGCAATCCAGTATGGTGGCTGTGGAAGTTAACCTGGAGTTAAAAAAGACAGTCACTAATGAAGACAACAAAACTATTGGATTTACACTCCATCTGGTTCACCAGTGTCCTTGGGAAATCTGCCATCGTTACTCATTCGACGTGTATTTGGCCACTATGTTTGCCTCTTACATGCCCCTGAAATTGACATCCAGTTGTGGTGCATTTAGTGATAGGAAATAAAGAATGGCCTTACCAGTGACATTCAGAACCTGAATAAGTAGAGACTTCAATATTGATTCAAAACCCCGTTCTCATGGGAAAAGTTCCAACGAGGAAACTTCTTGTTGGGTTTTACCTGACCACTTTGATCTATTGGTGAAGCAGTACTTCTCCACATTGAACAATAGTTGGAAGAAAGTGTTGCTAATTTGGTTGACATAAACAACACATTTCACTGTATGTTTTAATGTAATGTGACAGATAAAGCTGAAAATGTGAAAGTCACTGGTATTGCTGATATTTAATACCTGACCCTAATACTTTTTAACCTAAGGAGGCAAACCCATTGAGTGGGCCTGAAGTGTGCACCCCTGTCAGGTGTCAGCTGTAATACATAGTCATAGTCATAGTCATACTTTATTGATCCCGAGGGAAATTGATTTTCGTTACAGTTACACCATAAATAATTAAATAGTAATAAAACCATAAATAATTACATAGTAATATGTAAATTATGCCAGGAAATAAGTCCAGGACCAGCCTATTGGCTCAGGGTGTCTGACCCTCCAAGGGAGGAGTTGTAAAGTTTGATGGCCACAGGCAGGAATGACTTCCTATGACGCTCTGTGTTGCATCTCGGTGGAATGAGTCTCTGGCTGAATGTACTCCTGTGCCCACCCAGTACATTATGTAGTGGATGGGAGACATTGTCCAAGATGGCATGCAACTTAGACAGCATCGTCTTTTCAGACACCACCGTCAGAGAGTCCAGTTCCATCCCCACAACATCACTGGCCTTACGAATGAGTTTGTTGATTCTGTTGGTGTCTGTTACCCTCAGCCTGCTGCCCCAGCACACAACAGCAAACATGATTGCACTGGCCACTACAGACTCGTAGAACATCCTCAGCATCGTCGGACAGATGTTAAAGGACCTCAGTCTCCTCAGGAAATAGAGACGCCTCTGACCCTTCTTGTAGACAGCCTCAGTGTTCTTTGACCAGTCCAGTTTATTGTCAATTCGTATCCCCAGTTATTTGTAATCCTCCACCATGTCCACACTGACCCCCTGGATGGAAACAGGGGTCACCGGTACCTTAGCTCTCCTCAGGTCTACCACCAGCTCCTTAGTCTTTTTCACATTAAGCTGCAGATAATTCTGCTCACACCATGTGACAAAGTTTCCTATCGTAGCCCTGTACTCAGCCTCATCTCCCTTGCTGATGCATCCAACTATGGCAGAGTCATCAGAAAACTTCTGAAGATGACAAGACTGTCTGCTTAACGTCCAGAACAAGTCTCATTTCTGATTAGGTCATTGTTGTCCTAGCAGTGGTGTCCTCGTAAGAGAGGGACATTCTCACCAGCAGTAGCTTGGTGGACATCACTGTTAAACTAACCAGGACTGGGATAGAAATCTAGGCAACTGTCTCAACATACTTAGCTTCCACATCACCCAGCTAATGCAAATAACATCTTGGACAAAGCAACTCACTTGATAATCACCACATCTAAACAGTCACTCTTGCCATCACTGAGTTACCATGGCTGCAGAGTTTACAGTCCATAAGGTGCACTGCAGCCGCTTAACATGTCGTCTTCTGCAACCTCCCCCCAAAAGAATAACTTCTACCACCCAGACCAGTGCAAACTCTGCCGTGGCTGTGAAAGGAGGAGGGTTGGGTATGGGGCAAGCAACCCCATCCTGAAAAAATCCAGTGCCGCAGAAACGCCAACAGAAGCTGCAAAGACCTCACCTTTGCCTGGAAGTCATGTAAGGTTGTGCAGTGAAGCAGAAGTCACAGGACAAATCAACCTTTAGTCCAGGACAGGGATAGAATCAGAGCAACACACACAAAATGCTGGTGGAACGCAGCAGGCCAGGCAGCATTTATGGGAAGAAGTACAGTCGACGTTCCAGGCGGAGACCTTTCGTCAGGACTAACTGAAAGGAGATAGTAAGAGATTTGAAAGTGGGAGGGGGAGGGGGAGATCCGAAATGATAGGAGAAGACAGGAGGGGGAGGGATGGAGCTAAGAACTGGAAAGTTGATTGGCAAAAGTGATACAGAGCTGGAGAAGGGAGAGGATGCTGAATGCTGAACACCTACGCTCTCCGCCAGAGAAAGCAGGATCTCCCAGTGGCCACATATTTTAATTCCACATCCCATTCCCATTCTGATATGTCAATCCATGGCCTCCTCTACTGTCAAGATGAAGCCACACTCAGGTTGGAGAAACAACACCTTATATTCCGTCTGGGTAGCTTCCAACCTGATGGCATGAACATTGATTTCTCTAACTTCTGTTAGTGCCCCTCCTCCCCTTCTTACCCCTTCCCTTATTTATTTATTTATTAACCCCCCCCCCCCCCTTTTTTTCTCTCTCTGTCTCTCTCACAATCACTCCTTGCCTGCTCTCCATCTTCCTCTGGGCTCCTCTCCCCCTTTCTTTCTCCCTAGGCTTCCCGTCCCATGATCTTCTCCCTTCTCCAGCCTTGTATCCCTTTTGCCAATCACCTGTCCAGCTCTTGGCTCCATCCCTCCCCCTCCTGTCTTCTCCTATCATTTCGGATCTCCCCCTCCCCCCCTCAAATCTCTTACTATCTCTCCTTTCAGTTAGTCCTGACGAAGGGTCTTGACCTGAAACGTCGACTGTACCTCTTCCTGTAGATGCTGCCTGGCCTGCTGCATACCACCAGCATTTTGTGTGTGTTGCTTGGATTTCCAGCATCTGCAGATTTCCTCGCGATAGAATCAGAGGCTGTTATTGGCAGCCTCTGCCCCACCAGGGATGATGGACTTAAAAAGAAGACCAGTACAGCCAGCAGATGCAGGGGAACATGCGCTCTGCGTCGCCCGTAATGCTGTCTTGGAAAGTGTCTGCCCTTCTTCTGTTGTTGCTAAGTTAAAATAATGGAACTTTTCACAACGCTTGGGAATCCCTTTGTGGTGGTATGAAAGAGATCTCTCCATCACCTCCTCAAGAACAATGAGAGATGCACGGGGGATGATCCATCAAATGAATAAAAAAAACCTAATACTATTCACAGAGTAACTTCATTAGCAGTTTTACCACCTTCTCAAGACAGTTTATAGAGTACATAAAATTAAAGCTCTTTGTCTGAGTTGGCAGCAAACTTTGTAACCCTCAGCTAACTTAAAGCCAATTAAAGTTGCTATAAATTTAATCCTAACCCTAACCCTAACCTTAACCCTAATGCTTTTGTATTGTGCACTAATTTTGTAACTTATCCAGAGCAGATGTTTGGAAAGTGTTGTTGGAGAACCTATGTCCTCCCCAGGGATGCACAGAATACTGTGACCATGTGCCACCATGGACTTGTTGGAGTCATTGGGAACTTTGAAAACTTCCAGTTATCTCCTTGTTTAAGGTTCAGATTTAGATTTAGATGTATTTATTGCATGTACATCAAAACATATGGTGAAATGTGTCATTTGAGTGAACAACCGACACAACCAAAGATGTGATGGTGTCAGCCTGCAAGTATTGCCACACATTCCAGTAGCAATATAACATGCCTGCAAGGCTTGGTAGGACAACACAGAACAGTACAAGCAAAACCGACCCCGCTCAACCAACCCCAGGACAGTCCACCTTTGGCCTCTAGTAGACTCGTGGATTTGCAGACATTGGGCTTTGACTTCCCCAATGGACTTGCAAAGACTTGCTGACCCAGGCTTTAGCAGACTTTTGGATTTCCAGTCGATATTCTGGCTTTGATCATTGGTATTGACCCCACAACCTGTTGATGACGATGCATAAGGGTTAAAAGGTTACAGGTCTGCCTGTTGTGGAGCCCAACTTGATGGGTCTACAGATTGGTGTGTGGGCAGTGTGGTCAGTACCCCTCAAGCATTGTTGACGATTTTTTAAAAGTATGACGTAACATACTGACTTCCATGCGCAATTCTCTGAGTGAGATCACGTACCGGACTGCTGCCCCACTGAATTCATACAGTAGCTAAGCTTTGGATCTAAAGACAAAATTAATAATGACAGCCATCAGTGTGAAAAGTGGTAGTGTTCCCTGATCAATGCAACTCTGCTATCAGTTTAAGCAGCTACAAGGAAAGGTAGGCCGCAGAATCAGAATCAGGTTTAAAATCAACAGCATACTTTGTGAATTTTGTTGTCTTTGTGGCAGCAGTACAATGCAAAACATGATAATAAAGAAAAGAACCATGAATTATATTAAATATTTATATACAATATTGAAGTAAATAAGTAGTACAAAAATTTAAAAAAAGTAGTGAGGTAGTGTTCATGGGTTCAGTGTCCATTTAGAAAATGGATGGCAGAGGGGAATAAGCTGTCTGAACCATTGAGTGTGTGGGTCTTCAGGCTTCTGTACCTCCTTGATGGTAGCAATGAGAACAGGGCATGTCCTTGGTGATAGGGGTCCTTAATGATGGATGCCGCCTTTTCTGAGGCACCGCTCCTTGAAGATGACCTGGACGAGACGGAGGTTAGTGCCCATGATGGAGCTGACTGAGTCCACAAGTTGTTAGATCCTGGCGGTGTGCTGGGATCTGTCAGTTTCTCCAGTCGCATTGTTTGCATGTATAAGAAGCAGTGCAGGTTCTGAAGATGACAAAGCAAAAATGTAATATCTCCACAAATGATCCCTCAGTCTCATGAATCATGTTCTTAATAATAAAAGGATAGCCCATGTTTTCTGTCAGTCATAAGTAATTAGTTCTTGGTCTATTATCATCACACATACTGAGATACAAAGAAAAGCTTTTGTTTGCGTGCGTGATCGTTCCATACATATTTACATTAAGATGGTACAGAGTATGGAATATAGAGTTATAATTACAGAGAGAATGCAGTGCAGGTAGACAAATAAAGAGGACGAACCACAGTGAAGTAGAGGAGTGATCAAGACGCCGTCATTATGCTGCACAAGGTCTGTTCAAGAGTTTGATACAGCAGTATGCAAGCTGACCTGTAGCCAGCTGATATTTGTAGTCAGGCCTTGATGGGGCCACTTGCCTCCAGTTTTGGTGAGAAAGAAAGTCGTCTTTATCCTCCCTTCAAATAAAATTTCTGGGGGCCGCTGGAGGGTATCTGTAATGGTGAGGTCCTTCCTGTCAAAGGAGCACCCTGTTCTTGCAAGGGACTACTCTGATCACGGAAAGGAGAAAAATATCGTGATCCCCCCCCCCCGCCCAACCTACTTATCTGCCTCACCACCAACCTAGTTGGACCAGCCAGCGTTACAGGTTCCGAGAATCTGAATGTTACTGAAACTTAAGAGAAGCTTTAAAAAAAAAAGAAACTTAAGTAAGTTTTAAAGACTGGAGTCCTCCCACTTGATTCTTTTCTCCTTCACAAGTTCCTCTTGTCCCTTTAGCCCAGGGGTTGCCAACTGTGGCCCACAGACCCATCGGTTATTGTTAGAGGTCCATGGCTAACAGAGGTTAAAACGTAGTTAACAGTGGCCATCTTAAATTCACTTAATAAAAATTTATCATATATTCAGAAAAGATAGATCCAACCAAATAATATGTTATGACTAGTGTTAAACTCTTACAAATTCTAAAGGAAAAATAAAACAGCCAAAACGATGTCTGGGCAGCCACAAAACGCAGACTGAACTTTCAACGATCCAGCTACAAACGACTCCCAGCCGAGGATTAAGTGTTTAAGTTGTTTGCAAGACAGGCTTAAACTCCTTTATAAATTTCCAAGCCTCTTCTGGGAAGTCAAATTGTTTTGTGGGGGACATTAGGCGGGGAAGTTCCCAAACAAACTGGATAACGCAAAGAGGGATGACAGTTCTTATAAAGTTCAGCCATCACTTCCCGATATTTAATTCTTTCTGCATAAACCTCTGGGGCAAAATCTTCAACTATGCGAATCTCTACTCCATTGTAAATTAGCTTGCCCCGCTTCCTAGCATCTCGAAGAATTGCTTCTTTAGTAGTAAAGTAATGCAAACATAGAATCACTGGGTGAGGTTTCAACTTGACAGAAGGCTTTGGGCGGAGGATTCAGTGAGCTCTATTGTCGGAGGAGCTTCAAGTACATCACTGAAAAGTGAGTATAGCATATTCATGAAAAACTTTAGTGTCTCACCGGTTTCCATGTTTTCAGGCAAACGCAGTATGCATAAATTCATCCTATTCCAGATCAGTCGTTCTCTTCTTAATTCTTAATAATTCTGAAGAAGGCTCAACAAGTTTTTTTCCATAGTAGATATCTTTAATTCTTGTTCATTAATCACTTGATTCACTGTCTCCTGTTCTCTTCCGATTCTATTAGTGTCTTTCTTAAGCGTCTGATATTGAAATTCCAAATTCCTCAAAGATTCCTGGACAGCAGAAATGGTTTTTTCAAGCTTTTCATTAGCATTCGTCGGTTTATCAATCTTGGTGTCCACCATTCCGATCTTGGTATTAATATCTCACATCAAAGAAAACATTCTTTCTGAAGTAAAGACTTCCTCTGACTCCTTTGTTTGTTCAGCTTCGGAAACAATTTTGCCATTCATACCTGGTGAAAGGGAAGCCTTTCCTCAATGTAAGTCCCAATTAGGAGGGCCTAGACATCAGTTGCGACTGATTTTCCAAAATGGCCTGTAATAGTTATACACTTGAACTGAGATGCTGAGAAAAACTTACTAAAACAATTTAAAATGTATTAAAAGGCTTCTATACATTTCTTAACACTTAAAAGCATGTCTGTTTAGAACAGAGATAAGGAGGAATTTCTTTAGCCAGAGGGTGGTGAATCTGTGGAATTTATTGTGATTAGACAGCTGTGGAGGCCAAGTCATTGGGTATATTTACAGTGGAGGTAGATAGGTTTTTGATTAGTAAAAGCGTTAAAAGTTATGTGAAGAAGGCAGGAGAATGGGGTTGAGAGGGATAATAAATTATCTGTGGTGGAATGGTAGAACAGACTTGATGGGCTGAATGGCCTAATTCTGCTCTTATGCCTTACATTCTTTTAAATAACGTGAGCCCCACCCCACCTTAAATTATCTGATATGAATCTATTAGAGAATTTAAAGGTAATTGTTTGAAAACGATATAAATTTTAGATCAATAACATCTATGAAAAAATGTCTTATTGAGTTAATTGCCCACTGTAAATTGCTTCTTGGGTAAAAGGATGTTGGTTTTGAAGGAGCGTGAGGAGAAGAGGTGGGGCAAATTAGTGTAGGAATGGGGATTGCTGAATGAGTCAGTAGTCTCACTGTGTGATGCGTTATGGAAACAAGTTCTTCCATCTAACCAGTGAATATCTATTTATACTAATTGTACACTAATCACCATTTTATTCTCCCCTGCTGTCACTGACCTACACACTAGGGGCAATATCCAGTAGTCAATTAACCTACCAGCCTGCAATTTGGGACTCGATAGGATCTTTCTTGGTAAGAAAATATGGAAACGTGGAAAACATTTACCTGAAGGTCTCACAGCATCCAAAACTCAATGTGAAGACACCCTGTGCTTCCTAATCTGGCACAGGATTCTTCAGGAAGTCTGCAATACAAGTGGAGGCATTGACTGCAAATTTCCCAATTGATGTGCATGGTGACCTCCAGACAGCTGGAGGTTGCTGTCAGATATGGGCGGAGGTGGGGGCTCAGGGGATAACACTTGGAAAACTGGGATTTCAGCTGCCGTTTCTCCACAAGTTCCAGGGCAACTTTTAAAAAAAATCAAAATGAGCTAAAGTCATAATAAAAATTGTTTATAAAAATAAAGAATAAGAACGCCTTTTTGTTTTTACATTCATAGACAATGTGTTAAGTAATGTTCTATTACATTGTGTTCCAGTAGAACTGTTGCCTCTCTTGGAGCTGTACACTACTATAGTAATTGAGGGACCTCCTCATCCAACCCAGCTCCTCCGTGTCCAGTAGTGGAAGAACCCTATACTGTGGTCCTTCCCCACTGAATCCTTGTGCTGGCTGCACCTAGCTTCATTACGTCCTTCAGCACGTTCTCCAGTTGGCAGCATGCCTCTACGGACATCTCGATGTGCTGGCAGACCAACAAATTTCGCGCAGACCAAAGGGTGACTTTCACTGACAGATGCTCTTTGGTTAACTGCTTGAGCAAGTGCCCGTCAGCAGAACAAACTGCTTGGAGAGTTATACATAGTAGCAGGATTCCAATTCGCAAAGAGCCACACTTTAATGAGTGTGCAGCACTGTTTCAGTAGAAGCAGTTTGAATTTGGATAGAAACTGTGCAAGTTTACCCAATCCTTCTAAATTAAAAATTAAAGTTTTGCACAATCAGACCCCAACTTTATAAATTACCTGTTTGGAAGACTCTTCAAATATTTCAACAGATTGGATTAAAAATTTGTTTGTGATTTTTTTGGGAAATAACAGCTGTCTGCATTTGGAATCAATTTCTATGCATTGTTGTCAAACTTAAAGTTGAAGCTGGGTGTCTCCCAGCGCTAATCGATTTTTTTTTATTGTATTCAAATTTCCAGAGTCAACCTATCGCCACCAAGCAACCATTGATGATGAAGCAGTATCCATGGAAATCTTAGATACTGCTGGGCAGGTGAGTTGATGCAATGCCCGAGCTCCAAGATAATCTTTAATCAATTGTTCTGGTTAATTGGGACACATCGGGTCCAGTACATTTTGGCCCAGTTAAGCAGCTGCCCCAATTAGTTGAAATTGGCTAATTTTTATGGAAAGGATAAAAATGATAAACTACCATTTAACTGGGTAACAACTTATGTGTTTAAGTGAAATACAAAATAAATTAGAACACTACTAAGTACTGCTACAATACTATAAAACTGTATAGTTCCTAATAGTTATCAATGGAGGAATTCATTCAATGTGCGCTGACGTGTTCTTTTGATTAACTGTAAATGAGCATAATCAGCGCAGACATCTAGTGCGGATAATGGACTGTATTCAAATGGTGCTTTTAATGATTACATCCTCCAAATCTTTATTTTAGTTGTAATATTCAAGATGACTATTAATACTTTCAAATTACTCGTGGGTTCTAACTTGTTGAAGTAGTGAAGTTATTTCATTTTCATTTCTGGCATTTCCAAAAATGAACTTCTGAAACCACGGTGAGCAGAACTGTTCTGAATTGTCTTACTGTTTATTACTTGCCAACTATCAGTGTCAAAAATCACTGTTTTTGAACACAAACACGCAAGTGACGCTATTTAAAAACTGTTCACTCCATGCACAGTACAGTGTCTGACGGCCACATGGCATGCATGCGACTGACGCTAGTTAGAAAATGTTTGGCAGCAGTCTCCTGTCCCAAGTAAGTGGTATAGTGCCAAAATAACCAAAGGGAATCCTGGCTATTTTCTTGATTTGATTTTGTTCTTTAAGAGTTGTCCCAATTAACCGGAATCCACTGTGTTTACCATCTTGATGATTTTGTCTTGTCCTCTATCCTCTCCACATGCATGCTTGAAAATGTACCAGAAAAAGGTATGGGAGATATAAAACTATTTATAATGTTCTGATTAGAAAAGAGTAACTATTAGTTTATTTGTTTTTAACATTGGCACATATCTTAATTCTCTGCTGAAATGAGCCTCTCACTTTTCAGTTTGGTAATATATAGCTTCTGTAGTATGCACGCGCGCGCACACACACACACCGTCTTAGAGGTATTAAAAGTGTAATGGAGGCAGAGAGATTTAAAGAGACAATTCCAGAGTCTAGAGTGTCCAAGGTTGAAGATTGCTGCTGGTAGGATAGAGGAGAGAGGAGGAACTGAATTGAAGTTTTCACATGGAGGAAGCTGGAGATAAGGTTAGGATGAATAAGAAGGGATCTTAACACAAGGTTGAGAACTGGTGGACCAAGGAACGTAGTTTTAATGAGTACAAGTTGATTGAGATTGCAAGTTAAGATAACCTCAAACAGAGTTGAAATGAGTCCAAGACAATGGGATGTGAAGTGAGAGGCTGACCAGAGGAACCCTGAAATCGAGACATTGTAGATGCTGCGTTCTGGAATGAGAAAAACAGAAAATGTTGGAGGTATTCAGTGGGTCAAGGCAGCATCTGTAGAGGGAAATGGACAGTTGACATTCAGGACGAGGCCCTTCATCTGGACTGAAAGAGTAGCAGGGTGATAGTATAAAGCTGGCAAATAATGGGTGATACCAGGTGAGAAGGGGTGAATCCGGGTGAAGAGAGTTGATAGGCAGGTGGAGGAGGGAAGAGTGGAAATAGTGACAGAGGCTGGAAGAAGATAAGTGTTTATTAGGATGTTTTTTTAAGCATGGCTGAGAGTTTCTGGATTGCCTGGACTGAGATACAGATTTTAATACTGATTTTCATTTTTGGTTTTGTAAAGGCACTGAGCTCAGGAGAATTATCAGAGGCCTTGTGGATACTATTGTATTCGTAATTAACAAATACATACTGACAATCTGTGCACTCTTATATAATAAACGAGTTCCTCTTTTTCCTTTCATCACATTCAGTAGTATCCTCCCTGGAAAGTGAGAATATTCCTATAAAGAATGGGATCTTTATCAACCTGTATCAAGTGCACATTATTTATTTACTGTCCATTCTGACACAGAGCCGGACGTCTGATTAGCAAAGAAACATTTTTGTATTTAGTAACTTCAAGACCAATTCAATTAACAAATTGATCTTCCATTATGAGACAGTAAACTACCTGCTTTAACATTTAGGAATGTGTCAGAAGTAGTGTGTTCTACTGGCAGTGGGCTCACCGGGTTCAGGACAAAACATTTAAAAGCTGGAAAGTTCAGAAATGTAAAGCTGGATTTATGCTTAAATATTTTCTCTTCCCCCCCACTTCCCCACCTTTTAAATCTGGCAAATCCCCCTTCCTTTTCAGTCCTGAAGAAGGGTCTAGGCCTGAAATGTCAACTGTTTATTCATCTCCATAGATGCGACCTGACCTGCTGATTTCCTCCAGCATTCTGTGTGTGTTGCTTCAGATTACCAGCATTTGCAGTCTTTCTCGTGTTTATGATTTTCTCTTTGATGCTATTGAATAACTATTATCATTTCCCATGTATGTTTTTGGATGTATGTAATTACCGGTGTCATAATTGGGCACTGCAACCTCTGCACTATGATACCTTGGCAGCATTTCCTGTACAAAGTGTTGCCAAGTTTTAAATTACTGTCTACACCATGTTTTGGTGAGTAACTTTGCTTTTCCTTCTTTTGGAAGTATATGATAGGTCCTGTTATTGAAGTAACAATTCTAAAGAGCTCATTTTCAGTTCTTATGTTTGTCTTCTGAGAACTGGCTCGATGAAATTGGGAGCTAGATTATACTGAATTGGTTAGGAATTTAATTTCAACTCTGTGTAATGCTGTATTAAAGTCTGTAAACTTGTTTTCCAGTTCCAGTTAAATTTCAGTCCTTTGGCATTCAAGAACAAGGAGAACTTTTACATTGGTTTGAACACACACACACAAAAAAATGTTAATTTCAAATAACCATCCAAATATTTTGCCTGTGAAGATATAGGCTAACACCAATGTTTGCTCTAAGGTATGCGTGTGTGCGCGCGCACTCATCTTTTGCTACTAGTGCACAAAGGAATTTAAACTGCGTTCGAAAGGTTGTCACCTCTACCTCACTGGCATGTTATATTTCACGATCGTGCACAATCGCATTTCCTTTCCTGGTTTCTGACGCGGACGGTGTTGACAACGTGGAGTTTGCGACGATCTGTCTGCGGATTTTAGAGCTGGCTTATTTATACTGTTTTTGTTGAAGATGTTATTCAGTGCGCGCATGTTGTTGTCACTGGGCAAAAAATTGCACAGTGCAAGATTTTTGCGCTCACTGGTCATTACAAATTAGAGGGAACATTGGCTTACACTTCAAGAATTGAATATTGGCTTACACTACAAGAATTGAACATTGGCTTACACTACAAGAATTTATCCATGGTACCATAGAACATAGAATAACAGAGAACAAGAGCAGGTCCTTTAGCCCACGATGTTGTGCCAAGCCAACTAAATGCCTAACTATACTAATCCCTTCTCCATATTCTACCTATGGTTCCATGGATATATGTAAGCCTATATCCTTGCATTTGCTACACTTCCGTGTACCTCTCAAATACTCCATCATATTGCCTCCTCTACCACCCCTGGGAGCACATTCGGGGCAACCACCACTCTCTTGGATTGCACATCTCCTTTGAACTTCCCCTTTCTCACCATAGATGCACGCCCTCCAGCAGCAGATGTTTCAGCCTTGGGGAAAAGATACTGGCTGTCTGTTCTCTCTGTGCCTCTCCTAATGATATGAACTCTTATCAGATTCCACTGAGCGGAGGCTGTGCGTTTTCCTGTCAGTAAAGGGCACTGGTGGCCAGAGTTGAAAGTCGCCGTCGCTTGCCTACTGCCAACTTGCACTGTAAAGAGCATACTGCTTGTCATTCCTGACCTTATATTTGTCATGACACAGAAGTAGGCCATTTGGCCCAGTGGACCCATACCAGCTTCTGGGGAGCAAAGCCATCAATCGCACTGCTTCTCTCCATCCATGGAAATCAGTGATTCTGAATGTTCGGCTGCCTGCTGGTGAAAAGTCCATTTCCTCAGCAGCCTTCCCACAGAGCTTTGTGCCTCTCTTCTCTGTGTAACACTGTGAAGTGTAACATGAACGTTTAACATAAAGCTGCTGCTTGCTGAAGTCCCAGCGCAGCACTCAAAATCAGGTTTGGCTCAGCTATCTTAAAGAACAAACGCAGGCTACACTCGTGCTTTCTGAATGAAATGAAGTACGGCCTTAAACCTTGTTATTTTTAGAGCTGGCTGATGTCCTTAAACTCCTATACATACAGAGACTTCCAGCTTGGAGAGTATTCAAGTTCTGTCTTATTACAACATAAATATAGTTTTAATAGCGATTGTTAAAAAAGCACAAACAATGAACTAGACTGTGCAAGGAACATTCTTTATTGTTCAGACATGCCTCTCACACCGCAGGATTTCATCCAGTTTAACTGCCTCTTCTGTTTGCCTACCTAAGCCCAGTGTGACCTACCTAATAGTTTTTTGCCTCAGTTTTGAGGAGTTTTTCTTAGCTCCCCAGGCCTCTTTTATTTGCTTTCCAGAGAAGGGCACTGCAGTTTTCTTTTGGGTTAAGGGGAGATGAGTAATTGTAGCTGCTGGTTTGTTTTTATCTCTTTCTTTTGAAGTTGATTTGTATTCTGTGTGCTCAGTAGGGGATGGCACCACAAGGAAAGACAAAAGAACGAAAGCTTTGCCTTTGTACAACATGCTTCACATTTTTTATGATGCCCCGATGCACTTTGCAACCTGGTTATGTTCGAAGCGTAGCCACTGTTAGAACCAAAGTGCTTAGGGAAGTCAAACGAGCAATGAGATAACGACTAGATTATCTAGTTTTAAGCATCATTGAGGGATGCGCATTGGCCAAGGCGCTGGAGAGAGAATTTTGTTGTTCAAATGCAAGTAATTCTAAGTCACTGGTCTATGGGACCAGCAAAACTGCCCATTTGCTTTTGAATTCTACTCCTCTTCAAATCTTTGTTATACAGGTTATACAGTTTAAAAAGGAGCAACCTAACTGTTACTTACTTCCCGTTATGCCACTGGCGTTTAGGGCGCCATCTCTGGCGGTATTCACGGCTTCCTTCATCATGTCAGTAGCTTCCTCTTGGTTTTCCCGACTGTCAGTCACTGAAATCCTGAATAGACACTCAGGAATACTGTCGCACTCAGATGTAGAAGGATTCTTCATTGCTGCTTCCATAACAATTTTGTTGTTAGCCCTGAGCTGAACCCCCGGACCTGGAAGAGCCGTGAACTGCTCTTTGTCTGGCACCTACCCTTTGACCTGTTTGGTATGGGTGACCCTACCGAGGGTCAAAGTATAAAGCCCTGACACCGGTCAACAGAGCTCTCCAGGTCTTTGAGGCACGCAAGCCTCCAAACCCAACGACACGATTGTTGGCCTCTTGGAGGAACTTAGTTGTTGCTGGGTCTAAATTCTAGGTTATCCCTCTTCAGACAACCACAGCATTCTCTTTGGCATTTAGAGATAGGTAATGAATGTTGTGCTTGCAGCTCATAATTGTTATTGTTCCCATCTCCATAACATAGGTTTTTTTTGTGCTGAGAATGTTCAGCAGGATGGGTAACATGCCTTGCCTTGTGCATCACTTTCTACATGAACTGTGCTTCAAGCCTCTGGATGTGTGTGGGGAAAGCATAATCTGAAAATTATAACTACATCATTTATAAATGAAATAAAAAAGATAAACGTGATCGAAATATGGATTTGGCTGTCTCAAAAATACTTCGGATTCTGTTCTGTTGAAATTTCCAAGGCCAGAATTGCCAAATTTTTGTCAGGTGATTTTTGTATCAAAGATTGTAGAGTAAAGGTGAATTGAGTCACAATTTAATGTTCTCAAGGAGTTGAAGGCCCTTGTCATTAGTGCTTTTAACTAACTGTATTTGGTATGAAAGCTTCTTATTCCCGTTTCCCAAAACATGATTGGAAAAAGTATTCTGGTGGTATACTAGAATTAGAAATGCAATCTAATGTAGTTCCTAAGACACTAATGGACCTGTAATTCAAAAACCTTTGAGAAAGTTTCTGCCTGCAAGAATTTATTAATACAGTTGTTGTAGTCCAAAAGCTATTTGTTGTGTGTTCTCTCCAATTAATTGGAGATGAATATAGCGATGCATACCATATAGGGTACCTTACCAAAGCGGTTTCCGTTTCAATTTATGAATCAGCACTTGGCAGTCTTGCTCACTAATGCACTCCCCAGCATTTGGCAGGGCTTTTCAGGTTTTAGTGAATAGTATGATTTGGTTTTTGTTTTCTCTGAATGTGTATTACCCATGGAAATAAGACCAAATAAATCAACGGTGAAGCTATATAAAGAAAATTGGCTCACTATTCATGTTCTGTTTGGAGTAATACATTCTCCAGAGGAACTGTAATGGCTCTTCACCATTCATCTGGTTTGTTGTTTCTATTGGTTGGACTCAGTGACTGAAATTTCTCTTTAGCTTAGCGGAGGTTCCTGCTTTAAAAATAGGACTGCATTAAGATACTTTCAACAGATCTGTTTTGATAGATTAGTAGTCAGGAACTTCTTTTACATTATGCCTTTTGCTCCTGTAAGAGTTTAGTGAACAATGAGGAAACAATGAACGTTTAAATGCTGTCAACCTCAAATGCCCTCTCAGCTCATGTTTCCTTCATTGTTGCTTCCTGGTTGTTGGGTCTAAAAGGAAGTCATATTTCAGTCAATGTAGGTCAGCACTGCTCAAGTGATTTGTTTTCCCAGGCAGTTGCAAACCTGTACTGAACTGAGTCTATGATAAATTCTTAAATGGAAAATTGCCCTTTTTTTTTCCTTTTCCAAAGTGATTACAGGATTACATTAATACAATATTACAATACTTCGCGATACATACTATTTATAATTTCAAGTATTAACACGGTCGTTCGAGCCCCTGTGAAAATTCTCCTTCAGGCTTCACTGACTGGCTAATATACTTTCTGGAAGGAAGTTTCAGAGATACATTACAATAAAATTCCATAAATCCTGCAGGCAGAGGACTTGAGTGGCACTGGTAGGCAGATTATAAAGACTATTGGATATCATTCAATAATTAATACTCCATAGTACATAGTAGCATAATAATCATTCCAATAAACCCAGTTAGATCAAAGAGACCATAAGAAACAGAGCTGTAGGAGCTATGTATCAGTAATCTTATCTGCTTTGTACTCTGTGTTGTGGGGTTTATTATGGTAATTAGTCACATGAGTGGGGGTGTGGTAAAATCAAAGGTAATAAGTTACATATTCTTGCTTATTTTGTGACAGCTTGTGGCTTAGGACCGACGGAGGTAATATCTTTGCTGACCACAATATCACTTATTGCTAATAAAGGATCGAACAAAGGATTCAACTCTTGGGAACAATTATCTTGTTGGAGTTAAGACTGCGTCATGCAAGTATAACAATCTTATGGTGGTTGCAGGCTAGCAGCACTTGTTTTGACTCTGGATTAGTTTTGCTGCTCAATAGCCCTAGTCAGGTTCATAGGACATGGGAACAAGGTCCCAGTAAACCAATTGCCGAACCATCCAGATCTCTGAATGATCAGATAACGTATTATTAGAGTTTTACCATAGCAAGAATTACCACCTTCCCATTATTTGCAGAAAGCTGTCAAAACACATCTAATTCCCTCTAATTTGCAATGACCGGTGTGTGCAAAAATCTTGTGCTGTGCAATTTTTTGCCCCGTGACAACAACATGTGCGTGCTGAAATTTTTATACAAATGTATTCACTTTACCAGTTAGCAAAACACTGTCAATAAGAACTTTGCTTTCCTCTGGGTTTGACCATTTTTGCCCTCATTCATTTGCACTGTCACAAAACATACGTAGCAGGCCTGTGTCAGGTAATGAAGGATTTTCTCTCCAGAGATTTGCACACCATTCATATGTGATTTGCTTGCTAAAAGACGCTTTGAAAAGCCAAGTTTCCAAACATCACTCCACTTCTTCCCACTTGCAACTTCTCCAGCAACTTTTTCATCACGACAAATCACGCAGGTAACTCCAGTTTCTGTAATGTATATAAGTATTTATTGTAGCTGCACGTTCCTGACCCCATGAACTACCGGTGTAGCATTTTCTACTCTTTCTTTAAACCATTCTGCTTTAAGTGAACTAGCAGTTCTTTTGCACTTCATGCCCTTTGCTTCTTTGGAATTCAACATAGTGGATCAATAATTTCTTCAATAAAGCAGTATAAATAAGCCAATTCTAAAATCTACAGACAAATCGTCACAAACTCTACGTGGTCAACACTGTTCTCATCAGAAACCGGAAAAGGAAATGTGGTATGCTAGATCGTGAAACATACTTAACATGCCAAGGAGGTAGAGGGTGACAACCTTTTGAGCGCACTTTAAATTCCTTTGTGCGCCGGTAGCAAAAGATGTATGCACGTGCACGCCTGCACGCCAGAGAGGAAACATTGGTTAATATCCAAGAGTATATGTTTATAGGTAGAGAAAATAAACGATTTTGCTTTGATTATTAGCAGGAATTGGTCACCAATTCTTAAACCGAGTGATGTGTCTCTAGAGTGGAATTTGATTATTAGATGATAGCTTTGTTTTATTTCTATATCTGAAGACAGTAATAATCTCAGTGTCTCCCAACATGAAAAGTATGTGACATATCATTATTTTTCAGGAAGATGCCATTCAGAGGGAAAGTCACATGCGCTGGGCAGAGGGCTTTGTCTTGGTTTACGACATCACGGATCGAATCAGCTTTGAAGAAGTGATTTCATTAAAAAATTTTCTGGATGAAATCAAGAAGCCAAAAAATGTGACACTGATTCTCGTGGGCAACAAAGCTGACCTGGACCATTCCAGACAGGTCACCACAGAAGAAGGGGAGAAGATGGCGACGGAAATGGCCTGTGCTTTCTACGAGTGCTCAGCTTGCACCGGGGAAGGTAACATCAATGAAGCCTTCTATGAACTGTGCAGGGAAGTGAGACGCCGCAAAATGATTCAAGGCAAGACGAGGCGGAGAAGCTCCACAACCCATGTCAAGCAGGCCATCAACAAAATGCTGACCAAGATTAGTAGTTAAGTTAGTGCTGGAAAGAAACCTGTTTAAATACGGAAGAATACTTAGATTCATATCATATAAAATAGGAAATAAGCAGTCAAGGGTGTTAGCTTTCCAAGTAGCTTATATTCTGTCAAATAGGCAAAGCCAAGCATTCATCTGACAGAAAAAAATTGATGTTCTATAATATTATATATCACATTGAAGAGTGCGTGTCAGGCTGATAACCCTTACTGTATACACGTTTACTAATAAAGATGAAATGGGATGAAGTGAGGCGGAAAGAATTTACTTCAAGTTTTTATATCTTATGATGGGTGTTCTCATTTTGAGTTTGACTAAGGTTTCCAGTTCCATTAGAATTAAAAGTTTAAGCAGTGCAATGCACAGGATAGTTGTCTGCAAATAGCAACCAGTCTTAACCAACGATCTAGATCTTGTCTTTTACTACAGTAGCTCAGCTGGTTATGGTAATGGCAAGTCTACAGATCAGGTTTGCCTAGAATCCATTCCCAATGTTCTGAACTGAGGGTAGTTGGTAGCAGCCTCTGGGATAGGGGAGTGAGAATATTTCTTTGGTCCTCATACCCAGTTACTCAGTAGCAG
The DNA here is from genome assembly GCF_963921235.1 of Mobula hypostoma. Taxonomy (NCBI): domain Eukaryota; kingdom Metazoa; phylum Chordata; class Chondrichthyes; order Myliobatiformes; family Myliobatidae; genus Mobula; species Mobula hypostoma. The sequence continues at coordinate 15,631,243 of NC_086116.1, forward strand.
CCCTTGCTAGGTGTGTGAATGTTTTCTCAATTTGATGACAGGGTTGCATCTGTTTGCACCTCTTTCAATGCATTCCCACCCCCCCCCCCACCCACGATAGTCAAATTGACCATTTAGCTCCTCATCGCTTTTATTAACGGTGGGCAAAACTGAAGGGCCATCTCCTCCCAAGGAATTGGAGCCTCATCTTCTAGCCAGGACCTCATAGGGCAGGGAGAGAACTGGGAAAAAGAAAAACTCTTCATTGTACATTGATGTAATGCCTGTTAATAAATGAACAGAGGAAAGACTTTTAAATTGTAAATATATGTGAGCTGTTTTCAAATCTTCAAATAACATTGGATCTCTTTATTGAGAACAATGTTAGTAAATGGGATCCTGCAGTACCGCTGCCTGTTTATAATAGATGCTGCTGATAAGGCAGTTCATGCTTTGCTTGGAAAAGTTGACAGTCCTTTTAAACTGAATCAGTGGTTATCAATATTAAGTCCATGCTTGATTATCTCATGTTGATTGTTTACACAGCACTTTGTACAATCAGTATAAGTATGGTGTTTTTCATTAGTTGATGTTGTGGTCTGTCGAGCTTTCAATTATATTCATTAAATAATCAGTTATTAATGTAGCAAACAACTTCAAAACATGTTGAAGGATTTTATGTTCTGTGTACAATTTTCAGTTTTATTTTCCCATGAGATGTAAATTTATTTGTTACTTTAAAAGTTAAATGTTCCAAATAATTTCAGTAAAGAAAGTCCAAATGAATTAAATAAAGTAGAAAATAATATTATGATGAACTCCCACAGATTAGAAAATTAATACATCACAAATTAGAAACCACTGTGTTAAATGGAGAAGTATGTAAAACGTTATTGAACTGATTTACCTCTGCGTGGTGAAAATTTGTCCTCATGTACAATGGACTGACTTCTGTAGAGCATTCCAAGTTTTAAATACTGAACAAATGTACAAAAGATGCGTCCTCATATATTTACAGCCACATTATTGTTGTAACTTGCTTTGTCATGTAAAATAAATCCTGAAATATTTGCTTTTCTTCCAAATGTTTGACTAACTGCAAAAGTGTACACGTATTTCAGTGTACTGATATGTCCCAACTTGACTGGTATGATGGATCTGATAGAAGAGGTGGGCACTAGATTCTGCAGGTTGGTTATACAATGCTGTCTGAGGGTAATTATACATAGTTTTCACATTCCTATCTATAACATATCATAGCAACACTGTTAAGATTGCAAATGAGAATAAAAGCTTTATTTTAATCCAGCTGAAGATGCTAGTGCACGTATACCTTCAGTAACCAGGAAACCCATTTCTGTCCATGGTGCACTGATAATGACATCAAAGAACTACCAACCTGATCTCTTGATTAGAACCGAATCTTTTTAGTGAAGCAGTTGTTGTAATTCGAGAAGGTTGTTTTGTTGTGACTCTCTGTGCCTTGTGGCGCGTTGGGCAGCAAGCTTGCCATTTCTTTAGTATTTTTGTCTTTTTTTTAACGAGGTTGAGTTGCTCGCTCGATGCTCAATCCAGCACGGATGGAAAACGTGCAAGGAGCCGGCCGGATTCGAATCCAAGACACACTTGCCTGGAAGTATGGTGTGGATGCTACTACACCACCAGCTGGCTAAACTTCTTCCTTTACTTTGGTTATAATTAACCAGGGTCACTGTGAGCTTCATTGGAGTGGAATAATTTGGTGCAGTTTATACCTATTTACTTTGCATAAATGGAAAGTTCACTTAATGAAGTCCAATGATGCTGAAGTATTGACAGCATAGTGGTGCACCTGGTAGAGCTGTTGTCTCACAGTGCCAGAGACCAGACTTCAATCAGGATCTTGATTTTAGAAGCAGAAACATTATGTTGCAGTTATACAAGTCGTTGGTGATGTTGCAATTGGAGTACGACGTACAGTTTCAAATCACTCTGTTGTAGGAAAGACATTTTCAAGCCGGAGAGGGTGTAGGAGGGAGTTACGTGGATGCTTCCTGGACTAGAGGACCAGTTATAGAAAGGAGTTGTCTATGCAGGAACTCCTGTAGAGCAGGAGAATGAGGGGTGACTTCATAGAAATTTACAAAAGCATGAGGGGTCATGGACAGTCCCAAGTCTAGCTGCAAAAGGAGGAGGGGTAGGGACGGGGCTATCAACCTCATCCTGTAAAAACCCAGAGCTACAGAAATGCCAACAGAAACTCCCAAGACCTTATCCCTGGGAGAGGAAAGATCTTTGAAGATGGGCTAAACCTGGGGACAACTTGAAAGACCAGCCCAGGATTCTGCAAGCTGCTGTCAGCAGCCTATGCCTCAGTAGGAGTAATAGGCTTAACCATAAGGGATATGGATAAGGTGGACGGTCATGGTTGGGGAGTCCAAAACAAGAGGACACAGATACCAGATAAGGTGGGAGAGGCTCAAAGGAGATCTCAGAGGTAACTTCTTCACACAAACAGCAGTGTGTAGCCAGAATGAGCCGCCAGAGGAAGTGATGGAGATGGGTACAATTATAACATTTAAGAGAGATTTGGATAGGTAGATGAGGGGAGGGGCTTGAAAGATTATAAGCCAAACATGGGCAACTGAAACTAGCTGGAAGGATGCTGTGGTCAGCATGGAATAGTTGGGCTGAAAGCCCTGTGTCTTTGCTGTACTACTGTGTGGATGAGGTTCTCAGTAGCATTCTCCATCTCTGCGTTAAGTGGTCATGGGTCAGACGGTAGGACTGCATTTTTTCCAAGATGATGCTTCAAAAGGCACCATCACCTAGGGCATGCCCTGTTCTCATTGCTACCATCAGGAAGGAAGTACATGAGCCTGAAGGCGCACACGCAATCATTCAGGAACAACTCCTTCCTCTCTGCCATCTGATTTCTGAATGGACATTGAACCCATGAACACTATCTCATTGAAATCCGAGCCACACACATACAATGCTGGAGGAACACAGCAGTCTAGGCAGCGTCTATGGAAAAGAATACAGTTGACATTTCGGGCCAGGACCCTTCAGCAAAGAGTCTCAGACTGAAACATCGACTATACTTTTTTCTATAGATTTGCTGCCTGGCCAGCATTTTGTGTGTGTGTGTGACTATTTTTATTTTTTGCGCTACTCGTTTAATGTAACTATTATATACACATATATATATGTATGTATATGTATATAGTTGCTGTAATTTGCAGTTTTTTCTCTATTATTAATGTATTGCATTTTACTGCTGCCGCAAACACTACGAATCTCACGAAATGTGCCAGTGATATTAAACCTATTCTGAACCATTAGTGAGAATTACACAGTAAAGTGGAATGCATTGTATGATAAAGTGATGAAGCTAGTTCATTAATGCCATTGCTCAAAAGGAAATTGAGAATGCATACGAAGGAGAAACAACAATAGGGCTAAAGGGACATCTCATGTAAAGAGCTGACAGAAAATCATGAACTGAATCACAAGCTGTAACCTTCTGTGATTGAGGTGTGAAGATCTAACAAAATGGATATTGGCATGGGACAAGTTCTCCACATGATGTGAACTTCTGATGAACTGACTAATGTAAGAGGTTAGCATTCAGCTATTTCCTTTGGTACTTTGGGTACAAATCCAGCTGCAGACAATCAGTTGAAGTATGCCTTTGCTGTGGTGTTTGCCATTTGTAAGGCTTCTTTATTTCAGATACATTTGGTTTTCATTTCTTTGTGTATTTAGTAACTTTGAGCATATTGAATGACCAAGAATTGCCAAGGAGCCGAATGACCACCTCCTGTTATGTTAAGACGTGAGATCTATGTATAAGGCAGCTCCTATGATCACAATATAATTCGATCCATTTCGTGATTTGCTCCAATCACCCACATGTGGGACAGGGGCACTGCAGGTAGTGCTGCTGCCTCAGGGTTCCTGTGACCCAGATGCATTCCCCAGGTCCTGGGTCAGGAGTGGCTTTTCCCTCACACCTCTAGTTCCATGAGTTTTTTGGTCACTATAGGTACCCGAGAGTCCAGGTGGGTGTCAGCAGAATCAGGGAGGAATTGATGTAAATATTGGGGGAATAACATGTTAGGGTAGAATTGGTGTAAAAACGGGTGTTTGATGAACATGGATTGGGAACCCACATCTCTGTGTTTTATCTCCTATGAGTCTAACTCTTAATAGGTTACAGGTAAATGGGAAAAATAGGATTGCTCTAGGAGTAGGCGTAGATGTGATAGGCTGAATGGTCTCCCCATCATAAGGAAACAATTCCAGTTTTAATTGAGGGTGGTTATGGGATGGGTGGGGGGTGGTTCTTGGATGACCAACTCAATCTCAGGAGTGAAGTCATTTGAGATGATGCTCTTGCCATTTTGACCATTATTCCTTATGAGCCATGAGGATCAGGGCAATGAGCAGTGTGGCTCAAACGTGACTGGGGCACCTCTGTCCCAGCTACCCTCTCCACATGTACCACAATGAGACACATCTCCCTTCCCCTGTTTCCAGCCTGGGGACGGCTCGCCTTGACTTCTGATTGCTTCCATGACCATACTTTTGGAGAAATCCCATTAATAAACAAATCAAAATACAGCAGGAAATCAGAAAAAAAAACAAGAAACATCCAGCAGGTAATGAGGAAACAGGGCAGAACCTCTTCATCAGAACATGGTTTTTGTAGGTGCAACCATATCACCATAAACCCAGTTCCTAGAAGACTTCTCTGATTTTGCAGTTTGGGAGACACAGCTGCTCTAAAAGATCTTGTCATAAAGTTGAGAGTGCCTGCGATTTTGACCTCTACAGAGAGACCAATTGGGCGCAAGAGCATTGGCAATGGATGTTCCATATTATACACTGTCAGACAGCAGAGTTGTCTAACCTGTGAGAATATGTCCTTCATCAGCAAGCCGCATGGTGAACATCTGTAGATTCTGTGCAGTGGGCTCTTTGATAATGGATTTCTTTCCCCCTGAAGGTCCTCCACACACCCAGCACATGTCCATACATAGCCACAATAATGTTTCCAGTAGTGGAGTGCTGCCAGCAGGGTCACCGTGGGACTTTCACGGACTGAATGCCTTACAGACTAAATTCTGGACAAAAATATTCTCTGCTGGTGGTAGTCTACTCTGTTGATGTTTGAGTAGCCTGCAGTCAGTTCTGAAGTTGTCCATCAACTCTCCTGTGATCCATGAAGTAACCTCTTTAAAATGAAAGTCAACCTGACGTAGGACTTATACCTTGAATGTTAGGGCACTCGGGAGTGCAATGGAACAGAGAAACTTGGAGTACAAGTGCATAGTTCATTGAAAGTGACATCACAAGTGGATGGGTAGGTCAAGCCCTCTTCTTATTACTATCATCAGGGCGGAGGGACAGGAGTTTGAGATTGCACACTCAGTGTTTTTGGAACAACCTCCTCCCCACCGCCATCAGATTTCTGAGTAATCCATGAATAACATCTCATTATTTTGCTCCCTTTTGGTAGTACTCATCTACTTTCTCTGTTATTGTAATGTAATTATTTTTTTATGTTTTGCCATGTGCTGCTGCTGCAGAACAACAATTTTCACAACATATATCAGTGATAATTAGCCTGATTCCAAAACAAATGTGTTTAGCTTGCTGGTGTTTATTAGTCAGGGCATTGAGTATAGGAACTGGGACATTATGTTGCAGCTGTGTAAGTTGTGAACGTTGTCCAAGAGGGGCTGAAATGGAGCACTGTGGACAGTTTTGGTCACTCTGTTATAGAAAAGAAGACTAAACTGGAAGAAGTGCAGAAAAAATCTACAAAGATGTTGCTAGGATCTGAGTTATATTCAGAGGTTGATCAAGAGAGGCTTGAATTCCTTGGAGTGCAGGAGAAGGAGGGAAGACCTTATGAAAATGTACAAAACAATGAAAAGGATCAATAAAGTGGAGAGTATCAGCCTTTTCCTCAGAGTAGTGAAGTCCTAAACTAGGGGGAATACATTTAGGGTGAGGGGAAAGATGTAAGTGGGACCCAAGGGGCAACTTTTTCATGCAGAGGGAAGTGACTATATGGAACAAGTTACCAGAAGAATTGGTTGAGGCAGGTATGATCATTTAAGAAGCACTGGATAGATACAGGAAGGAGCAGAGCTTATAGAGGGATATGGGATGACCATAGGAAATTGGAGGCATCTGGATCGTTAGCATGGACTTGTTAGGCGTATCCATACTGTATTGCTTTATGACTCTCTCTATGATTCGAGGTTATGAATAAACAAGCAAATTAGAGCAATGTGCTTTTAGTCCTTCCAAGTCTGTTCCAGAGTGGTCATAGCATGGACTTTACAGCCCCAATTTAGGTCGGTAATGATGGAAATAGGAATCATGTGAATAAAGTTTCACAATGCAATGTCTAAGCCTGTTTTTTCAGCATTGAAAATAACATATTTCATGATCTAATAACACAAATTTTAATTAAGTAAGAAAATATTTTACTGATCAATAAACACCTCTCCGGGTTTCTGCTTGGTACAGGTATTGATTTTATGAAATGAAATGAAATATCTTTATTTTCATTGCATAGTACAATTTGTCATGCACCAATACAGCGAAAATGAGTTTGCAACTCTCATACTCAAAGCTATAAAACAACAAATAAAATAAATGAACAATAAATAAAATCTAGTAACCAGCCAGTACAAGCAATACAAAAGCGCAACTCAGATGCATGACAGTCATAAAACCAGTAGTAAAAGTAACAATATAACAATTTATGGATGATGCTTGATCGATTAGTTCAGAGCAATTATAGCTCTGGGGAAAAAGCTATTTTTCAGTCTAGAAGTGTGGGCATAGAAAATCTTATAATGTCTGCCAGATGGAAGAAGTTCAAACAGATGATTGCATGGGTGTGTATTGTCCTTACAGATGCTTGTAGCTTTCCTTAGGCAGCGAGAGCTGTAGGTATCCTCCAGGCTGGGAGCTGTGTCCTGACACTAAAATCAGGGATGATGCCCAGGCATGTCTACTTTGGTGGTATATATACCACTGTTGTCCCTCTTGATTGGCTAGTCCTCAACCAATCAGATTTCCACTGTCCCAGCTTGTTTACAATCAAATTCCAGTTCTTACTTAGAGGGAGACCTTCGCCTTTGTTAAAATTATTTTCCCTTAGTTTTATTTCAATGGCTTCCTTCACCAGCAGTCCCAAAACCCACTGGAACGGCACAGTAGATTTGTGCCCTCAAAGTCAATCCTATGGCCATTGTGAATGCAACATTCTGCTACCGCTGATTTCTCCAGATAACCCAGATGGATACACCTCCTATGCTCCTTGATGTGGGTTTCCACTGTGCTCCCCATCTGGCCGATATACTCTGCTCTACATTCACAGGGAATCCTGTAAACACCAGAGGAGAAGAATTTTAACAAAGACGAAGATCTCGTTCTAAGTAAGAACTGAAATTCGGTTGTCAACAAGGTGGGGCGGTGGAAACTTGATTGGATGAGGACTGACCAATCAGGAGGGACAGACGATGGGGTTATATTACCACCGGACAATCGATACCTGTACCCAGCTGGAAGCCCAAGAAGAGTTTAATTGTCATATACCCCGGGAAAGCACCAGATCCTTTTTTAAAAATGTTATTGATGTTAATGAAAACGCTGACTAGACAATCATTCTGGCATCTGCAGAATTTTTTGTGTTTATGATTAGCCAATATTTTCTGTGTTTCCACAGAAGGTATAAGCAATTAGCAATTTATTGGTCGGTTCTATAAATAATCCACTGTCTTTGTCTTGGGAGATCTCTTGATAACCACGTAGCCTTTTGCTGTCCACTTGAGCTTTGAACATAGGAATATTCAAAGTCTATTTCTAAACCAGAAAGCCACAAAGGTAAGAGTTTTTGAGGCTTCGTTGTTTGAAAAAATATATTTATTGTTTCAGGAATTCTCTTCAACAGCCAGTGCAACACTTTTAAGAGAACAATATAACATGGGATGGACAGAATCTGGCAAGCTGGATAAAAAACAAGCTCCCACAAGCAACAATGTTTGTATGTTGCTTAAGAGGTAAGTATTGAGCTGGGCACTGCAAAGGACTTCACTCTACTTTTTTTGAATAGAAGGAAGATTACCAGTGATAGGGCGGGGTGAAACAAAGGCTGGTCGGTGATAAGCGGAACCAGATGTGTGGGAGGGATCTGCCTATGGGCAGATGACACCATGTGGGGGAGGGAGAGTTGGGAATGTTGAGAAAGAGGCTGGGGCTGACATGTGCTACCAGATAAGAGGATAGGGGAACCAAATAAGGGATGAGGAGTAGAGAGGAAAGGGGAAATCAAGGGAAAGGAAACCCATGTAAATACATATGTGACTGGTAGGCAGATAGAACTAGGTGCAAAGAGAAGTGTTGGCAATGGGTTGGGGAGAAGGAATAGAAATGTGGACAAATAGAGATGCAAGTGGGAATGGACTAGAACTAGGGGGCATAGCCTCAAGATTTAGACAATAGACAATAGGTGCAGGAGTAGGCCATTTGGCCCTTTAAGCCAGCACCACCATTCACTGTGATCATGGCTGATCATCCACAATCAGTATCCAGTTCCTGTCTTATCCCCATAACCTTTGATTCCGCTGTCTTTAAGAGCTCTAAAGAGGGGGAGTAGCTTTAGGATGGAGATGAGGAGAAACTGTTTTTCCCAGAGAGTGGTGAATCTGTGGAATTCTCTGCCCAATGAAGCAGTGGAGGCCACCTCAGTAAATATATTTAAGACAAGGCTGGATAAATTTTTGCATCGTCGGGGAATTAAAGGTTATGGGGAAAAGGCAGGTAGGTGGAGATGAGTGCATGGCCAGATCAGCCATGATCTTATTGAATGGAGGGGCAGGCTCAATGGGTCAGATGGTCTACTCCTGCTCCTATTTCTTATGTAAAGGAGGTATGGATTACCTGAAATTAGAAAACCAGAATCAGGTTTATTATCACCAACATGTAGGATGCAAAATTTTTTTAATGCCAGCATTACAGTGTTCCTTAAGGTTATTATAGTCGGGGTTGGGGGCGGGGGGATGCTGGCGGCAGTGGTAATGGGGACAAGCTCCCACTACCAATTAAGCTCTCCCAGTGACGTGCGCCTCAATATAGCCTCTAACAACCAAGTCCAGCTCCTGATCTTCAGGTGTGGCTTAGCTACAAAGCCTGGTGGAACCATTTCTACTGACAGGAGAAGGGGCAAAGGCGGGTTACTGCTGTCTTAAAACCAGTCGCTTCGGGCAGATGGCGCCTATCAGTGTGATTGGCAGCTCATCTAAGAGAAGGATCTCAAACCTCCACTGCCTTGCAGCTATATCCACTCATGGGGAAGGCTTTGGGAGTAAACCCCAAGGGAAAATGCAGAGCTGGAGCCCTTAAAGCCGTCCTAACTTGAGTTGAATCCTGACTGACAACTCCTGCTGGTGCCAAACTGTACGAGTCTCCATTGTTCCTTGGGGTTCATCAGATTTGTGGAGGTGGGGTGCTTGCTACATGGGCAACAACTTGCTCTCCATATCGTACTGCCCAGGCTTGGATGCGATATCCATAGTCAACTCTGACCGACAGAGGCCTCAGACATTGTAACAACATAAAAATTACAAATATAAATGCAGAAGTATATTTCATGATCATACACAATCACATTTCCTTTTCCAGTTTCTGACAGAGACATTGTTGACAATGTGGAGTTTGTGATGATTTGTCTGCAGATTTTAGAACTGGCTTTTTTATACTGTGTTTATTGAAGAAATTATTGAATGAATAATTCAATGTGCACAAGTTGTTGTCACTGGGCAAAAAATTGCACGGCACAAGATTTTTGTGCCACTGGTCATTACAAATTAGAAGGAGCACTGGCTAGCAGTAGAGAAGGTCAAGTACTGAAGGTTGATTTGGGCTTGTGAAGGGGCAGTTGAACTGATATAAAACCAGAAGTTTAAAGAGGCCATTACAGAGTGCAGGCACTCCACAAAATGGTTGCCTTGTCTACACTGATGTAGAAGGGGCCAGACTGAGAGCACTGAAGGCAGCAGACCATATTGCATGAGGTGTACAAGAATATTTGCCTCTCTTGGAATGATTGTTTAGGTTTCTGGATGGTGGTGAGGGACGAGGTGAAGGGTCAAGTGTTGTATCTCCCACAGGGGAGGTGCCAAGGGATGGGGAGAGGTGGAGCAGAAGGGATGAGTGGACCAGGGAATCATGGAGAGAGTGGCTCCTGCATAAGGCACTGAAAAGCACAAAAAATGAGGGAGGGTGATAGGGGAAAATGTAGTGGGATCTAATTGGAATTATGAGGGATGCAGAGGTTACTGTGGTGAAAGGTGAGAACAAGGGGAGTTAGGGGTGAGAGCAGACATGTCGAGGATGGAGGAAATACACTTGAGAGCTCCATCATCCACAATAGAAGGGAAGCCAATTTCTGGCCTTTAGGAAGTCCTCATCTTGAAAACGGGTGACACAAATGGAGAAAACAAGAATTATTTGTTATACAACAGGAATTCTGCAGATGCTGGAAATTCAAGCAACACACATCAAAGTTGCTGGTGAACGCAACAGGCCAGGCAGCATCTGTAGGAAGAGGTGCAGTCGACGTTTCAGTCCTGACGAAGGGTCTCGGCCTGAAACGTCGACTGCACCTCTTCCTACAGATGCTGCCTGGCCTGCTGCATTCACCAGCAACTTTGATGTGAATTATTTGTTTTTTTTTTCACGGTAACACGTTGAAACTGCACCCTCTCTAACATGCTGGTGGAGAGAGTTTTATTTGGGTTTTTAGCGCTGGAAATAGTTACATTCGGACACGTCTCATTAGTGGGGCAACAGTATGGTCGCATTGTTTATTCCAGGGACCAGATGATTGCGCTTATGCTGGCCGGTTTAGCGAACAGAGCGGTGGACACTCCTGCTGAAATCTGGAGGAAAACACACAGAGGATGCAGAGGGGGATCACAAAGGTGAGGAAGGAGGACGGGGTCGAGACAACAGAGACTTATGGAGAAGAGGAGTTCGGTGGGTAATAAAATGGACGAGTTGACGGCAGTAGCCAGGAGTCAGAGAACATTTCGGGAGTGCAGTGTTATGTGTTTTACTGAAATGGGACTGCACGAGGACATACCCGACCAAAACTTTTCCATGGAGGGCTTCCAGACCGTTTGGGCTGACCGGAAGTGTACTGAGAGCGGTAAGCGTAAAGGAGTTGGGGGCTTGCTGTTCTGGTTAACAACGCATGGTGCAATCCTGGTCATATTACGATCAAGGAATGTGTTTGTAGACCGGATATTGAACTTTTTGCTGTTGGACTCCGGCCATATTCCACCGAGATACAACACTGGGCGTCATGGGAGGTTGTTCCTGCCTGTGGCCATCGAACGTGCAGCTCCTCCCATGGAGGGTCAGACACCCTGAGCCAATAGGCTGGTCCTGGACTTATTTCCATCTGGCATAGTTTGCATATTGTTGTTAGATTGTTTGTGGGTTTTGTATTGCTATATTTATGCTCTATTCTTGGTTGGTGCAGCTGTAACGAAACCCAATTTCCCTTGGGATCAATGAAGTATATCTATCTACCTAAAAAATCTATCTATCTAAAAAGGGATGGTGTCTTTACAGGAGTCATTGTGAGTGGATCTGTAATTGAGGTAGTTGTGTAAGTCAGTAGGTTTTTGAGAGATATTGGTGGTTAGCTTGTCTCCGGAGATGCAGCTTTCCACAAAAGGGAGAAAAGTGTCAGAAACAGTCCAGCTGAATTTGAGGGCAGAATGGAAGTTGGTGGCAAAGGTGATAAAATTGACAAGTTCTGTGTGGCCAAGTTGAACATTTGGTTCTATGTCAATCCATTTTCCCTCCTCAATCTCATGCAAACAGGATTTATCAGCCAGTGAAATAAACTCTGCAAGGAGTGGCTCTTCCCAAATGTTTAGGCTCATAAAATTTAGGCAAGACAAACCAGTGAAAGGAAACATGAGGAAAATACAACTGAATAGTGCAGTGCATGAACTGTACAGTGTCTGGCCCAAAGAATGGTATGTTTTCAGGGAAGGGAAATCTGCAACATTCACACTCAGAGGGTAGGGAGTGTGCTAATTTGTGGAGTTAACTGGGTTGATAGAATTTTTCAGACTAACTAAAGGGAGAAGCTGCTGTGCCTCCAGATTCTTCATAAATAGGACTTAAAGGACCACTAGATAATAATTAGACATGCTGTGTGACATTTTGCTCCTCAGTGTGAAGGCACATTAAGAAAGCAGGGGTTGTCAGGAAGAACGCCACTCCTACCCCCACCCCCTCCGCATGCAAGTGACAGCTCGTGCTCAGACTGCTCCCTGTTTGATCAGCTTTCCAGTCCGTTCACTCATTTATGAAAATTGCCTGCAGTACAATTGTCTCTTTAGGGAACTCAATCAAGTGTAACCTGTATGTAGGATTTTGAAGGAAGTATTAGAGGAGAGACAAGTAGGATGTACAGGTAATGGAAATTTAGAGGATTAGAAAACAAAGGTCTTGTGTAGTGTAATGAGATTGTATCATTTATGCTTTTTGTGTGAATGTTGTGTCTCTGATGCTATGTGGAAACTAAGTTACTGTAAGTAAGTTTTATTTTGCACCTGTGCATACATGTACTTGTGCACATGACATTAAACTCAACTTTGACTTGGCTTTGACTTTGATTCACAAGGTGTGACAGAAAGCATCAGGGAATATGGCTAGACAGCATATAAAGGTCAGTGGGCAGAATCCCTGGCCTGAGAGCAAGGATGTTTGAGAGGGGTGATAAATCAGCCGTGGTGGAATGGTGGAGCAGGCTCAATGGGCCAAATGGCCTAATTCTGCTCCTAAGTCTTATGGTTGCATAAGGTAGGAGAGCTTTTCCTCACATCCTGCTTAATATTCGTCCTGAAAAGATTTCTTGGCAAAGCAGCTTCTCCTCTGATGAGCTTGATTTCTTAGATTCAAAGGTGAAAATTATAGAAGGAAACCATCAGTGCCTTACTTCATTGCATTTCAGCCCATCTACAAAATAGTCCATGCCTTTATTCCTTCTGCCAGTGCGTGACCATGCACTTCCCTACTTTATATTCCATCTGTCACTTCTTTGCCCATTCTCCAAATTTGTCTAAGTCCTTCTGCAGACACCCTGCTTCCTCAACACTATCTGCCCTTCTATCTATCCTTGTATCGTCCACAAACTTTGCTACAAAACCATCAATTCCTTCATCCACATAATTGACATACAATGTGAAAAGAAACGGTCCCAACACCAATTCCTGCGGCACACCTCTAGTCACCGACAGCCAACCAGAGAAGGCCCTCTTCATTCCCACACTTTGCCTCCTGCCAGTTGACCAATCTTCTATCCATGCTAGTACCTTCCCCATAATCCGTGGGTTCTTATTTTGTTAATCAGCCTCGTGTGCAGCACCTCGTCAAAGGCCTTCTGGAAATCTAATTCTTGGCTTGGAAACTCTTGCAACATATACACAAAATGCTGAAGAAACTTAGCAGGTCAGGCCTCATCTATGGAAAAAAGTACAGTCGACATTTCGGGCCGAGACCCTTCGGCAGATCTGGAGAAAAAAAGGCAAGGAGTAGATTTAAAAGGTGGGGAGGGGGGAGAGAAGCACAAGGTAATAGGTGAAACTGGAAGGGGAGGGATGAAGTAAAAAAGCTGGGAAGTAATTTGGTGAAAGAGATACAGGGCTGGAGAAGGGGGAGGGGGTCCAATTGGAAGGAACAGAAGGCCATGGAAGAAAGAAAAGGGGGGAAGAGCACTAGAGGAAGGTGATGGACAGGCAAGAAGATAAGGTGAAAGTGAGAAAAGGGGTAGTGGGCCATTACCAAAAGTTAGAGAAATCGATGTTCATGCCATCAGGTTGGATGGCTACCCAGACAGTCTATAAGGAGTTGTTCCTGCTGAAGGGTCTTGGCTCAAAACGTCAATTGTACTCATTTCCATAGATGCTGCCTGGCCTGTTGCGTTCCTCCAGCATTTTGTGTGTATGGCTTAAATTTACAAGATTCATTTGTTGTTCCTTTTCGCACCTTGTGGCATGTCAGGCTGCAACCTTGCTGTTTCTTGAGGACTTTTAATCTATTTTTAACAAGATCAAGTTGCTAGCTCGATGGTCAATCCAGCACCGATGGGAAGTATGCAAGGAGCTGGCTGGATTCGAACTGGGACCACTCACCTTGAAGTCCATTGTGGCTGCCACTACACCACTGGCCAACAAGTTTCATACAGAGCTTCAATAATGCCTTGTTATTGGCACAACCACAGACAGATTTATACAGATATTGGTTTAAGAATAGCTCAGTTTAGCCCTTCTAATGATCCTATAAATCTCACACGTTTTGAAACTGAAGCATATTAGTTTATACAAAGCCAATCTAATGGCAATTTAATTCTATACCTTTACAAACTGTATGAAGATTACTAAAGTATAATTATTTCATTGCTTTCTCTTGAGCCTTGCTGTGTGCAAATTGCTTGCTGAGATTTCCTGTTCTGCAATGAACTTCAAAAGGCTGTCAAGCTTTGAGAGATCCTGAGGAAAGGCATGATATAATAGGGAGCTCTATCACAGTGCCATGTGTTTTCTTGAAAGCATTGCTGCTGCTTTGAAACTGGGTTCTGTTTCCTTTTCTAAGGCTCACAATTCAGTCCTGCTACTTTCCTTCACACCGCCATGGCAGAGGCAAAATAAACCCCTCTCCTGATCGGTGCCAATTCCTTTTCCGTGACTCTGCTCTATTCTGACACTGAGATACATCCTAGGTCACGCTGGGACACCTCATCAATGATGTAACCTGGGGTCATCGGGTGTGTTGGGCCTTTCAACGTCAGACACGCTCACCCAGGTGGCCCAGGCAGGGTTGATCAGGCCCTGGCGTGAATCCCAGCAGCACTGGCCCACAGGTCACATCTCTTGATCCATCGCCATCTGGAGGATCGCTAATCATCCTCTAGGATGGTCCTGATGGTTTTATTTTTCTTTGCAGCTCCTTTAATGCCAAGGAAAAAGTAGATTCTGCACGGTGAGCAGCCAACAAAATCTCTGCCTCCACCTCTGTAGGCTCTAATTACAGTTGCCCGCAGAATCTTCAAGGCTGAAATCCCTATTACTGCGGGCGACACTATTTTCCTGTGCTCTCTTGTCTGAAGCCATGGGTAACTCTGTTGGCCTCTGCATTTTCTAGCCTCTCTGCTTTACCTCTCCTCCTCTTGTTGCCAGTACTATCCATGGATTCTTTCCGATAGTTAAAGGGTTGGCATTATTTAACTCAAAAACCTAATGCAATGTGTAGTTTAATACTTAACACTTCACTGTGGCGAGACAAGTGCTTTTGTTTCCTGCTGGAGGTCATTTCAGAAAAGAACTCAAACTTCCATCTAAAGTTTAATCTTGCCAAGACATGCACCAAATGGCACTTAGCCACATTACAGGATATTTACACACTGAATGTTGAGATTATATTAACAGTTTCATTAGAACCCTTTGATCGCATGGCAGTGTTGTAACTCCTTCCAGCCTCCTATTATTCATGTAGCTCATTTATGAATTGTTGACAATTTTCCTTGGCTCAAAGCCACTGCTGCAACCTCCTTTGAATGCAGTTCAGGTTATAGACAACCTCTATCTCGATTCAGATGGCCATGCTGTGTTTCCATTCAAGTGTTGGAAAGAGTGGGTTTGGTTTTGGCTTGGGCACCAGTTTGAAGAAGCTTTTAGTTGTCAAGGGAAACTAAATCGAGTAGCTTCAGCATTTGAGTCTTTTTTGCCACTGTTGGTGCAATGTCAAAACTACTTCTGATTGGTAGACTGGGACTCAGAGACAGATCTGGGTCTGGATATATGAGTAGAAAATACCCCTGACATTTCTATTTTCCCTTCATTCTTGAAAACACTTACTGCAAATTGAACACCGCCCTCACAACAAAAAACATATTAACATTGAGGCATTGTGAAATGGGAGAAATTCATATCTCTTTATTTCCAACAATGTTGTAATGTTTTCTATGCCATAATGCAAATGTGTATAATATAGGTGGTGTCACAGCGTGATACGACGGTGACGGTTGTGTCTGAAAAGAGGATGCTGTCCAAGTTGCATGCCATCTTGGTCAATGTCTCCCATCCACTACATAATGTACTGGGTGGGCACAGGAGTACATCCAGCCAGAGACTCATTCCACCGAGATGCAGCACAGAGCGTCATAGGAAGTCATTCCTGCCTGTGGCCATCAAACTTTACAACTCCTCCCTTGGAGCGTCAGACACCCTGAGCCAATAGGCTGGTCCTGGACTTATTTCATAATTTACTGGCATAATTTACATATTACTATTTAATTATTTATGGTTTTATATTGCTATATTTATACTCTATTCTTGGTTGGGGCAACTGTAAGGAAAATCAGTTTCCCTAGGGATCAATAAAGTATGACTATGACTATGACCATATGTGCAGAAGTACTGGTTTGGACTGGTGATTAGTGGGAAACCAGAGAGGAATCTATTTTCACTAGAGACGGAGGTGGGATAGAGGCAATGTTGAGTAAAAGCTATTTTAGAGCACATAGCATCTTAATCTGGATTTATAATGTTTTATTCATATGTAAATAAGATCGCCCACTTGGACACTATCAAACCCAGCAACTTTCCACTCTGGGTCTGTGTATATAGAACAGTGTAGTCCCTCTGGCCCATGATGTTGTGCCGAGCTTTTAACCTCCTCCAAGCCTTGCTCCCACATAGCCCTCCATTTTTCCTTCATCTGTGTGCCTGTCCGAGAGTCTCTTAAATGACACTAATGTATCCACCTCCACCAGCAACGTGGCAGGACGTTCCAAGCACCTACCAGTCTCATGTACAATCCCTACCCTTGACATTCCCCCTATAATTTCCTTCAATTATCTTAAAATTATGCCCTTTTTTATTAGTTTAGTAAAAAGGCACTGCCCGTCCACTCTATTTATGTCCCTTTTCATTTTGTACACCTCTATCAAGTCACTGCAAATCCTCTTTTGCTCCAAAGAGAAAAGCCCTAGCTTGTCCAACCTTGCCAGTTGGCATTCAAACTTAATGGTCATTCATCCATACAGGAATCCTCATGAATACAGCCAAACAAAGCAGCTCAAGACAAGATCCATAATCCAGGCAACATACTAATAAAAATCCCCTGCACCCTCTTTAAAGCTTTCACATCCTTCCAATAATGTGGTGACCAGAAATGAACACAATACTCCAAATGTGGTCTAACCAGTTTTGCAGAGGTGCAAAGTTACCTTGTGGTTCTTGAACAGTCCCCCAGCCAATGAAGGCCAATACACCATACACTTTCTTAACCACTCTGTCAACTTGTGTGGCAACTTTGAAAGATCTGTGGTTCCTCTATTTCTCCACACTGCTAAGAATCCTGCCATTCACCTTGTGCTCTGCCTTCAAATTGGACCTTCCAAAGTGTACCACTGCTAAGTTCCTGCAGCATTTTGTGTGTGTCACTTCACACCTTTCAGGATTGAACCCCATCTGCCACTTTGCGGTCCAGTGCTGCATCCTATCAATGTCCCATTGTAACCTATGACAAGTTTCTACACCATCCACAACACCACCAGTTTTTGTGTCATCTGCAAACTTACTAACCCAACCTTCCATTTCCTCATCCAAGTCATTTATAAATATCATAAAGAGCAAGAGTTCTAGAACAAATTCCCACGGACACCACAGGTCGCCGACCTCCAGGCAGAAAATGCAACATCTACAACCACCCTTTGCTTTCCGTTGGCAAGACAATTCTGAATCAATTCAGCAAGTTTCCTGCGATCCCATGCTTTCTGACTTTCTGAATGAGCCTACCAAGGGGAACCTTATTGAACGACTTACTAAATTCCATATACATCATACCCACTGCTCTACTTACCTTCATCAATTTGTTTTGTCACTTCCTCAAAGAATTCAGTCAGGCTCGTGAGCTATGACTTTTGCCCTATAAAGCCTAATCAGATGAAGCTTCTCCAAATAGTTTTGTAACCCTCTCATCAGAGCTCCTTATAAACTTGGTGCATTAGCTAACTGCTTACAGCCATGTGATTCAGCGGTGAGAAAGCCATCTTTCATAAACAATGTACATTTAAAGTCCGTATGATTTGGGATTCAACCAAGCAGGAATGTTGTGAATTCCGATTAAAGGAACCTTGATTTGAGCGAATGCTGTGTAAATATGCCCCAGACACTGTTACTGGTTGCCAAAAAATAGCAGATTGTACACTGCATAAAATTATAAAGAAAGTATATTTACCAATTTCATTTTTATCAAACAGTTAATAGGAAAAAGTAAAGGGGAAAAAAGGTCCATATCGGTTAAACCATTCTAAATGTGCACATAAACGTTGGAGCTCATTTCGGTAGAGGTTGGGTGTATCGCTTTACTCATGATACTTATTCTCATCACCAAACACAGGTAAAACTTCCCTTCTTGGACTCCTTTGTCTCATGAAGCACTCTTTGCTTTGAGGTCTTCCTTTTGGATTGGATCTTCCAGGAGTCCTCCCTGATCCTCTCCTCTCCGCATCTCCCGCCAAAAGACCATGAACCCGACAGCTGTCCATCAGTAATCTCTCTTCACCCAGCTCTCTATTGAACCTTCTCTCCATTCCACCATCCTGACTGGCCAACGCAACATTCCTAAGCTGGACAACATGGTTCCTTGTCTTTAGCTGAAACCAAAACACTCTCGCCAGCAGGACACACTGCTTTTAAAGAAATTGTTAAGATAAAATACCTCATAGCATAGCAGTAGAAATCTTAACCAGGGCATTACTCTTGTAAATTCTGTCTCTACAAATCCTCTCCAATAGTTTTCTCACCACTAATTTAAGACTCACTGGTCTATAATTCCCAGGATGGTCTCTATGTCCTTTCTAGAACAAAGGAATAACTTTTGCCACCCTTCAATCTTCTGATACTATTTCGATGGCCAATGAGGACACAAAGATGATCACCAAAGGTGCAACAATCTCTTGCTGCACTTCCCATAGTAACCTACTGTGCTGATCTAGAAGAAAATGGCATCAGCGAACAATGCTACCAAGGTCGACGTCCTCCAGACAGTTCATGAAACTACTTCTTTCACTTCTTTTAAGTGTTCTTTTTACTTTCAAATATGTTTCTGCTACTGTTGGAGCCTATGCTACACTTTCATGGTGTCTTTCAGGGTGATTGAGTGATCTGGCGCTTTGCTGTCGCCGAGGATATTTGTGAGGTTTCGAACAAAGCATGCAGCCTTAAGGCCAAGAAGCCCAGAGATGAGGCACCAGCCTATGATCGACCCCATTTCTCGCTGATCTTGCCGACTGAAGTGTCGAGGAAGATTGAAGTCATTGAGCTTAGAGCGGAATTCGAGTGGGTGCTTAGTGCTGTCTACCAGCCTCTCACTTATACTCTTTGAATCATTGATCAACTGGTTGGAGTGTTCACTGACATCTTTAACCTCTCCCTTTGGCAGTCTGTGGTACCCACCTGCTTCAAGCGGTATCAAAGGACATGGTAATCTGCCTCAATGATTAGCGTCCAGTAGCACTTACGCTCACTGTGGTGAAGTGCTTTCAGATGTTGGTGATGAAACACATCAACTCTTGCCTGAGAAGCAACTTGGATCTGCTCCAATTTGCCTAGCATCACAACAGGTCTATAGCAGATGCCATTTCATTGACTCTTCACTCAACCCTGGAACATCTGGATGGTGAAGATGCATACATCAAGATATTCTTCATTGACGACAGCCCGGCAATACCACCTCCTCAAAACTAATCAATAAGCTTCAAGACCTAGTACTCAATACATCCTTGCTTACAGACCCTGGTCAATTCGACTGACAACAACACCTCCTCCACAATCTCCATCAGCATATGTACACCACAAGGCTGTGTGCTTGGCCCCCTGCTCCACTGGCTTTATACTTATGACTGTGAGGCTAAGCTCAGCTTTAAGATCATGTTTAAGTTTGCTGATGACACCAAAGTCATGAACTGAAACAAAGGTGGTGACAAATCAGCATATAGGATGAAGACCGAAAATCTGACCACAGCAACCACCTCCCCCTCAATGTCAGCAAGACCAAAGAGATGGCGATTGACAGGAGGAGGAAACCAGGGGTCCATGAGCCAGTCCTCATCAGGCGGTCAGAGGTGGAGAGGATCAGTAACTTTAAATTCCTCAGTGCTACCATTTCAGGGGATCGGTCCTCGATCCTGCATGCAAGTGCTATTACAAAGAAAGCACAACAGTGCCTGAGCCCATCTTCAACAGTTCCTGACCTTGGACAATGACCAGCCCATTTCCTGCACATGGTCCTGTCAAACCAATGCAGATTGGCTGCGCAAGACTCTCTGCCGATGTACAGTCCCGGCGTTAGAGTCAAGGTTGCTGCTATCACTGTGGGGAAGCAGGCCACCTGTGGGCTGAATGTCCAAAGCTGCAGCCGCCGGGAGAACTGCTCAGATTGTTCAGTGTTGGGAGGACTTTGACAGAAGCACCCACTGCTCTCATTCCTACTTACGCTGGTGTCACGCTGAAGGCAGAGATCTCTTGGGGAATGAATTGGCGAGAGGTGAATGCCTTTGTGGACGCTGGGGCAGCTGATAATTTCCTGGACTTGGAGACTGCCTGTTGGCTCAACATACTTTTGCAGCAGTTGAGCCAGCCCATGCCCACAACTGCCCTGGATGCTTCTCCTCTTGCATCCGGGCAGATCCTACAGCAGACATCAGTTTTGTGAATGAGGATAGGGGAACATGTGGAGGACGTTTGTTTCCATATTATTGATTCTCCTCACATACTGCTGATCCTCGGGCACCCTCGGTTGTCCAAGTGAACTGGAAGGAAGAGAGAATTATTGCACGGCCAAGCTGTTGCAAGAGGGAAAGTTTTCAGTTTGGTGTTTCGAGCCCCAGACTCTCCTGAGACCAGTGGTCAATGAAGAGGCCAACTTTTGCTTCGGGTAACCTGAAGGCTGTGGGAAACCCAGTCCTTCCTCCACGGGCAGACAAGCTGGCTCCAGTCAACAGAACCATGTGTCCCAACCCTGTCTAGTTGAGGGTGCACTGAAACTGGAGAGAATGAGTCTCTAGTTCAGGAGCAAGCCAGGAAGTCTGCCAAAAAGGTGTCCAAGAATTCTGGAGCCCTACCAGGCAAGCCTAAGGGAACCAGTTGCAATGTCCCATCTAAGGGAAAAGCTCCAAAATGTAAATCCTTGGAGCCTAGTCCCAGGAGGTCAAAAACTATTTATAGTGCCTTGTTGCTGTTGTCTGAAGATATGGATGAGGATTTGGACTTTGTTTTGACTCAAGACTCTAGTGAACCTATGGAAGAGACCATAGGTCTGCTGAACCACACTCACTACCTAAAGGGCCTCAGGAGTCATCCTCGGAGGGAGGATCAGGGGTAGTTACAACACCCAAACTGTTGAAATCCCTTTCATCTACAAGGATTTGGAAGGGGTGTTCAGCAAGAGACAGGCCTCGACTCTTCCATCGCACCGACCCTACAACTATGATCTACTGCCTGGTACTTGTCCTCCACAGGATCGATTATATGTGCTCTCAGACCTTCTCAGAGAAGCATCACGATGAAGTACATAGAGGATGTTCTTGCCATGGGATTCATTCGGCCCTGTACCTCACCAGCTGGCGCAAGCTTCTTCCCCGTACAGAAAAAGGACGGAAGCCTGTGGCTATGCATTGATTATAGAGGGCTGAGTTGCACAATGGCCAAGAATCAATAACCCTTCCCACTCGTTAACACTGCCTTGGAGATTCTGCAAGGAGCAAGAGTATTCTCAAAGCTAGACTTGCGTAATGTGTCCAATCTAGTCCGCATCAAGGATGGTGATGAGTGGAAGGCTGCATTCAAAACACCAACAGGGCGCCATGTGTACCTGGTGCTATCCTTTGGCCTGCTGATGCACCAACAGTTTTCTAGGCCTTTATAAATGAGCCCTCCGGGATGCTCTCTGTAAGTATGCCTTTGTCTACTTGGATGACATATTAATTTTCTCGAAGTCCATAAAGGAGCATATTGTTCATGTCAGAGATATCTTGAAGAAGCTTTTAAATCATAGACTTTATGTCAAGCTAGAGAAATCCAAATTTCATATAACCACAGTTTCATTTTTGGGTTTTATCATCTCTCATAGCAATCTCAAGATGGACCCTGCTAAGATCCAGCCAAAGGTTGGCCACAACCATCCAGCGTGAAACATGTCCAATGATTCCTGGGATTTGCCAACTTTTACAGAAAGGTCATTAGGAACTTCAGCTCAACGGCAGCTCTACTGGCAACACTAACTAAGAGATTCATGGACTACCAAAGAGGAGGTTAATTTTGCAGAACTCAAACAGTGGTTCACGACAGCTCCCATTCTGGCTTCACCTAACCTGGACCTTCCCTTCATCCTGGAGGTGGGTGCATCAGACTTCAGAGTGAGTGCATTGTTGTCTCAATGGACATCTTCGGACAATAAATTGCTCTCTTCTGCAGGCGGCTATCCTTGACAGAGGCGAACTATGACTTTAGAAATAGAGAGCTGCTCATGGTCAAGTGGCATTGGAGGAATGGTGTCACTGGCTTAAGGGGGCCAAGAACCCTTTCTATTGTATGGACAGACCACAAAAACCTGGCTTATATTCAGGAGACCAAAAGGAATTCCATGCAGGCTGGGCAGTCTCTTTTCTTTAACCAGTTTAAATTTGTTCTGACCTATCAATTGGGGTCAAAGAATCAAAAACTGGATGCCTTGCCTCATTAGTTTGACAACCTGAAAGAGCGGAGCAGCCTACCACTATTTTGCCCCAAGTTAAGGTGATAGTGCCCGTTTGTTGGGGAATCAATACACTTGCTCTCAAGGCCCGGGAATAAAGGGAGACTCCCAAGAAAGGTCCTCCAGGTCGTCTGTTGGTCCCAAGTTCTGTCAGATCTAAGGTACTTCAATGGAGACAAGCATCAAGAATGATTCCTTACCCAAGGGTTGCCAGGACCCTTGAGTTCATTAAGAGAAGATGCTGGTGGCCTGGAGTGGCTAAAGAGGTCTGACAATACGTGCAGGCCTGCGAGCTGCGATCTCAGAACAAGGAGCCCTGCACCCAACCTCAAGGGCTCCTACACTCTCTACCTGTTCCGGACAGACTGTGGACGCACATCTCAATGAATTTTGTCACAGGTCTTCCATCTTCCAAGGGGAAGGCCATCATAATGGTAATTGTAGATCATTTTTTGAAAGCCTGCAAGTTTATTGCATTGGACAAACTACTGTCAGTGGTGAAGATGGCGAAAAGCTAGATGAGTGGTGCGGCCATCTGATGTAGGCAGAGGTCTCCCACAACACTTTACAGCATTCTGCACATGGGATGTCCCTGTTCAAATGCTGATTTGGGTATTCCCTGCCACTCTTCCCTGAGCAGGACACTGAGGATGGTGTTTCTGTAGCCAAGGATCTCATCCGATGCTGCAAGCAGAAATGGACAAGGGCAAGGAAGATTTTGTTGGCCTCTACGCAGAAGCTGAAATGAAGGCTAACGGCAAGAGACGACAGGGTCCAACTTTGCAGCCTGGGCAACAGGTTTGGCTGTCTACTCAGGATTTACCCCTCTGGTTGGAGCCTAGGAAATCAGCACCCAAGTTCATTGGACCCTTCAAGGTTCTCAAGAAAGTAAACCCAGTGGCTTACACCTTGCAGCTCCCCAAGACCCTTAAGATCAACCCTACTTTCCGGATTTCCAAATTAAAACCTGTGAGCACCAGTCCGTTAGCCCTGGGACTCAGGTCGGTTGACATTTACAAGATTCCCTGTGAATGCACAGCAGTGTATGCCGGCCAGACGGGATGCACCGTGGAAACACGCATCCAGGAGTACAAGAGGTGTATCCATTTGGGTTACCCAGAAAAATCGGTGGTAAAAGGACATGCATTTGCAGTGGCTATATGATTGACTTTCATGGCACAAATCTACCGTGCCATGCCAGTGGCTTTGGGACTGCCTGGTAAAGGAAACCATTGAAATAAAACTAGAGGAAAAGGATTTTGACAAAGACAAAGGTCTCGCTCTAAGTAAGAACTGGAATTCGATTATAAACAAATTGAGAGAGCAGAAACCTGATCGGATGAGGACTAACCAATCAGGAGAGATGGACTACAGGGGTTTAAACACCACTAGACTAGGCATGCCCAGGTATCATCCCTGATGAAGATGGCAGAGTCTGTCATCGAAGTGTCGGCTATAATTGACACCTGTACCCGGTGTGAAGCCTGAGAAGGGTTTATTCGATCTGAACTGAGGTTCAGTGTTCAGTCATCAGCTCTAATTTGGATTCGCATCCAGGATGTATTTTTGAACCCTGTCAGTCTTGTATTGTGTCTCGATTCTAGTCTTGGATACCCAGCACTTGAGTCCTAAACGTCCTTGCCGAGGTCTCTCATCACAGTATCCACGTGGAGAACTGTCCCAGAAAACTAGTATCAAGGATCCCAATCATCCAGGCCATGCTCTCTTCTTGCAGCTGTCTTCAGGAAGGAGGTACAGGACCCTAAGAACCCACACCACCAGGTTCAGGAACAGGTACTACCCCTCAACCATCAGGCTCTTGAACCAGAGGGGATAACTTCACTCATCTTCACTTGCCCCATCACTGAACAGTTCCCACAACTTGTGTATGGACTCTCTTTCAAGACTCTTTATCTCATATTCTCAATATTTATTGCTTACTTATTAATTATTACTATAATAATTTATTTTTCCTCAACTCAAGCTGGTAAAACCTGGGGTATGGGCATAGTCAAGCACACTCATTTCTCATTTGCTAGAAACTTTCGGTCTATTCTCATTGTGTTTAGTATTGTGGCTTTCTGAAGAGTTAAATAGATATTGCTGTGTAGCCCTAATTGTTTAATGCTATTGTGTAGTGCCTTTGGGATGATGCCATTTGTAGATAATACAATCAGGACAATGTATAGCCTGTTCATGTTCCGGTGTCTTTCAATTTAGCAGATTTCTGGTGTTTTTCACATATTGATTTCTGTAAGTTATGTGTGTTTGGAATGGCTATATCTTTTAAATATGTTGTTCTTGCTTGCTTATCCTGTATTAATATATTCTGATGGTTATTATCTGATGTAATAACAGATCGATCATAATATAATTGGTGGGATTCTGACTGTAGAACTGGATCAGGCTTATACTTATAATAAGGTATGATTTCTTTCATGAGTTTGCATTTTAAAGCAAGATTTTGGTGAATGATGTTTGCTACTTGATTGTGCCTGTGTAAATAATCAGATTGAGTTAAACTGCTACAGGATCCTGCAATGTGTTCGATTATTTCTGTTTTTTTCTTGGCATTTTCTACATTTATTATCTTGATTTTATTAGTCTTTTATTGTGCAATTTTGAAATTGTTCTGTGTTAACCACCTGGACCCATATTGCCACAAAGAGCTCTTGTGTTTCTGGGAAGAAACAGAATTGTTATTATTATTATTATTACTAGTTTTTTATTATTGTTTATTTGTTATCTTTTTCACATTGCTTATTTGTCCATTTTGTTGGGTACAGTCTTTCATTGACTCTATTTTGTTTCTTTGTACTTACTATAAGGGTCTGCAGGAAAATGAATCTCAGGGCTGTATATGGTGACATATATGAAATTTGGTACTAAATTTAGTTTGAATTTTGAACTTTGGAGATACCCCCATCTGCCCCTGGGAATTTATCTATCCTAACGTTTTTCAAAAGTTCCAGAACGTCCTCTTCCTTAACATTGATGTGATCCAACATATTGGCCTGTTCTGTGGTGACTTCACATTCATCAAGGTGCCCCTCAGTTGTGAAGTATGGATGTCCTTTACCTCCTCTGACAACAGGCACAAGTTTCCTCTTTTATCTCTGTTCGGTCTTACCCACACTCCAATCATTTATTCTTCACATACGTACAGAATGCCTTGGGGTTTCCGTAATCTTAGTCACCAAGGCCTTCTC
This sequence comes from Mobula hypostoma, assembly GCF_963921235.1. NCBI lineage: Eukaryota > Metazoa > Chordata > Chondrichthyes > Myliobatiformes > Myliobatidae > Mobula > Mobula hypostoma. The sequence goes on from NC_086116.1 coordinate 15,657,276, forward strand.
ATGTCCTCTTCTACCTTTCCTAAGCCCCTTCTTAATCTCCTTCCTGCCTACTTTATAACTCTCTAAAGCCCTGTCTAATCCTTGCTTCCTCATCCTGAAGTATGCTTCCATCTTTCTCTCTTCAACCATGGTTCCTTCACTCTACCATCCTTTCCCTGCCTCTTTGTCACATTCCTGTCCAGAACTCCATGCAAGTGCTCCCTAAATGGCCTCCATATTTCTGTTGTGTATTTCCCGAGTACATAAGATCATAAGACCATGAGATATAGGAGCAGAATTGGCCATTTGGCCTGTCAAGTCTGCTCTGCCATTCATTCATGGCTGATTTTATACTTTACACTTTATTGTCACCAAACAATTGGTACTAGAACTTACAATCATCACAGTGATATTTGATTCTGCGCTTCACACTCCCTGGATTACAAATATTAAATATTAGAAATATTTAAAATAGTTAAGATTAGTAAATACTAAAAATTTAAATTATAAATCATAAATAGAAAATAGAAAAATGGGAAGTAAGGTAGTGCAAAAAAACCAAGAGGCAGGTCCGGATATTTGGAGGGTACGGCCCAGATCCGGGTCAGGATCCGTTCAGCAGTCTTATCACAGTTGGAAAGAAGCTGTTCCCAAATCTGGCTGCACGAGTCTTCAAGCTCCTGAACCTTCTCCCGGAGGGAAGAGGGACGAAAAGTGTGTTGGCTGGGTGGGTCATATCCTTGATTATCCTGGCAACACTGCTCCGACAGCATGCGGTGTAAAGTGAGTCCACGGACGGAAGATTGGCCGCATATTAGTTCCATGATCTATGTTCACCACCCTTGTTCCTGATATTTCTCATATTAAGGTAGACACATTTCAATCTACCGAGCTGATTGTGTTTATGGCCTTTTTGCTGCTTATCCTTTCTCAAGGTCTTTCTACACATTGCATCTACTTCCACACCAACTGCTCCATCCTCTACCCTATCGCCCTGGCTCCCATTCCCCTGACAAATTAAACCAATCCCTTCTGCAATATCCCTTATTCCCTGTATATTCATCTAAAAGTCTCTTGGACACCATGATCTTACCTGTTTCCACTACCACACCTGAGAGCATATTCCATAAACTTAACACTTTCTGTGTGAAATATCTTGCCCCACACATCCCTCTAAATTTTCTTACCTTGAAGCTATTCTTTATGGTACTTGATAATCCTATCAAGAGAAAGATTTTCAGTGTATATTCTATACCTGCCTTTCCTATTTTTATAAACTATTTGGTCTGCCCCAAGCTTCTGACACACCAGGGAAAACAATCCTAGTTTGCCCAACCTCTCCTATAGCTCATACCCTTTATTCCAGGCAGCATTCTAGTAAATCTCTCCAAAGCCTCCTTCCGCAATGGGGTGACAAGAACTGCATGCAACAGTCCAAGTGCAGCCTAATCAAAGTTTCACCTTGATGGAAGAATATTTTGCACAAAGGAAGGTGGGTTGTGTTTGTTGGAGTCTGGACACCTTAGTTCCAGAGGGACATAATAGGAACTGTACTTAGTAGAGATTAGAAGTATGAGGTTGGGGGGAGAGGTTGATTTCATTGAAACCTATCGAATATTGAAAGGCCTAGATAGAGTGGGCATGGAGAGAATACTTCCAATAGTGGGGGAGTCTAAGAATAGAAGGATGTCCATTAAGATTGGAGATGAGCAGGAATTTCTTTAACCAGAGTCAGAGTATGATGAATCTGGAGAATTAGTTGTCAGAGACGGTTTTGGGGCCAAGTCATTAGGTATATTAAAAAGCGGTGATTGGTAGGTTATTTTCCATTTTGATAGGGCCCAACAAGAGAGCGTACGATTTGGGTACAGATTGTCCCGAAGCATAAAACTGATTCAGGTATGTTGCTGGAACTTGCAGCCACCCCTACAACATGAACACTTTTAAGTTGAGATGTTACCATGAACAGGCAACTGTACTATGAAGGTAATTTAGTGGTTTTAACACTCAGAAATTGAACAAGTCTGTTGTCAAGAGACAAATGGACTTTAATATATATGTTTAAAACCAGCTACAATTTGAAAGGGGGGACCAAGACACAGACTCGATTGACTGACGTTATGAATAAAGTGGGTGCAAGTCACTGGAGAAGACGTGCTTGACTGCTTCACTATGCTCCTTCTGCAGTGTTTATTTTATATTTTAATTTACAGCCATTTTTATGACTTGTACTGTACTTTTGTCATAAAACAAATTCCACAATGTGTCAGTGATAATATACTTAATATTTATTTATTTATTTATTGAGAAATAATGCGGAATAGGCCCTTCCAGCCTTTTGAGCTGCACTGCCCTGCAATTCCCCAATGAGCAATTAACCTCCCAATCGGTATGTCTTTGGACTGTGGGAGGAAACCAGAGCACTTGGAGGAAACTCACACAGCCATGGGGAGAATGTACAAACTCTTTACAGGAGCACTGAGAATTGAACCTAGGTCGCTGGTACTGTAAAGCATTGTGCTAACCACTACGCTACCGCGCCACAATTTTATTATTTATTTATTATAATTATACAACAAACTTGATTTTGATTCTGATTGTGAAATTGCAGGGTGGTCCAGGGCGATAACAGGAGATTTTATCCTTGGTCCTCGTAGCGGAAAACGGCAATGTGAGTTTAGTTGGCTGTTTCAGTGATGGAATGCAACCAAAAACAAAATCAAACATGTCACTATGAGAAAGACAGAAAAGGATTTCAAAGCTAACAGCACCATTATCAATCTTGGAGAGGGATGAAAGGTTAGGATTCTGTGCTTGTAAAAGGTGACAAATCTGGCACATTCTATAATGGGGATTATAGGGAGAGGAACAATATCTGAATTAGGGTTGACTCATAATATCATCTGAATTTAGGGACCACACTCAAGTTCGTCTGCAATGGGAGGCTTTAAAGAAGAAACAGAAAAGGACACTAAAATAACAGCAGGGACTGAGCGACAAAGGTGGACTGAGATTTAGAAAGATTTTTTTTGCATGATAATTAGTAATATTTTTGGAATGATACAACAGAAGGATTGAAGTACTCAGATGAATCCTCTGCACTATTACTCTAAAGCAAACTTCCTAAATCCAATAATGTGCACACAGTTTGTAGTATCTCATAATAATGAACATTATCCTAATCACCGTTAGCATAGATGTTAGTGTTTAAGCAATAAGAACACAACCAGGAAACAAACATTAGTGGCCATCCTTAACGTACTTCAAGAAAATCAGCATCTGCTTTCCTTTAAACACCAAAGTATCTGTAATCATCTGTCATCATCTTTTATTCATTATTTAAGTCCCTAGGCAATTTAATTGCCTCAGTTCAGAAGAGACTGGAGAAGGTTATGAGGATTAATACAGTTTCCTTTTCTACTTGCATTGTTCACTGCTTTGGTCTCAATACTTATGTCACTTTTGTTTTCTTTTGCTTCTTAACTTATTCAGAGAATGCATGGATTGGTCAATTAAGTTGCTTCTTATTCCCTTTAGAATTAGGGGGATGAAGGAAAATATAATTGCCTCAACCAATTGGGGTTAGATAATTTATGAATTTGTTATTTGGGTAACAGATAGCTTTGGCGTATTCTGTCAGAAGTTAAGAGAAAACAGTGGTCGATTCCAAACAACACACTCAAAATGCTGGTGGAAAGCAGCAGATCAGGCAGCATCTATAGGAAGGGTCTCGTCCTGAAACGTCGACTGTACTTCTTCCTATAGATGCTGCCTGGCCTGCTGCATTCCACCAGAATTTTGTGTGTGTTGCTTGAATTTCCAGCATCTGCAGATTTTCTCATGTTTGCGTGATCAATTCCAAAGTAGACTTCCCTCTATCTGATTCAATTTTCCCTTCACAAACTTTCACACCTTTTTATAGGGCCAAAGGTATCCAGATTTCTTGCTGGATGTCTAAACTAATATCAATTTAAGCTTAGTTTTCACTGAACTGAAGGTGGCCTCCAGGAAAATGTGCCATCATAATTAATGCAGGCGAAAAAGACACCAGCCTGGTTTAGATTTGGCCAAAAGATCATTCCAAACAGCTTGTTCACTTTTTGATGCGGTCAATTAAGTTGACATTGAGCACAATAAATTATTCTTGCTAATCCCCGGTGATTTCAAGGCTTTAAGTGAGTTAAGGCAATGTGAAAAACTCGTGTCCTTGCCATGTAAGGAATGAATCAGGAAGCTGGATTCAGTGTGCCACCAAAATTACCTTGATGGGAAAAATTAATGCACTTCAAGAAAATCGGCAGGATGGAAAGTGTAAGTTTGTGTTTTAATGTGTACTCACTTTACATTGATGTCTTTAAGGCTAAGTACAGCTCCAATGCCATACTTAAGTTTGCTGATGACAACCCTGCCATTGGCTAAATCGAAGGTGGGGACAAATCAGCATATAGGAGGGAGACTGAAAATCTGGTTGAGTGGTTTCCAAGCAACAACCTCTCATTCAATGTCAGCAAAAACAAGGAGCTGATTATTGACTTCAGGGGGAGGAAACCAGAGGTCCATGAGCCAGTCTATCATTGGGGGATCACAGGTGAAGAGTGTTATCAACATTAAATTCCTCTGTGCTATCATTTCAGAGGACCTGTCCTGGGCCCCGCATGCAAGTGAAATTATGAATAAGGTATGGCAGCACCTCTACTTCCTTAGGAGTTTCTAAGACTCAGCATGTTATCTAAAATTTTAACAAAATTCTATAGATGTACGGTAGAGAGTATGTTAACTGGTTGCATCAGGATCTGGTATGAAAACACAAATGGCCTTGAATGGAAAATCCTACAAAATGCAGTGGATACAGCCCAGTCCATCATGGGCAATGTCCTCCCTCTCATTGAACACATCTACACAGAGCCCTTGTCACAGAAAAGCATCATCCATCAAGGACCCCCACCACCCAGTCAGCCCTCTTTTCGCTGTTATCACCTGAAAAATGGCACATGAGCCTCAGGACTCACACCACCAGAATCAGAAACAGTTATTACCCTCAGCATCAGGCTCTTGGACCAGTGGGGATAACTACACTCAATTTCACTCGCCCCATCACTGAACTGTTTCCACAACCTACGGATTCACTTTAAAGGACTCTTCACCTCATGTTCTCAATATTTATCTATCTATCTATCTATTATTTTTTTTTTCCTTTTGTGTTTGCATTGTTGTCTCTTACACATTGGTCACTTGTCTGTCCTGTTATGTGTGGTCTTTCCTTGATTCTACTATAGTTCTTGGATTTATTGAGTATGCCTGCAAGCAAATGAATCTCAGGGTTGTATATGGTGACATACATGTAATTTGATCATAAATTTATTTTGAACTTTGAGTATTTCCCAGGGCTGTTTACATGCTGGGTGTAAGGAAAGCCCGAAGTCACACCCTTTGCAAAAATCATCCAAATATATTGTAGGGTTATAGTCACAATATATCCCATCCCATCACATTATAATCAGACCCTTTTTAAGTATCATCACCTTGTCCTACTAGAGAGGTTAGTGGGCTCTTCAGATCCCAAGAGCAACGCCGTCTGGAGTTTAGCCGTCTGGTGCTTAGCCGTCTGGTGCTTTGTTCCTGGTAGGGTCACCCGTTGCAGTAATGTCAAGGGGTGGTTCCAGACAAAGAACGATCCAACTGGGACCTCAGTGGCGGAGCTGGCAGAAGGTGATGGCACATCACAATGACGGTAAAGGTGTAAGATGGTTGTAGCAGAGAACGGTCCCTGTCATCTGGCATGCCATGCTATTGGACCCTGATCTCGATCTGTCAAGGACCGAGTGGTGGGGGCCCGTGCATCAGCCTCCCTACATTAAACGCAGTCACGCACAGCTGTTCTCCATGAAGGAGTCCGCCCTAAATTTCAAAGTTCAAACTTCTAAATAAAATTTATTTTCAGAATACATACATGTCACCACATGTATTTTTCTGCAAGCATAAATAGCAAATCTATAGAACTGTATCTGTAAACTTAAGGAACTGTTAACTGTAAACAAACTGTTCAAATGCAGATATAACTAAATTGCAATAAATAACTGGCATGAAATAATAATATAACAGAATCCTTAAATGAGCGTAGCTATCCTTTTTGTTTAACAGCCTGATAGTTGAGGAGTAGTAACTGTTCTTGAACCTGGTGGAGCGAATCCTGAGGCACCTGTACCTTCTACCTGATGGCAGCAATGAGAAAATAGCATGGCCTAGGTGGTGAGGATCTTTGATGATTGATGCTGCTTTTCTATGGCAACATTTCATGTAGATATGCTCTATGATTGGGAGGGTTTTACCTGTGTTGTACTGGGCCGAATCCACTACTTATTGTAGGATTTTCGGCTCTAAGGCATTGGTGTTCCCATACCAGGTTGTAATGCAGCCAGTCAGCACACTTTCCACCACATGTCAATAGAAGTTTGCCCAAGTTTTCGATGACACGTTGAACCTCCACAGACTCCTGATGAAGTAGAGTCTCTGTCGTGTTTTCTTCGTGATAATATTTAGTCATAGTTATAGTCATAGTCATACTTTATTGATCCCGGGGGAAACTGGTTTTCGTTACATTTGCACCATAAATAATAAGAGGTAATAAAACCATAAATAGTAATATTTAAATTATGCCAGGAAATAAGTCCAGGACCAGCCTATTGGCTCAGGGTGTCTGACCCTCCAAGGGAGGAGCTGTAAAGTTTGATGGCCACAGGCAGGAATGACTTAATATGACGCTCTGTGCTGCATCTCGGTGGAATGAGTCTCTGGCTGAATGTACTCCTGTGCCCACCCAGTACATTGTGTAGTGGATGGGAGACATTGACCAAGATGGCATGCAACTTGGACAGCATCCTCATTTCAGACACCACCGTCAGAGAGTCCAGTTCCATCCCCACAACATCACTGGCCTTACGAATGAGTTTGTTGATTCTGTTGATGTCTGCTACCCTCAGCCATTTATATGATGGGTCCAGGACAGGTCCTTTGAGATAGTGGCACCCAGGAATTTAAAGTTACTAATCCTCTCCACCTCTGATCCTCTGATGATTACTGGCTCATGGACATCTGGTTTTCCTCTCCTGAAGTATACAATCAGTTCCTTGTTCTTATTGACATTGAGTGAGAGGTTATTGTTATTATACCATTCAGCCAAGTTTTCAATCTCCCTCCTGCATGCTGATTTATCACAACAGTGTTGTCATCAGCAAACTTGTATGTGATGTTGGAGCTGTATTTAGTCACACAGACATAGGGGTAAAGTGAGTAGAGCAGGGGGCTAAGCACACATCCCTCTGATGCTCATGAGCTGATGGATATTGTGGAGGAGTTGCATTTGCCAATCTGAACTGACTGGGGTCTACAACTGAGGAAATCCAGGATCCAATTGCACAAGGGAGGTATTGAGGCCCAGGTCTTGGAGTTTACTGATTAGTTTTGAGGGGATGATGGTGTTAAATGCTGAGCTGTAATCAATAAAGAGCCTTCTGATGTATGCATTTTTGCTGTCCAGATGTTCTAGGGTTGAGTGAAGAGCCAACGAGATGGCATCTGCTGTTGTCCTGTTGCTTCAGTAGGTGAATTGGAGCAGATCCAAGAAACCACTCAGACAGGAGCTGATGTGCTCCAACAGCAGCCTCTCAGAAACACTTCGTCACTGTGGATGTGTCGCTGAACGATAGTCATTTAGACAGATTACCACACTCTTCTTGGGTACTGGTATGATCAAAACCTTGTTGAAGCAGGTGGGTGCCACACACTGCTCGAGGGAAAGGTTGAAGATATCCACCAACCAGCTGGTCGGCACAGGTTCTTCAGTACTTGGCCAGCTACTCCGTCCAGACTGGATGCTTTCCTTCGATTCATTCTCTTGAAGGAATCCTGCACGTCATCTTCAGATTCTGCGACCAAAGGATCATTAGGCGGCATGGGGGTGCTCAATGGTTCCTCTCTGTTCTGGTTGTCAAATCGAGCATAGAAGGCATTGAGCTCATCTGGAAGCGAGGCTCTGCCGTCCTCTATGTCACAGGATTTAGGAGGTTATGGCATTCGAACCCTGCCGCAGCTGTTGAGTATCCCTCGTTGATTCCAGTCTAGTCCAGTCTCCACTTTGCCCAAGAGATGGCTTTCCAGATATCATATCTGCACCTCTTTAACCATCTGGTTAAGTCCTGTGGTGATCAGCAAGTGGAAAAGGGGATAGGATTGTGAGATCTGGATGAGCCTAGATCCATGGTGTTGGATCTACGAAGGGGAACTGAAGGAGGAAAAAGATAATTACCCTTGCCCACTCTTGCCCAGAATATGTGGATCCCAGACTGGCCTCTATAGTCACCTGAAGATCCACCAATAGACAACCCCTTAGGAAAACATCATACTCAATTTGAGTGATCACACTATCTACAGACGTGTGTGACCTTCCAAAAACCAATAGCTTTTAAGTATTGAGAGGTAATGGGCGTAGGATTGGGTAAGGCAAAGCTCTTCACCCCATTCCATATACGATAAAGATTCAAGTTGTTATGTATGTGGTACTGGGAAGCTGGGTGGCCAAGAATAACACACAAGAAAGATGGGGAAGTGAGGAACAAATGTGCTGTTGTTTATTTTACTTGTAAGTCATCTACCCAGAATGCCCTCTCACATTATGTTCAGTGTGTAACACATAGGGATACTTGACAGCAACCTGTATGGGTCAAATTATACATAAATATATAACATATCTCTTCCCTATTATTTTACAGGTTTCTCCCCCTTCCAATACACATACCAGCTTCTGAAGTATTACCAATTAATGGGGTTATCATTGGATTCAACCAACAATGAAAACCATTTTTTTTTCTAGTCTAGGGAAAGAGTGTGGACTGCCTCTATTTCCATACATAACCCGGGGGATTATTCTGTCCCATGTGCTGAGGATTAATCACTAAACTAAAGATTCAGTCCATCTGTTCCTGTGAAGGTACTGATGACCTAAGGAATACTGCAAAGTCATTTTATCTCTTGGTGGTGTATGTGTAGACCTTGGCTTGGATATTGCACTGTCAACAGGGGCACCTCAGGAAGCACAGGTGATGAGGGAGCACTGGCTTTGTCATTTGATCTTAAAGGAGTTCTGCAGTCATTGTCTCAGAGTCCTGTCTCATTTCTAAAACTGGAACTGGATTGGTCAGTTTGTGTTGGTTTTCAGTAGCCTCAGAAGTGTGCAGCAGCTGATCAACATGCCATCTCCAGATATTGTGGTTACAAGTTTCCGCTGCATACAACACAGGACCAGCTCGTGCCACCAACATCACAGGTAACCACTGTAGTCCAGAGATGTAGTTCTGGGCAAGTACTTTCTATCGTGTTGTGAAACTTCTGTACTTCTGTTTGGCACATCTCTCTGTTTGGGTTTTCTGTTAATTTAGCACAATCTGTTTTGTGTTTGAGGGTGTAAGTGAGTCAAGTCAGATGCAATGTTTCCTTATAATCAGTGCAGTGGCTGGAGCCATCTTGGTGGTGGCATCAGGTGTGTTGCAGTAGTCAGCAACAAAGTACTAAGATTGCTAGCTGAGAGATTCACTTCTCACTGAAGTCTTGAGGGCTTGTTCCATATTTTGTACGAATCATTCAGTAAGGCCATTCGTGGCTGGATGATAAGGTGTTGACTTGATATACTGAACACTGTTTGCTTCCAATAATGTGTTGAACTCTTCAAGCAGGACTTGTGGGCCATTGTCACTTACAAGCTGTTGAGAAAGCCCAAAATGGCTAAGATGGAATTTAGCTCCTTAATACATTTTTCAGATGTAGTGCTCTTCATGATGGCAACCTCAGGCCATTTGCTGTGTGTGTCAACTATAATGGAATTTCTTAACTCCAATAACAATTTACGAGTACTTCCCACTCAATCTGGGCATAGTGGCCAGATTGCTGGGCATCGCCTAATATCCTTGATGCAAAAGTGATTGGACGCTCATCACACAACGGCATGACTTATGAGATAATTGCCCCTCACCATAGGATGATGCATTGCAGGCCAATTGCATGGGCAATGATGGGTTAAAGTGTGTGAACGCTTCAGATTGTGACAGAGCTGTTTTGGCATTTTGAAAACCTCTTCACAGCAATTTGTCCACTGTGCCTGTGTGTTGGCTTATTTAAAAGCTCATGAAGTGGTTTCAGCATGCTGGCTACGTTAGGGACAAACTTTGCATAGTATGCTAGTAGCCCTAAGAAATAATCTTAATTGACATGTTCTGTGGTGATGGAGCCTCCATGATTGCCTTCACCTTTGATGGTGCCTTGTGCCCTGAGATGTCGATCACGTGGCCCAAATATTCAGTCGAAGGTTGGAAACTCTCAGACTTGTCCTTTTGGATCCTTAGCCTATATTCCTTGAATCTTTGTAGTGTAACATCCAAGCTTTGTAGATGGTGACGCTCATATTTCCCAGTAATGAATAGGTCATCCAAATATGTTTGCAGACATGTCATCCTGTTCAGGATCTGGTCCATTGCTCAATGCAAATGTGCTGGAGCCGAGGTGATGCCAAAGGGAAATTTTCAGTACCAGAACATTCCTTTGTGAGGGACTATGTTCAACAGTTCCTGTGACTCTGGCTCCACATGCATCTAAAAGAAATGCTTGACGCAAGTCAATCTTGTTAAATGTCTGTCTTCTAGCCAATCCTGTAAAAAGGTCATCAATAAGGGGATGAGGCCATAAGAACCAGGTTAATGGTCACTTTGAAGTTTCCTCAAAGCTTTAAAGACCAATCCCTTTTTTAGGACAGAAATCCCTGAAGTTACCCATTTACTTCACACACTGGTTCCAATTCCTTACTCTGAACCAGTCTTTTGAATTCAACCTCTACCTTTTGTTTGAGGGTGTATGGAACAGGTCTTGCCTTCAGGCATTCGAGTGTTGTGTCAGGCTTAACAGTGTTTGCTTTCATACCTCTGGTAGACCAGTGCTCCCACCAATCAAGTGCTCTTCACGCCAGCTGAACTTGAGCTGGTCCAACCACAAGCAACGCAAAACACTGGATAACTACCTTCAGTAGAAGTTACTTTTTCCGTCCATTAATCCCCACTGTAACATATACTACTCCCCTCACTGGAACAACCTCACCAGTGTAAGTCTTTGAAGGCTACCTTGCCCCTTCTGAGGTGAGATGCTGCAATTTCTCCTTGTAAGCTGTCTCTGACACCAATGACACTGCAGGACCCCCTGTCCACCTGCATCCTCACTGTGGTCCCATCCAACCTTGGGGTCACCTATTAGCCATCTTCACCAAAGCTTCTTCAACCACAGAGTGAGAATCACTCAGTCCATCCTCAGTAGGCTCCAGCTTGTTCCTGTGTTTCTTCTTGTTTTTCTGAAAGTAATTTTTCTTCATTACAGTATTGTTGGTTGACAGTGTCACTATTACTTTCACAGGCATGTTGAATATGTCCCTTTTTGCCACAGCTTCAGCAATCTAAATCTTTATACCAGCATTCTTTTGCTGAATGCCCGGTTTTGCCTTAATGGTAACATTGATTACCAGTAGGTGTCTTATTCTTAAACTCAGTAGAAACTTTGTGAACTTGGGATGCTGTGCTTCTTTAACTGCCATCTCTAAAGATGTTCTAATTTCAATTGCACTCTGTAATGTTAGTTTGTCTTCTGCCTCACTTTATGTGTCGTTCAACGACTGCCCCAAATCGCAGTATTCGGACAGTTGCTTCAGCACCAGGCCTAACTGTGAAATAGGCTTGCCTTCCTCTTGATTCCTTTTATGAAATCTAAACCTCTCAGATGTTAAACCTAATCAAAGATTTAGGTGAATAGTGGTCCTTTAAGAATTTAACTATGAATTTAAGGCGTATCGCTAGGCTTAACAGGTTGCAGTAGACTGTGTAATAAATTAAAAGATTTTGCACCCATTCCAGTCAGAAATGTTGGAACATAAATATTATCTGAAATTTGATGATATATTTGAATCTTTCAGTATATGAACTCCATTGCTCTGTCGTCTCGCTATATGGCCCCATATTTCCAAACATTATTGTCATTTTCAAATACAATCACATTCCAGAGAAGTTATCTAGTCTTATCCACCTCTCTCTCTTATTTGACATATTTAAATGTCTCATACTGGTTCTCTCCCCTCGGATTCTTCACTCACCACGCTTCCTGCGGCCATTTTCTTTTCACTCACTGACATTACACAGCGGTACACCACTAGCGTTGCACACAGACTTCTCTTGCCGAAGGGGACAAAACAATAAATATCGCGTGAGGATTTGCCACCTCGTCACTGTGTTGTGTCTGTGGTACTGGGGAGCTGGGTGACTGTGAATGACACACATGGGGGATGGGGAGGCGAGGAACAAGTTTTCTGTTTATTTTACTTGTAAGCCATCTACCCGGAATTCCCTCTCACACCATGTTCAGTATGTGTACGGACCAAAATATGCATGGATACATAACGCAAGCTTTCTCCATCTGTTTGATCCTCCGAAGTTTTTACTATGATCCCCTCCTGGCTCATCAACCTTATGCTCTGAGATCAGCTATTGAAAACTTACCCAACCCATTAGCAAAACCACCTCCTTCCATATCTTCCAGGTGAGGCGACACTTCACCTGTGAGTTGGCTGGGGTGATATACTGCGTCCGGTGCTCCCTATGTGCCCTTCTATATATTGGCGAGACCCGACGCAGACTGGGAGATCGTTTCGCTGAACACCTACGCTCTGTCCGCCAGAGAAAGCAGGATCTCCTAGTGACCACACATTTTAAGTCCACGTCCCATTCCCATTCTAATATGTCTATCCACGGCCTCCTCTACTGTAAAGATGAAGCCACACTCAGGTTGGAGGAACAACACCTTATATTCCGTCTGGGTAGCCTCCAACCTGATGGCATGAACATTGACTTCTCTAACTTTCGCTAATGCCCCATCTCCCCCTCGTACCCCATCCGTTATTTATTTATATACACACATTCTTTCTCTCACTCCTTTTTCTCCCTCTGTCCCTCTGACTATACCTTTTGCCCATCCTCTGGGTTTTCTCCCCCCCTCCCCCTTTTCCTTCTCCCTGGGCCTCCTGTCCCATGACTCTCTCGTATCCCTTTTGCCAATCACCTGTCCAGCTCTTGGCTCCATCCCTCCCCCTCCTGTCTTCTCCTATCATTTTGGATCTCCCCTCCCCCTCCCGCTTTCAAATCTCTTACTAGCTCTTCCTTCAGTTAGTCCTGACGAAGGGTCTCGGCCCGAAACGTCGACTGTACCTCTTCCTAGAGAGGCTACCTGGTCTGCTGCGTTCGCCAGCAACTTTGATGTGTGTTGCTTGAATTTCCAGCATCTGCAGAATTCCTCGTGTTTGCGTCCTTGCATATCTGTAATACTGCCCAACTCTGCTCATTCCACTTTCTTCTATGGATGAAACTTTCAACCACTCCTTTGTTTCCTCCTGACATGCCTGCTTCAAAGCATTTATTCCTGGTCACTCTACCCTCTCTAGCCTTAAACCCACATAAAACCCGATTGTCCATTTCCTAACTCACTTCATGTTCGATCCATCCATCACCATTGTGCACATGGCCAACACTGGCAGCCAGTTAGACAATCCCTCGAGATTAAAATTCTCATTGAAATCCTTCCAGAGTCTTAATCCTCCTTCTCTCCGATATTACCTCTGACCCGAATGAGATACAGTCCTCCTCCAATGCTGATTTCAGATAAGCTTTCGGCTTTCAGCATCCAGATTTCATGAGTTTCCTTTCTACCTTTTTAGTTCTTTTGGTCCTGTGAAGACCCCCCTATAAAACTACTTATTTGGTTGTTTTTTATTTGGATTACCAGAATAATTCCCTGAGTTGTTTAGATGCTGGGTGTAGGGCAAGTGGTATGTCACATCCGTAGCAATAATCACCCATGATTAAATGGCAGAGCAAACTCGATGGGCCAAATGGCCTAATTCAACTCCTATGTCTTATAGTCTAATTATGTCAAGTGTAGGATTATGGTCACAATATATCCAATTCCACGCCAAAACATATTGGAAGACATGTAACAGTGCCTTGCAGCTTTTTACAATGTTAAATTGCCCACTGCACACCCTTCCTTTGCACAATGTGCTTCTTTTGTACATTGGCTGCCTGCCAGTCCTTTTGATTGTGAGTAGTTTTTCATTGATCCTATTGTATTTTTTATTCTGCTGTGAATACCCGTAAGAAAATAAACCTCAGGGTAGTATATGGTGACACTAACATACTTTGATAATAAATTTATGTTGAACTTTGAACTTTTATATACTGGTATAATGCGATGGTGATGGTGATGTTTGGAGTTTCTACATATAACTGAGCATGAATTTGCATCAAACTTTTAGGAACCTTGGCACTTTAAGAGTACCCATCAGCACTGATTATGAAACGTTAAGTTTGCAGACCACAATGATATAGCCCACTAGGGCACGGTGGCGTAGTAATTAGCGTGGAGCCATTACAAGTCAGGGCATTCTGAAATTTGGAGTTCAATTCTGGCGCCGTTCTGCAAGGATGTCTCTGTACGTCCTCTCCATGGAATGTGAGGATTTTCTCCGAGTCCTCCAGTTTCCTCCCACAGTTCAAAGGCGTACCAGACAGGTTATTGTAAATTGTCCAGTGATTAGTTTAGGGTTAATCGGGTTTGTTGGGGTTTGCCGGGGCAGCACGGCCCTGCATCCTGAATGACAACTTGCTCACAGCCAGCCTTCATACAACCTTGGAATGACTTCACGACTTGTTATCCTCCTCAAACTTCACCAGGATCTCATTCAAGTTGTGACTTGCAGCGCAAAGCTTCATTGTTTTTGCATATGCCAAGAGATTCATTGGCAAACCTGTTACCCCGTGGCACCCATGTTGGCAGTTGAAGGTTGTCTGTATCTCTTTAGGGACTGGTTGTTTCAGTAAAGTCACTTGAGGAAGGGCACTGGACAGTATCACCTTGCCTGACGACATTTATTTCAGATCCGCACTCCAGGTTACCCCCCATAATACCTAAAGTGGTTCATCCAACCATACAGATATACAACACAATTCTCTGCAGATGATGGTGCACTAGGGTATACTTCAAAGACATAAAAAAAGGCAATTTCATCTGTTAATTCCTTTTCGAACTTTCTCAATAGAGCAATCTCAAACTTTTGCATCCCCCATCCTTATTTCCCAATATCCTTGTAACTCCTGCCATACACAACCTCAACTTCTGCTCCTTTTTCTTTACTATTAATGAATTTTAAAACAACCAGCTAAGGGCATGAGACCAAAAGACCATAAGACATAGGCTATTTAGCCCATTGAGTCTGCTCTGTCATTCAGTCATGAATGATCTTTTATTTTCCCTCCTCAGCCCCACTCCCCAGCCTTCTCCCCGTAACCTTTGATGCCATGTCTAATCAAGAACCTATCATAGTCAGCCTTAAATACACCCAAAGACCTGGGCTCCATAGCTGCCTGTGGTAATAAATTCCACAAATTTACCACCTTCTGGCTAAAGAGATTTCTCAGCATCTCTGTTTCAAATGGATCCCCCTCTATCCTGAAGCTGTGTCCTCTTGTCTTAGACTCCCGCACCGTGGGAAACATCCTTTCCACATCTACTCTGTCAATTTCTTTCAGCATTCAAAAGGTTTCAATAAGATCGCCTCTCATCCTTCTAAATTCCACTAGGTACAGACGCAGAGCTATCAAATGTTCCTCCTATGATAACCCTTTTATTCCTGGAATCATCCCTGTGAACCTCCTCTGAACCCTCTCCAATGCCAGTACATCTTTTCTAAGATGAGGAGCCCAAAAATGTTCAAAATACTCAAGGTGAGGCCTCAGCATCCCATCCTTGCTCTTGTTTCTAAACTTCTTGAAATGAATGCAAACATTGCATTTGCCTTCCTCATCACCATCTCTACCTGCAAGTTAACCTTTAGGGTGTACTGCACAAGGACACCCAAGTCCCTTTCTAGCTCAGATTTTTGGATTTCTCCCAATTTAGAGAATAGCCTACGCATTTATTTCTTCTACCAAGCTGCATGACGATGCATTTTCCAACATTGTATTTCATTTGCCACTTTCTTGTTCATTCTCGTAATCTAAGTCCTTCTGCAGTTTACCTGTTTCCTCAACACTACCTGCTCCTCCACCAATCTTCGTATCATCTGCAAACTTGACAACAAAGCCATCTATTCCGTCATCTAATTCATTGAAATACAGCATGAAAAGAAACAGTTCCAACACTGACCCCTGTGGAACACCACTAGTCACTGGCAGCCAACCAGAAAAGGATACTTACATTCCCATTCGCTGCCTCCTACAAACCAGCCAATGCTCTAACTATGCCAGGAACTTTCCTGTAATACCATGGGCTCTCAACTTGGTAAGCAGCTTCATGTGTAGCATCTTGTTATAGGCCTTCTGAAAGTCCAAATATACAACATCCACTGCATCCCCTTTATCTGTCCTACTTGTAATCTCCTCAAAGAATTCAAACAGGTTTTTCAGGCAAGATTTTTCCTTAAGGAAACCATGCTGACTTTGTCCTGTCTTGTTTTGTGTCAGCAAGTCCCCATAACCTCATCCTTAACAATTGACTCCAACATCTTCTCAACCACTGAGGTCAGGCTAACTGGTCTATAATTTCCTTTCTGCTGCCTTCCTCCTTTCTTAAAGAGTGGAGTGACATTTGCAGTTTTCCAGTTTTTTTGCACCATGGCAGAATCCAATGATTTTTGAAAGATCATTACTAATGCCTCCACAATCTCTACCGCCACCTCTTTCAGAATCCGAGTGCGTAGTTCATCTGGTTCAGGTGATTTATGTACCCTTAGGTCTTTAAGGTTTTTTAACCATTTTCTCCCTTGTGATAGTAACTACACTCACTTCTCTTCCCTCACACCCTTCAATATCTGGCACACTGCTAGTGTCTTCCACAATTCATCTGCCATCTCCTTGTCCCCTGTTATTATTTCTCTGTCTTCATTTTCAAGCGGTCCTCTATCCACTTTCATCTTTCTTTTATTTTTTATATACCTGTACTTGAAAAGGCTTTTACTATCCACTTTGATATTGTTTGTAGCTTGCTTCTATATTTCACCTTTTCCCTCCTGATAGTTTTTTTAGTTGCTCTCTGTAGATTTTTAAAAGTTTCCCAATCCTCTGTCTTCCCACTGACTTTTGCTTTATTGTATGCCCTCTCTTTTGCTTTTACATTAGCTTTGACTACCCTTGTCAATCACTTTCTTGCCACTTGAGTATTTCTTTGATTTCCGAATACACCTATCCTGCACCTTCCTCATTTTTCCCAGAAACGCACGCCATTGCTGCTCTGCTGACATCCCTGCCAGCATCTCCTTCCAATTTACTTTGGCCAACTCCTGTCTCATACCACTATAATTTCCTTTACTCCACTGAAACACTGCTACGTCACACTTTACTTTCTCCCTATCAAATTTCAAATTGAACTTAATCATATTGTGATCACTGTCCCCTAGGTGTTCTTTTACCTTAAGCTCCATAATCACCTCCAGTTCATTACGTAACACCCAATCCAGTATAGCTGATCCCCGAGTTGGCTCCATGACAAGCTGTTCTAAAAAGCTATCCTGCAGGCATTCAACAAACTCACTCTCCTGAGCTCCATTACCAACCTAATTTTCCCAATCGAACTGCATGTTGAAATCTCTGATGACTATCATAACATTGTCTTTTTGACATGCCTTTCCTATTTCCTGTTGTAATCTGTGGTCCAGATCCCAGCTACTGTTGGGAGGCCTGTATATAACTGCCATCAGGGTCCTTTTACCCTTGTGGTTTCTTAACTCAACCCACGAAGATTTCTGATCCTATGTTACATCTTTCTACTGATTTGATGCCATTCTTTACCAGTAGAGCCACACCACCCCCTCTGCCTACCTTCCTATCCCTCCGATACAATGTGTAACCTTGGACATTCAGCTCCCAACTATAACTATCCTTCAGCCACGATTCAGTGATGGCCACAACATCATACCTGACAATCTGTAATAGTGTGACAAGATTATCCACCTTATTTCTTATTCTCTGTGCACTGAGATATAACATTTTGAGTACTCTATTTGCTACCCTTTTTGATTCTGCATCCCTAATGCACTGACACTCACCCTGCTGGCTGCAATTTTGTCCTATCATCTGCCTGCCCTTCCTGACAGTCTGACTGCACACTATCTTCCCTTTTTTCTATCGATCATGTCCTGAATCCCTTCATTCTAGTTCCCATTCCCCTGCCAAATTATTTATAACCCTCCCCAACAGCTCTAACAAATCTGCCTGCAAGAATATTGGTTCCTCTTGGGTTCAGGTGCAACCCATCACTTTTGAAGACGTCATAACTCCTCTGGAAGAGATTGCAATGATCCAAGAACCTGAAGCCCTGCCTGCTACACCAGCTTCTCAGTCACACATTTATCTGCCGAATCATCCTGTTTCTACCCTCAATGCCATGTGGCACAGAAATTACTACCTGGGACGTCCTGCTTCTGAGCTTTCTACCCAGCTCTCTAAATTCTCTTTTCAGGACCTCTTTGCTTTTCCTTCCTATGCCAATGCTACCAATATGTACCAAGACGTCTGACTGCTCTCCCTCCCTCTCCAAAATGCTGTAGATGCGATTCAAGATGTCCCTGACCCTGGCACCTGGGGGGGCAACATACCATCCGGGTGTCCTGTTAACATTCACAGATTTTCAGTCTGTTCCTCTGGCTATTGAGTCTCCTATTACTACCACCCTCCTCTTCTCTCTCTTTCCCTTCTGTACCATGGACCTCTGCTCACAGCCAGTAGGCTAATCTCCGTGGCATTCCCCTGGGAGGTCATCCCCCACAACAGGAGCCAAAACAGTATACTTATTATTGAGAGGAACGGCCACAGGGGTGCTCTGTGCTAACTGCCTACTCACATTTCCATTTTTCCTTACAATCACCCAGCTACCCGCCTCCTGCAACTTAGCGGAGGCGACTTCCCTGTAACTCTGATCTTTGAGATATGGGAGGAAACCAGAGCAGCTGAAGGCAATCGCTGGCCATGGAGGGAAATCTTCACGCAGACAGCTGTGAAATCAGCAGCAATAACATCTGCAACTCCCCCTCCAAATACCACCTCCGTTCTTTGCAATAGTTGTGACTTTTCCAGTGTTGCTTCCATTAGACCAAAAGACAAAGGAGTACCATTAGGCCATTCAGCTCACTGAGTCTGCACCACCATTCAGTCTTCACTAATTTATGATCCCTCTCATCCTCATTCTCCTGCCTTCTCCCTGTAACCTTTGATACCTTGACTAATCAAACCCAAGCAACCTCTGCTTTAAATCTACCCAAATGACTGTCTTACATGCGCAAGTGTGTGTAAGTCGGTCCGTGAGGCAGCGGGAGTATTTAAAAGAGAGCAGTTTGATGGAGTGGGCGACGGAGTAGGAAGGCTTTGTCTTGAGAGGCTTCGGTGAGCAGAGGCTGAGGACGAGCTTCACTCCAAGTGAGGTAAGGCCGGGTAAGTTCCTTTAAAAGAAGAACGGTCTGCAGCGGTACTTTATTTGAAGCAAGGAAGGCGGCGAGGCTGTGGCGTATTGGGTGGGTCATGACAGCTGAGATCGGCCCCGTGGTTTGTTCCTCCTGCAGCATGTGGGAAATCAGGGATACTTCCAATGTCCCTGACGACTATGTGTGCAGGAAATGTGTCCGGCTGCAGCTTCTGGCAGACCGCATTGAGCAGCTGGAGCTGCGATTGGATTCATACTGGAGCATCCGCGATGCTGAGAAAGTCGTGAATAGCACGTTCAGTGAGTTGGCCACACAGGCAGAAAGGGAATGGGTGGCCACTAAACAGCGTAGCGGTAGGCAGGTAGTGCAGGAGTCCCCTGAGGTCATCTCCCTCCTAAACAGATATACTGTTTTGGATACTGTTGGCGGAGACGTCTCATCAGGGGAAGGCAGCAGCAGCCGAGTTCATGGCACCATGGGTGGCTCTGCGGCACAGGAGGGAAGGAAAAGGAGTGGGAGAGCTATAGTGATAGGGGATTTGATTCTAAGGGGAATAGATAGGCATTTCTGCGGCTGCAAACGAGACTCCAGGAGGGTACGTTGCCTCCCTGGTGCAAGGGTCAAGGATGTCTCTGAGCAGCTGCAGGACATTCTGGAGTGGGAGGGTGAACAGCCAGTGGTCGTGGTGCACATAAGCACCAATGATATAGGTAAAAAAACAGGATGAGGTCCTACAAGGTGAATTTAGGGAGTTAGGAGATAAATTAAAAAGTAGGACCACAAAGGTAATAATCTCTGGATTACTACCAGTGCCACGTGCTAGTCAGAGTAGAAATAGGAGGATATTTCAGATCAATACGTGGCTTGAAAAATGGTGCAAGGGGGAGGGATTCAAATTTCTGGGGCATTAGAACCAGTTCTGGAGGAGGTGGGACTGGTACAAACAGGACGGTCTGCACCTGGGCTGGACTGGAACCAGTGTCCTAGGGGGAGCGTTTGCTACTGTTGTTCAGGAGGATATAAACTAATGTGGCAGGGGAATGGGAACAAGTGCAGAGAGACAGAGGGGTGTAAAAGGAGGGTAGAAGCAAAAAGTAGTAAGGTGAAAAGTAAAAGTGGCAGGTCGGCAAATCCAGGGCAAAAATCAAAAAGGGCCACTTTTCAATGTAATTGTATAAGGGCTAAGAGTGTTGTAAAAACAAGCCTGAAGGCTTTGTGTGTCAATGCAAGGAGCATTCGTAACAAGGTGGATGAATTGAATGTGCAGATAGTTATTAATGAATATGATATTGTTGGGATCACAGAGACATGGCTCCAGGATGACCAAGGATGGGAGCTCAACATTCAGGGATATTCAATATTCAGGAGGGATAGATATGAAAGAAAAGGAAATGGGGTGGCGTTGCTGGTTAGAGAGGAGATTAATGTAATAGAAAGGAAGGACATTTGCCTGGAGGATGTGAAATTGATATGGGTAGAGCTGCGTAACACTAAGGGGCAGAAAGTGCTGGTGAGAGTTGTGTACAGGCCACCTAACAGTAGTAGTGAGGTCGGAGATGGTATTAAACAGGAAATTAGAAATGCATGCAATAAAGGAACAGCAGTTATAATGGGTGACTTCAATCTACATATAGATTGGGTGAAGCAAATTGGTAAGGTTGCTGAGGAAGAGGATTTCTTGGAATGTATGTGGGATAATTTTCTGAACCAACATGTCGAGGAACCAACCAGAGAGCAGGCTATTCTAGACTGGGTATTGAGCAATGAGGAAGAGTTAGTTAGCAATCTTGTCGTGAGAGGCCCCTTGGGTAAGAGTGACCATAATATGGTGGAATTCTTCATTAAGATGGAGAGTGATATAGTTAATTCAGTAACAAAAGTTCTGAACTTAAAGAGGGGTAACTTTGAAGGTAAGAGACATGAATTAGCTAAGAAAGGCTGGCAAATGATATTTAAAAGGTTGACGGTGGATATGCAATGGCAAGCATTTAAAGATCGCATGGATGAACTACAACAATTGTTCATCCCAGTTTGGCAAAAGAATAAACCAAGGAAGGTAGTGCACCCATGGCTGACAAGGGAAATTAGGGATAGTATCAATTCCAAGGAAGAAACATACAAATTAGCCAAAAAAGCGGCACACCTGAGGACTGGGAGAAATTCAGAGTCCAGCAGAGGAGGACAAATTAGGAAAGGGAAAAAAGATTATGAGAGAAAACTGGCAGGGAACATAAAAACTGACTGTAAAAGCTTTTATAGATATGTGAAAAGAAAAAGATTGGTTAAGACAAATGTAGGTCCCTTACAGTCAGAAACAGGTGAATTGATCATGGGGAACAAGGACATGGCAGACCAATTGAATAACTACTTTGGTTCTGTCTTCGCTAAGGAGGACATAAGTAATCTTACAGAAATAGTAGGGGACCGAGGGTCTAGTGAGATGGAGGAACTGAGGGAAATACATGTTAGTAGGGAAGTGGTGTTAGGTAAATTGAAGAGATTAAAGGCAGATAAATCCCCAGGGCAAGATGGTCTGCATCCCAGAGTGCTTAAGGAAGTAGCCCAAGAAATACTGGATGCATTAGTGATAATTTTTCAAAACTCTTTAGATTCTGGATTAGTTCCTGAGGATTGGAGGGTGGCTAATGTAACCCCGCTTTTTAAAAAAGGAGGGAGAGAGAAACCGGGGAATTATAAACCGGTTAGCCTAACATCGGTGGTGGGGAAAATGCTGGAGTCAGTTATCAAAGATGTGATAACAGCACATTTGGAAAGCGGTGAAATCATCGGACAAAGTCAGCATGGATTTGTGAAAGGAAAATCATGTCTGACAAATCTCATTGAATTTTTTGAGGATGTAACCATTAGAGTTGATAGAGGAGAACCAGTGGATGTGGTATATTTGGATTTTCAAAAGGTTTTTGACAAGGTCCCACACAGGAGGTTAGTGTGCAACCTTAAAGCACACTGTATTGGGGGTAAGGTATTGGTGTGGGTGGAGAATTGGTTAGCAGACAGGAAGCAAAGAGTGGGAATAAACGGGACCTTTTCAGAATGGCAGGCAGTGACTAGTGGGGTACTGCAAGGCTCAGTGCTGGGACCCCAGTTGTTTACAATATATATTAATGACTTTGATGAGGGAATTAAATGCAGCATCTCCAAGTTTGCAGATGACACAAAGCTGGGCGGCAGTGTTAGCTGTGAGGAGGATGCTAAGAGGATGCAGATTGACTTGGATAGGTTAGGTGAGTGGGCAAATTCATGGCAGATGCAATTTAATGTAGATAAATGTGAGGTTATCCACTTTGGTGGCAAGAACAGGAAAACAGATTATTATCTGAATGGTGGCCGATTAGGAAAAGGGGAGGTGCAACGAGACCTGGGTGTCATTATACACCAGTCATTGAAAGTGGGCATGCATGTATAGCAGGCGGTGAAAAAGGCGAATTGTATGCTGGCATTCATTGCAAAAGGATTCAAGTACAGGAGCAGGGAGGTACTACTGCAGTTGTACAAGGCCTTGGTGAGACCACACCTGGAGTATTGTGTGCAGTTTTGGTCCCCTAATCTGAGGAAAGACATCCTTGCCATAGAGGGAATACAAAGAAGGTTCACCAGATTGATTCCTGGGATGGCAGGACTTTCATATGATGAAAGAGTGGATCGACTAGGCTTATACTCATTGGAATTTAGAAGATTGAGGGGGGATCTTATTGAAACGTATAAAATTCTAAAAGGATTGGACAGGCTAGATGCAGAAGATTGTTCTCGATGTTGGGGAAGTCCAGAGTGAGGGGTCACAGTTTGAGGATAAAGGGGAAGCCTTTTAGGACTGAGATGAGGAAAAACTTCTTCACACAGAGAGTGGTGAATCTATGGAATTCTCTGCCACAGGAAACAATTGAGGCCAGTTCATTGGCTATATTTAAGAGGGAGTTAGATATGGCCCTTGTGGCTAAAGGGATCAGGGGGTATGGAGAGAAGGCAGGTACAGGGTTCTGAGTTGGATGATCAGTCATGATCATACTGAATGGCGGTGCAGGCTTGAAGGGCCGAATGGCCTACTCCTGCACCTATTTTCTATCTTTCTATGTTTCTTCCATAGTCATCTGTGGCAATTAATTCCACAGATTCACTGTTCTCCTCATCCGTTCTAAATAGATGTCCCATCTGGTCCTTGACTCCCCCACTATAAGAAACATCCTCTCCACATCCACTTTATCTAGGCCTTTCAATATTAGATAGGTCTCAGTGAGGATCCCCCCTCATTTTTCTAAAGTCCAGCAAGCAGAGGCCCAGAGCCATCAAATGCTCCTTACACATTAGCTCTTCCATTGCCAAAATAATTCTAGTGGCCTCCTCTGGACCATTTCCAATGCCAGCACATTTTTCCTTCAATAAAAGTCCCAAAACTGCTCACAATACTCCAAGTGCAGTCTGACCCATGCCTTATAAAGCCACAGCATTACACCCTTGCTTTTTTATAGTCCTCCAAAATTAATTCTAACATTGTATTTGTCTTCTTTACAAATTAACCTTTAGGGAATCCTGCATGAAAACTCCTAAGTCCCTTTGCACCTCTAAGTTTTGAATTTTACTTCCCTACACTATATTTCAGCCGCCATTTCTTTGGCATTCTCCTAATCTGCCTAAGTCCTCCTGCGGACTCCCTGCTTCCTCAACATGACCTGCCCCTTCACCTACCTTTGTATTAATTGCAAACTTAGCCAAAAAGCCATCAATTCCATTGACATATAAAATGAAAAGAAGTGGTCCCAACACCGACCCCTGCAGAACACTACTAGTCACCAGAAGACAACCAGAAAACTCTTTGCCTCGTGCCAGTCATCCAGTCTTCTAACCATGCATTCTTGATTTTCTGGCATGCTGCTAGTATCTTCCACAGTGAAGACTGATACAAAATGCTTAATAAGTTCGTCCGCATTTCTTTGTCCCACATTATTACTTCTCCAGTGGCATTTTTGCCATCCTGCCAATTATCTCAGAGCAAATGTGGTCAAGGATAACTGTGGGCCCTTTGAAAGAGGCCATAATGTGGTACAGAGGAGCGACTGTGAGGTTTTGCTTGGTGAGAAGCAGGACCTCGTTGTGACTCTGAAACACCAGACACCTGCCTACCCCGAGAGCAGCACCTTGCCGACTGTGTGGTCACAGTGGTGCTGAGCTCTAAGTGGAGCCACTGCAGCTTTTCAGTTTGCCCACAATGTGCTTGCTACAGGACCTGAAGCTCTGCTACCCGCACCTTAAAATCCCACTAACAGCCGAGGCAGCAATTCGTCTTCACTAGAGGACAGAGGCAGGAGTCTGTGTGTCAGGGCATCTTCATGTCTTCGGAGTCCTGCAAGCTTCTTTCTTCAATGTACCTAATCCTGAAATAATAAAGTTAGAGCACCTTAAAAATAGATTTCCTTTGAGATAGAAAAATATTGGCTTCTTAAAGCTTGAAGAAATATCCACTAGAATTTAAAACTTCTACAATGTGAAATGTAACCTGATGCTAACAATTTTCACACACACCAAGCTGTCTCAGTGTTCCACTGGTATGATGCTGCTCAGTGGTGCTATATAAGTATATATCCGCAACCAATTCAGATTTCAGATTATGTTAGCACATTGTTAAAGGTGTATTAGATTATGAGGACACTCAGTCCTCGTTTATTGTCATTTAGAAATACATGCATTAAAAAATGATACAATGTTCCTCCAGAATGATATCACAAGAAAAACACAGGACAAACCAAGACTAAAACTAACAAAACCACATAATTATAACATATAGTTACAGCAGTGCAAAGCAATATCACAACTTGATAAAGAGCAGACCATGGGCACAGTAAAAAAAAGTCTCAAAGTCCCGATAGACTCATCATCTCACGCAGGTGGCAGAAGGGAGAAACTCTCCCCGCCATGACCCTCCAAGCACCGCCAACTTGCCGGTGCAGCACCATTGGAAGCACCCGATTGCAGCGGACTCTGAGTCCGTCTGAAAACTTCCAGCCTCCGACCAGCCCCTCAGACACAACATCTCCGAGCACTATCCTCTGCCGAGTGCTTTGACCCCACCCTGGCCGCCGAGCAACAAGCAAAGCCAAGGACTCGGGGCCTTCTCCTCCGGAGATTCTGGATCACACAGTAGCAGCGGCAGTGAAAAAGGCATTTCAGAAGATTCACCAGATGTTCCTCCGTGCTCTCATGTCCGTCTCCATCTAATCAGGATTGTGCACGGCACCCTACTTGACAAATAACAGACATCACCACCGGAGTGGCCGCTGTGAGCTGCATCGCGCCGCCATCTTCTCCTCCCGCTCCTCCTGCGTATATCTGCCACTTAATGCACAGTCCTGTTTTGTTACTTACCCTTCCACTACTGCTTGTATATTCATAGAGCCATCCCTTAGCCATGTAACACAAGGGGCTTATTTTGGCCGACTGTAGGTTTTACTCAGAGGCTTTTGGGACAGAGACCAGTATTGAACATTTAAAGGGATTCTGTTAGTTGGGATGGGCTACCAGTGAAAATATGTAATTCTGTAAATCTCTCCGACCATATGCAGAATGTTAAAGTCGGTGAATATTACAATTGAAACTCAGTAATCGGTTATTGATATCTTTGCGCTGAAAAAGTATAAAGACATTGTATCAGGAGAGTGAGGTTCTCTTGGATGCTTCTGGTGGTCGCTGTGTGAATGAAAGCCTTTATACAGTATTTCCCAGTTGCAGCTTCCATGCCTCTCAGTTTTAGTCAGCCACAACGGGATCCACTCCCGAAGAATTACATTGCTGCTGGGATTGTTCCCACTGGACTCCAGCAGATGCTCTGCTGTTTTACCGGCGTGTCAGGCACATCACATAGACTTCCAGGCTAGAGCAGATTGATCAGGCGACATGATCGTGAAGCACAGATGTTAGTATTGGCTGTAGTTACGATTTAAAATTCATGTCATTATTTCTACTTGGTATTAACAAGGTTCATGTGAACAACATCTGAAACCTACAGGAGCTCATTTACCTTGCAATTATCTTTTTCAAATTTGGAATTGTCAAGAGAATAAAACACGATTCAGTCATTTTTATGTTGATTACAGACCTTTTATTCCCATCAGATTAATTTCCCCTAAAGGTTTTCTGAACATGACTGATTGTATGTTTCTAATAAATAAGGGCTCCACGACAGTAAGACGACAGTGGAAAGGGTAACCCTGCCTGATGAAGGTGATTAGAGACAGAGTTAATTAGGTTCACTGTTTAAAACTCATGGGTGAATGAATTGGTTGACACTATCCTTGCTCTACATGGTTAAAGTGAACACGGAGGCATCAAAAGCAGGGAAATCCCATGCGTCCTCCCCTTATTACAATAGGCTTTCTTTCTGTTAATCCAAGTACTGCGAGAGTCAGAAGTGCAGCCACAAGCCAAGTTCTAGCATGGATGCAAGCAGCATTGGAGCAGTCGGCAAATCTATCAAATACACCCAAATACACGCTCATATGTACGTACTGTAAATCATGTGTTCGTAAGTTGGGGTGTATGGGGTGCCAGGGAGGGGTAGCACCTCTGGTGGGGGAACATGTTGTGTCCTTTTCAAGGCGGTTAATCCACCTTTGGTCCCTACCTGGCACTCAGCTCTCACCTGTGGCTCCCTGTAGCTGTTTGCACGCGACAGCGGCCACACCCCGGGCAACGACTTCGACAAGCCGTCTAAACCAGGTGAGGGTAGTCGACTAGTCTCAAACCTTCGGTGAGATAGGGAGATGTCTATCCCAGCATGTGAAGACAGACTCTGGCGGATTGAGCGGATGAGACCAGCAGAAGGTCCAACGGTCAAGAAGGCAGTCTCTGCAAGCGTTGTGGAACGTGTAGAGCAGGACAAGACACAGAAGACATCCTGGTCATCCACTGCGCCTAGTCCCATCTCCAGCCGTCTCGACGTTGTCTTGCCATTGGATCCAGATGGGAACTGGGAAGAGAGAGTGAGGCTGACGCTGCGCAACTCTCCCTCACTTAAATTCAAATCACGCGCTAGTCTCGACACCATCAATGGTGTTGAGGTCTTCATCGATGATGCCGATGGATGGACATGGAAGCTGGGGTGGACCTCTACACATGTACTCTCTGCCATACTGCAATTGCACGGGTTATCTTTCCTTGCCTGAAGTTGGATATTTCTGGCTGTGTTGCCAAGTATTCCCTGTCCATAACTCTTGCTGCATTGTAGGCCTGGAGTCACAAATAGGCCAACTTGAATAAAGAACCCAGATGTCCTGCCCTGAAAGAGATGAGTCAATCAGCTGATAATCCAATAGTTTTGCAATCTCCTTCATTGACACTAAAGCCCATATTTACTTAACTAATGAAATTTGAATTCCCCAGTTATGATGCAATTTGGTGTCAGCTCTCAGTATCCAGGTCTCAGGATAAATCCAGTAACCATAGCCCTGTACAGACGCAAAAGGGTGCATCCGCTGTTCACTGTCTGTAACAAATATCAGTATTTTGCACTTGTAAAGAGACGATAGGTTTATTTGATGCCCCCTTTAATTAACTCCTTTTCTCTGAAAACAGCCACTGACTGAGAGCGGGGAATGAGTCACTGTCTGCCTACTCCTGGAGCGGACTTGGAGGTGATTCAATGCGGTGGAATCTAGGCAAGGCGAGGCAGAGTCGAGGTAAAGTCTGAGCTTAAGAGCAAGATAAACCCAAGGCTGGATTGCTTTAAGCGCCAGATCAGATACGGGATGAGTTGAGGCAGTGGAGCCCGGGCTTGAGAGGGTATTGAAGCAGCAGGGCTCAGGTCCGAGAGCAAGAATGACCCGACGTTTAGACAATTTAAGTGCTGGGCCAGGCTGAAAAGGTCAAGGTTTTGGGCCTGGAAGCAAGGGACGGGCCAGTTCAGCTCACTGCTCCGTCAGGTCTCTGCGCTGAACTGAGGCTGTGGCCTGCAACTGATGGGCTCCTGAATTGGGTGCCAGCTTCGTGTCTGTGGACTCACTTCCGTGAGCTTCAGTTCAGAACACAATTTGCTTACTTTTATTGCCTGCACGATTTTTTTCCCCTGCACATTGGGTATTTAGTGGTCTTCCTTTTTAATGAATTCTATTGGGTTTCTTTGTTTCGTGGCTGCCTGTGAGGAGACAAATCTCAAGTTTGTATATAGAGTAGATGATTGATAAGTTCGTGGCATAAGATAGAAGGAAATGAGTTATACAGCTCTCCTTCTACCATAGGCCACGAACTTATCAATCACCCCTGCTGTGGACACTTACTGGAGGTCCAAGATCCGTATGCTCCACGACCACTGCACTAAGTGTGTAAATGTAGGAGGGGACTATGTTGAAAAATAAATATGCTAGGTTTTCTAAAATTGACTCCTTCTACCTTAGGCCACGAACTTATCAATCACCCCTGGTACTTTGATAATAAATGTACTTTGAACTTTGAAAATGTGTCTGTGTTCAGAAGAACAAGATCTGCAAATGTGTACATGCAGTTCCAATGAATCTTAAAGTGCCCACTGCAGGGACCTACATGAATAACATGGGCTGCTGCCAGACTCTAATGTCCTCCTATTCATCTCCTCTTCAGAGCCACCTTCCCTATCACTGGCGACAGGTTTAAATTAACTTCACTCTTGTATGAGGGCAATTTTGGTCCTTTTCCTTCCGGTGGACTGATTGTTACATGTCACTGCAGGCTGACATAACCAGGGGCTTGGTGTTAGCAAGCTGGAAATGTGCTCTGTAAAATTAGTCAAAAGCTGCTACGAACCACCACAGATAATATCTGACTACTCTTGCTTTTCAATGGACAAATTGAAAAGACAAATAAAACAAGATTGAAAGGAGTGTGTAATCTGGAATTGGATCTGTAATTTTTCCCTAAACTGATGGACAATTAACCTTAACCCATTTGTCACTGAAAAGGTGAATTATATTTAAATGCATTCTGAACATTCTTGGAGCTACACCATAATAATCAGTAGCTTACTGATTAAAATCATTTTATTACAGTGGTATTTTGTACATTTTTTTGCTATATATATATTTTGATCCTCACGAAGCAAGTCTTAAACCCTACTTAACCTTTAAACAAACATTGAAAGAATGAGAAGCTCATTCATTTGGGATCACTTCCTTGAAGTCCTGGGCTCCAAGTCAATCTTTTATCTGTTTGGCGTGACTCAAATAACAACTATTTAATTGGGATCTTGGCGAAAAGCTATCTGACTGTAATCAAAACAATGTGAGCTTTCAATCTTCCCAAACAGTCCACAATATTCTCCAGAGAAAAAAATGAAATGTTTATATCATTCTCATGCAGATTTTTATAACAATCCGTGACAATATTTACAGATTCAAAC
Organism: Mobula hypostoma; assembly: GCF_963921235.1. NCBI lineage: Eukaryota > Metazoa > Chordata > Chondrichthyes > Myliobatiformes > Myliobatidae > Mobula > Mobula hypostoma. The sequence goes on from NC_086116.1 coordinate 15,687,179, forward strand.
AAACACAATTTGTCATGGAATTCAGGAACAAGCAATATAAGTTGTTTGCCAGAGATATCACTACCTTCAATACTATATGTTGGGAGCTCAGCAGTGCATTGATAATCCCAATTCAAATGCACATTAACTACACTTCCCTGCTTTAATATGACATTGTAAGAAGAAAGACTTTTATTTCTTCTGCTCTCGGCATATCTTGAAGAGATTTACATTAATGAGGTACTGCTTAAGTGCTGTTGCTCCTATAATGTGACATACTCAACAACCAATGAACAATAAAGACCTACAAATGGCAAAATAATAAGTCAATGTTAGCTGATGGTTAAACATTGGCTAGGAAACCAGAACTCCCCATCAGAGCTCCACTGAACATCCATCTGAGAGTTTATATAGACTCTTGGTTTAATAATTTATCACAAAGGTGGCATCTCAGATCAAGTAAATTTATTGCCAAAGCACGTACTGTATCTGTCACCATTTATTACCCTGGGGTTCTTTTTCTTCCAGGCATTCACAGTAGATCAAAGAAATACAACAGAATCAATAAAAATCTACACAGACTGACAAACAACCAACGTGCAAAAGAGGACAATCTGCGCAGAGACAAAAAAAAAAGTAAATAAATAAAGCTGAGAACATGAGCTGCAGAGTCCTTGAAAGTCAGTCCATAGGTTGTGAAATCAGATCAGAGTTGTGGTGAGTGAACTTCCATATTCTGGTTTAGGACCCTGATGGCTGATGGGCAATAACTGTTCCTGAACCTGTTGGTGTGGGACCTAAGGCTCCTGTACCTCCTTCCTCATGGCAGAAGCAAGAAGGGAGCAAGTCCTAGATGGTAGGGGTCCTTGATGCTGGAAGCTGTTTTCTTGTAACAGTGCTCCTTGTAGATTTGCTCAGTGGTGGGGAAGGATTTTCTGATGATGGACTGGGCTGTATCCAAAACTTTTTGTAGGCTTTTCCATTCTAATGCATTGGTGTTTCCATACCAGGCCGTGATGCAACCAGTAGATGTTAGCTGAAGGCTAATTACAGGCCAGGAAACCAGAACTCCCCATAAGAATGCTTACATTCAGCTACGAGTTTAGATTGACTCTTGGTTTAAAGATTCATTTCAAAGGTAGCATCTCAGACTGTGCAGCATTCCTTTGGTACAACACTGGAATACTAATGAAGTTCAGAGATTTAAGTCTTGATATGAATTCTGAAGCCACAGTTTTCTGTCCCAATGTCTCTCAGACTGACACACTGTTATTAAGTTTTAGGTCCTCTCCTTCAGGTTTGTCTGTGGAATTTGCTTTAAGAACAAAAAAAAAATGACCGTGAGAATTATAATAAGCAATATAACATAACTTTGTTAAAATAGAGTTTTCTTCTCTAGAAATTTTTAACTGGCCTCCTTTTACAGTCAGAATTCTCCAGACATTTTGATGCAACCATCAAAACTTGGCCTGGAAATTAGGATGCATGCCTCCCGCATTTTAGGTGGTATCTGGTTCAGTGTTGACCTTAACTGGAAGAGATTGTGCTGGAGATAATTTCTGGCTGAAAACCAGTGAGGACCAAGCATTTCCGATTGCCATTTTTCTTAATACACCTGGTGCTTTCCCAGCCCCGTGCACACTATCTCATTTGTTTGTTCGCTCACCCCCATATCAACACAAGTTAGATCAAATGGCTCCGCGGTAAGAATGTTATGGAAAAGTCTCAGGGGAACTTGGGGAAAGCCCACTTTTGCTTGTTGTGCTTTTGTTATTTAAGACCACTAGACCACAAGACATGGGAAAAGAATTAGATTATCTGGCCGATCAAGGTCTGCTCTGCCATTTGATCTTGGCTGGTTTATTTTTCATCTAAACTCCATTCTCCCTGTAACATTTGACATTCTTATTAATCAAGAACCTACCAACCTCTACTTTAAGTATACCCAATTACTTGGCCTCTATAGCTATCTCTGTGAATGATTTCCAGAGATTTGGCATCCTCTGGCTAAAAAAAATTCCGCCTCATCTCTGTCCCAAAGGGATGTTAATCTATTCTGAGGCTCTGGCCTCTGGCCCTATACAACCCCACTATTTTACATATCCTCTGCTCATCCACTCTGTCCAGGTCTTTCAATATTTGGTAGGCGTCACTGACATTCCTGACCATTGTTCTAAACCCCATCGAGTACAATCCCAAAGACATCAAATGCTCCTCATACATTAACCGTTTCATTCCCAGGATAATTTTCATGAATCTCCTCTAGATCCTCTCCAGTGCCAGCCTGATCGTTGCCAATCGCTGAATTCAAGTTTAGTGGCATATAATTTCCTGTCTTTTGTCTCCGCTCTTTCTTAAAGAGTGGAGTGGCAGTTGCAATTTCCAAGTCTTCTGGAACCATTCCAGAATCTAGTGATACTTGAAAGATCATTACCGATGCCCCCATAATGTTTTCAGCTACCTCTTTCAGAACCCTGGGGTGTAGTCCACCAAATCCATGTGACTTATCTACCTTTAGACTTTCAGCTTCCCGAACACCTCTTTAGTAATAGCAACTGCACCAACTTTTGCCCCCTACACTCTGGCATACTGTTGGTGTCTTCCACAGTGAAGGCTTATTCAGTTCATCTACCATTTCTTTGTCTCCCATTACTCCAGCATCACTTTCCAAAATTCCAGGATACTCTGCTAATATGAAGGGACCTGAATGGACACCTTTACCAGTGACTACTGGTTGTTCAAATACCTTCTGAAGTCCACAGGTTGTGTCTAACTGAGAATGAGGAACATCATTCTTAATAATGGATAGCTCATTCATTGAGTTCTAGCCAACAATAGAAACCATCTCCCTCATTTTCATATTCCAATCAGCAGGCTGTGTCAAACTGGCACACCCAGCAGTACTACTGTCTCACAGTTTCAGTGACCTGTGTTTGATCCTGACCTCTGGTACTGACTGTGTGGAGTTTGCAATGTTCTCCTTATGACCAGGGTAGGTTTCCTGAGTGCCCCAGTTTCATCCCACATCCCAAAGACAGGCAGGTTATTGGGGTTATTGATCTCTGTAAATTGCCCTCAGTGGTAAAATCTGGGCGGGGGGGGGGTGTGGATGTGCAGTTAGTTAATAAGAGTGTGTGGAGAATAAAACGTAGTGAGAATAAATTATAGGGAATTCCAACAAGTTAGAGTTGAGCATATGAGCATATGGAGTATGTGCAAGTCTACTGCATGCCAGCTTGGGATTTGCATCTTCTTTTCGGACCCTACTGCCAGTGGTTAAAGCAATCAATGCAAGAGGCAGATTGAAGCTTTGTAAAATAACTGGACGCCAATTTTCTTTGCTGATACTTCCATCCACACCAAAGTTACATGATAAAAGTTCAGTGCATGAGAGAATGTGAAAATGCACAGTAGTTTTCGAACAGTATTTGAAGCACCCGAAGGCTACAGGAACTATGTTATGCCTGATGGATGCCATAAGAAACGTGTCCAATGGGGACAACAAAAACTATCTGAAAGCCCACTACAATTTTTTGTTTACATTCCAGTATGGGTGAGCAGGGTAACTACTGACTCTGTCATCAACTCATTCCACATAGTTTGGACCTGGACTTTTATGGAAACACAGCCCAAGATCACCCTTTGGTGCTTCTGCAGTGGGATCGCTGAAACATATTGTATTATCATTATTGAAGTGGGAAAGGTTGTGAGCTTAAAAAGAAGTCCACATTTCCTCCTTCTCTGTTACAATTTCTCTATTTATGCCAACCAGCAGTCTTTCTGGAACTACTGGACTTCAGTGTCTTGTCAGTGAACAACTAGCTAAACTTTTTGTGCTTAGAATGGTCTGCACACCGAGCTGTTCTGACACCGTAGACCATATTTACACTTTATTTCTTCTTCCTACATTCAAAACTATGGTTGAATGTGTTAGCATCGTAAAAAAAAAATTAACACAGTTTGATTCTTTTCATGATTGCTTCCTAAGCCTGGTATTGTTAAGCTCTTCTCTGTCATAGATTTTGAGTCATAGAGTCAGAGACATAGAAAAGTACAGTACCAAAACAGACCCTCTAGGCCCTCTTGTCCGTGCTGAACCATTTAAACTGACTACTCCCATCAACCTGCAGTGGGACCACAGCCTTCCATACCGCTACTATCCATGTACCTATCCAAACTTCTCTTTAATGTCGAAATTGAGCTCGCATTCACCACTTGGGCTGGCAGCTCATTCCACACTCTCATGATCCTCTGAAATTTCCCCTTAAACTTTTCACCTTTCACCCTTAACACATGACCTCTGGTTGTAGTCCCACCCAATCTCAGTGGAAAAAGTCTGCTTGCATTTACCCTATCTACACGGCTCATAATTTTGTATACGTCTATCGAATCTCCTCTCAATCTTCTACATTCCAAGGAAGTTTGATCTAAAGATGATAGCCAGAACTTTATGAAATACCTCAGGAGATTTCACCGACTGTTAGAAGCCATCTCTACCTGGGTGGTATTGATACATTTAATTATCTATTTAAGGAGAAAGGTCCACACAGTCAAAACAAATTAAAACTGAATTGCTGAAACAGTGATGGAGATGGTTTTGCATTGAAATACCACATCAAATAAATTATGTGTTGTAGCCAATTGCATGCAGCTCTGTATGTGGTAAAAGGCTACAGACTTAACCTTGATTACTGTCCAGTTTGGTAACACAGATAGAGATAATGGGTTTTGGATACAAACTTCAGTGTGAATTATCATTAGGTTCCTCACATGGTCCGTGGTGGACCATGAATAAATGAAGTGGATATCACAAGATACCCATGCAGTGCATAGGAGCAGTATAGAGAGAAAGTCTGATTATTTAGCAGCTACTGTTGTTTAATAGATCCAGTAATGTTGCTCAGATTCCCATTTCTATCTCCGCATGACCACAAATAGATGATTGATGAATCCCTAGGTCTTATCTGTGTCTCTGAATTAAGTTTGAATTCATTAACAGCCTTCAAACGAAGCAAAGAAGCTGATTTAGTACTAAAAGCTGAGAGCTCCCTTTTTTGAATTTGTGCTCCACCAAGCTCTCCAAGTAGATTCCATCATCTGCAGCCCTTTGTCATTTCCACCAATGACCTCCCAGTTCCTGCTGCTAGTTTCACTGTCCTCTCCTCAATCTGCCTTTCTCCCTTCCTCACCCGCACCCACCATTTGGTTGACAGCTCTAGCTCCTCCCCTTCCCTTCGCACTTTTATTCTGACTTTCTCCCCTCGACTTTTCAGTCTGGCTGAAGGGTCTTGAACTGAATTTTTGACTGGCCATTTCCTTCCACAGGTGCTGTCTGACCCATGAATTTTCTTCACCAGGTTGTTTGTTGCTCCAGATTCCAGTGTCTGCAGACTGCACTACTTATTGGCTGCATAGCTCAACCAGTACAATGACTGTCTAGGACCGGCCCCCAATGCTAAAGGAAATGCTATAATAAAGTGAAAATATATTTCCCCAATAGCCAGAACGGACCTGTCAACCTTTAAGAATTGTTTGGAAGGGAGGATGTTCCAAGCGTTTTTGATATTGCACTGTAGCCAGTGACACAGGAAATAGAGAGAAGGAGAGAACATCTATAGTGACCCTCTAGACACTCAGAAGGTAATGGGAACAGGTAGCTCTGGAAATCAGCTCTAGGTAATCACATCATAAGAGGATGTTTCTGCTGCCATTTCTGCTTTCTACAAAAAGCAGAAACTGTGCCAAGCTGTATAATTCATGTTGATGATGTGCTGTGAGGTAAGCCATAATGCAGCAGAGAATTTTCATCTAAATTCCAATCAATGCAGGACACTGATAAAGAATAAAGAGTGAACCTGTAATATGCAATCCAGTTTTGGAGCTTAAGGGCCTAATCCATGGTAATATACTGTAAATTAAATTTAAATGTTCTAAAATAACAAATATTGGGAGAGAATCCATGGAATTGAGAGAAGAGAGAAAGAGAGAGAGAAAGAGGGAAAGAGGACAAGAGAGGAGAGAAGGGAGTAGGAGGGAAAGAGAGAGAGAGAGGGAGGGAGGAAGAGAGAGAGAGAGAGAGAGAGAGAGAGAGAGAGAGAGAGAGAGAGAGAGAGAGGGAGAGAGAGAAGGTCGGAAGATAAGAGTCCCGAAAATTAATTACGTTTTGATGGAAAGGGCTCCATGGTTTCTTAACTTCATGGTTTCATGACTTGGCGTTACTTTATCTACATACATTCTATGTATTTAATAATTAGTTGTACATTATATTTTATAGGATTGCTTTTATATTTATTTGCTTTATTTATTATTGCATTCTTTATGTTTTTTATGATGCATCTGATCCAGAATAACAATTATTTCGTTCTCATTTATACTCGTGTACTGAAGTATGACAGAAAACAATCTTGAATGGTTGCAAAATTTAATAAGAGATCAGAGATTTTTGCAATGAAAATCTACATTCCTCAGTACATTAGTCCCTACCTTTTCTGGTATGTGGATAACCAATCAGTAGGTGCTGCAGACCAACTCTCTGATAGCTTCTTTGCTGTCAGGTAATGCAATAGCACAGCTACTGAAGGGTCAGAGCATAACCTTTAGATTTCCTCCTTTGCTTGTGATTGTATTTCTTTTGGAAGCTGCTGACAATAAATTCTTACCAGAGAGCACTGTTACCCTCTGATTGTTCAAGTGTGATTGATTCAGCCAAGCGATATCATTTACACTTTTGACCTGTGACACTCAACCCCCTTCTTAAAATTGGATGTTACTCTGAGAATGATTTGTGTCATAAAGTTGTAATTTTGTTTTAGTTTGGTTATTTTTAGGGACGTAAGTGTCACTAAGAAGGCCAGAGTTGATTCTGCAACCCAGTTTGCTCTTGAAAAGAAAGTGAGGCTCCATAGTAAAACGTAAACATCTTGCTGCTGTACTTCTGGTGAAGGTGATTACATTGTGTTGTTGGTTGGAGAGATCCAGGATTTAGACCCAGTGACATTGAGCAGTGAGATATTTCCCTGGCAGGGCCAGTACATGCTGCAGCCCCTCTGCTCTAATGGTGGGGCAATGAACATTAAGGCTGGTGGATTGAGTGATGTCACGTTTCAGAATGTTGCTGGAGTTGCACTCATCCTGAAAGCTGGAGAATATTTCACGACACTTCTGACGTGCCTTACAAATGGTGGAAGGGCTTTGGGTGTCAGACAATGACTAACTTGTTGTAATTAGATACCCAACTTCTGCTTTGCTCTGGTAGCCACAGTAATAAGTGGCTGGTCCAGTGGGTTTCTGGTCAGTGGTTTCTACAGGGTGTTGATGGTGAAGATTCAGTGATGGTAGTTTCATTGAATATGACAGGCAGGTGACTGTCTCTTTGCTGGAGTTGTTCATTGTCTAGCACTTGTGTTTGAATTAATATTGCTTTAAATTTATCGGCCTATGGGTGAAAATTGGCTCTTCTGTGAAATGATTGTAAATGAATCTGAGCACTGTGGAAATAACAGCTAACATCCCCACTCCGAACTTGTGGGGAAGAAAGACCCATAACGAAGTAGATAAAGATGGTTGAGCCCATGATACTGTCCTGAGGAACTCCTCCTGTGATACCCTGGATCGAAATGATTGACATAAAATAACCTCAGCTGTCTTCCTGTGCATGAGGTAAGAATCCACTTTTAGACTGTTTCTACCCTGGTGCCCTTTGATCAGTTTTATCAAGCTTGTTAATGTCACAGTCAGAAAGATACTGCCCTGATATCAAAGGCAGTCACTCTCACTTCACCTCGGCAGTTCAGCTCTTTGGCCTGCGTTTGAAACAAGGTCAGCAAGAAGTTTGGAGCCAAATGTTTAAGTGTATTTATTTTTAAAGATGTGTCACTGAGGAGGCCGGTGTTCATTGTGCAAAACAGTTGAACCATCATCTTGCCGTTGTTCTTCTGGTGAAGGTGATTCCATGGTGAAACCTAAATTGGGCTTTGGGAAAGTAGGTTCTACTCGATAGCACTGTCCAAGGCACCTTGTATCAGTTTGCTGGTGACTCCGAACAGCTTGAGAGGGTAGTAAATAGTGGATTGTGTTTGTCCTGCTCTATATAAACAGGAAATACCTGGGAAATTTCCCACAATATTGTAACCGTATTGGAGGGGGTACAATTATTTTTGGAGCATGAGACTGCAGAACCAATAATTGCTTCATATTATCTGTGATTAATAAAGAAGCATTTTTCATGTTTAGGATTATTTTCTGGCTATGTTACTTGCAGGAAATTATTGCATGTTTTGTACATAGTGGGTTTAATTTACATTTCAGTGAAGCTAACATTCCTTTGCAAGGCAGACAAAAACATACTAAAATCCACTGACATACACAGACTTATTGCTCCTCTCGTACTGGATGCAGGCTTAAAATATTTGGCTCAGATCAATGATGTTAGTTGTATGGCTACACATTTTTTTTAGATTATGAGGACACTCAGTCCTCATTTATTGTCATTTAGAAATGCATACATGCATTAAGAAATGATGCAATGTTCCTCCAGAGTGATATTACAAGAAAAGGACAAACCAAAGACTAAGACTGACAAGACCACATAATTATAACATATTGTTACAGTAGTGCAAAGCAATACCGTAATTTGATAAAGAGCAGACCATGAGAATGGTAAAAAAGCCTCAAAGTTCTGATCGGCTCCCGATAGTCCCCGATAGCAGGCCGCAGAAGGGAGAAACTCTCTCTGCCATAAACCTCCAGGCACCGACAACTGTCGATGCATTGGAAGCACCCGACCACAGCGACTCTGAATTTAATATTTAATATGCAAACACTTTTGCAGGAAAAGATTTGGAATGGGTATTTTGTGGCTGATTTTATCTTGTATGCTACTGGGATAGAACATCTGATTTTATGAACATCATTCCTTTCAAGCATGATCAATAATTATATATCCTATGGCTGGCCAGAGGCTTGGATATGCGGATCTCTGTGAGTGTGCTGGGGTAATCAAAGGCCCGATATCTGTGCGTCTGCATCAGAATCCTAGTGTGAATCAGGGTCCATTGCAGAACGATGAATATGGATGGTCCTGAGTTTGAAGGGGTGTGTGTGTGCGTGGGTGGAGAGGGAGGAAAGGGTCTTGCTTTGCTGTTGTTATTTTGTTGCTTGTTGTGTTCTGCCAAGCATTTGGGCATGCTGTGTCAGTGCCAGAATGTGTGGCAATACTTACCAGCTGCCCCACCACACCCTTGGGAGTGTTACTTGATGTAATCGATGCATTTCATGGTATGCTTCAATGTACACATGAAAAATGAACTTAAAACTTGAATCTTAAAGAGGGAAATGTACTTAATTTCACAAAGCATGATGTCAATGGTTTTAAAATCCAGCCATTCTAATAAAACCATTAATGGAATACTTGTTGCATAAATGCTAAATCATATTTTCAATCACTTAGCAGTCTTTTGATCAAAATTCCTGAATGCCCAAATATAAGGTCCCTGGCATTAGAAAATATATTTGCAATTACAAGCATACTTATAACCTTACATTTTGTGTTTGTTTAACTTCATTAATCAGCTTATAGAGAATCTCAGATGTCTTTGCTTCAGGATGAAATGAGAACTGTCAGTGGTTTCTCTGATAAGGCACAGAACCGCTCACTGTAATATGCAGGATGTTTGTCGGAGGCAGGCTAACTCAGTAGCAAAAGGATGTATTTCCTAAGGCATTGTTTTCAGAAAATATTTTCATTTCTCAATTCATGTACTAGCTGATGAAAAACCCTAGCTTCCTGAAACAACATAAAGGGCCGATTAAAGATAGAGATTAAAAATTATTTTAGCCTTATTTATCACATGTACATCAAAACATCCCATAAAATGCATCACTTGTGTCAAATCAAATCACATGAGGATTGTATTGGGAGCAGCCCACAAGAATTGCCACGCGTCTGGCACCAACGCAGCATGCCAACAACTGACTAAGCCTAACCTTAACCATGCGCTTTTGAAATGTGTGAAGAAACCGGGGAACCTAGGGGAAATGTGCAAATTGCTTACAGGTGGGCACATGGCCAAGTGGTTAAGGCATTGGACTAGCTACCTGAAGGTCGTGAGTTCGAGCCCCAGCCGAGGGAGCGTGTTGTGTCCTTGAGCAAGGCAATTAATCACACATTGCTCTGCGATGACACTGGTGCCAAGCTGTATGGGTCCTAATGCCCTTCCCTTGGACAACATTGGTGTTGTGGAGAGGGGAGACTTGCAGCATGGGCAACTGCTGGTCTTCCATACAACCTTGCCCAGGCCTGCGCCTTGGAGAGTGAAGACTTTCCAGGCCCAGATCCATGGTCTCACAATACTAACGGATGCCTTTACTTTACTTACAGATAACAGCAGGAATCAAACTCCGATGGGTCATTGCTGGCACAGTAAAGCGACTGTGCTAACTGTTATTCCCGCCTAGAGCCAATACCTAGCATCATGACAAGGAGGAAGACTGGGATTCTTTAGCAGTTTATTGTCTCCTCCCCAAACTAACATCCCCTCTCATCAATAAAACAACATTCATTGTGTTTAGTGATGACTTAAATTATTTCCTTCTCAAATTCTGGGCTTGAAATGAGAGCCAATTAATTTTGAAAAAAGAAATTCAACAACTGTATGCTCTGTAGATTGTTCAAAGTGTTAACACTAATTACTTGATGTCCAATTTTCAAAGTTTCACCGCAACAACTAGTGGGTGAATAAAATGACTTGGGATGATTTGTCCAATGAATTTAAGAGAACCTGACTGAAACTTTGAAGAACTCAGTCAGACTAATTTGCAGAATCACAAGGAACGAAAGAAAAGAAATGCATCACCGTAAGTGCATTGTTAAGCAGAATGATGAGGTAATTTGGGTTACATTGGAAAGAAAACTATAAAATATTATTTTAAAAATTAATTTACTTGCACCTGAGTATTGTTGGCAATGTGAACATTTGTTGCCCACTGCTGTTTTTCCTTGGAAATTGGTGGTGAGCTGTCTAGCACCTTGCAGTTCTTTGATTGTATATTTTAGTTGGGGTTACTGTACAGAACACACCCTTCCAGCTCACTGAGCCGTACCATTCATCAACCCTCGATTTAACCCTAGCCCAATCACTAGACTAGCGGTCACCAACCTTCTTAAGCCCAAGATCCCCGACCTCGACCTTAGTGAAAGGCAAGATCTACCTACTAAGTCGTTTAGAGAAAAAACAGCTCAGATTGTACTTCCAATTTGAGGCCTTTTATTTGGGCTAATTGTGTTTGAATTACACAAAATACTGTTGTCAAACTTCCAACTTAATTCAAACAAGTAAACACTGTAACTAGCATATCAAACAGGCCATAGCTATCTTTCTTTAAGAATATTACAATACTTCACACCTTTAATTCTAAGTTTCATTATTTAATTTTATCTCAGCACGAAAAATAAATGAATAAAAATTGACTGTTGCACTTGGTGTGAAGACTGGGGCTGAATACTTTCTGCTAGTTCCCTGAAATTTGGCTCATAACTACAGACAGCCAGTCTGAGACAGTCTGTGAGGTGTCTGTCAGTAAGACAGCTGCTGTACTTAGATTTAATAATTTTCATCTGTGAAAATGCAATTTCATACAGATAAGTTGACCCGAAGTAGGTACTGACTTTTAGTGCTATAAAACCAACGCGCACACCACGCATTGCTGGAGCCTCATCAGTAGTAATTGCCACCAGTTTATGAATGGGAATGTCATTTTCACGGACATATCTTTTAAACTCATTGTAAATATCCTCACCTCTCGTTCTCTCCTTTAATTGCAAAAGGGTGAGGAAGTCCTCCTTTGTTGTAAAATCCTGGAAAGCCATTCTGACAAATACAACAAGCTGAGCTGTTTGCATTACATCCAGGGATTCACTGAACTGTCGTGAAAAATATTCACAGAGTGACAAGTCCTTCAACACTTGTTGTTCCACGTCCTCTGACAGTGACTCTACCCTCCTTGTCACTGTTGCAGGGCCAAGAGGTATATTATGTATTGTGGTTGTGATGTTGTTTTTTGTTTTTAAAGTCATTAAAAACAGCCTCTGCGGTAATGGCCATTGCCTCCTTGAATAAATCACCATCTGTAAAAGGCTTCCTGTGTTTAATCAAAAGGTGACTTACACGAAATGATGCTTCAATAGCAGCCTTATTTTGAGCAGCATGTTTTGTGAAGAACGATTGCTGGGCCTTCAACCCTGATTTCAGCTCCTCAACTTTCCTGGCACGAATTGCGCTCTTTGGGGGGTAGGTGTCTTTAAATTTCTGGTGATTGGTGTTGTGGTGCCGCTCCAGATTCCCTCTTTTAGCCAGTGCTTGTGTCTGGTGGCACAACATACATGCACACTTGTCTTTCACCAAGGTAAATAGAAATTCCTCTTTCCATTCTGGATGGAATTTGTACGTTTTCACCTTCTTTTGTGGAGCCTCCACCATGCTATCAGGATATCACGAGCGAGTGCCGTATTTCAGTGGTCCCCAACCTTCGGGCCGCGGACCGATACATTGCTGCAAAGTGTGCAGCGGTAGCCGGAACGCACCCAGCACATCTTTAAGAAAAAAAGCCGAAATAAACAAGCTAATCAATTAGTTGCTACCCGGCATGTAAATGTTGGCCGAGATCAGAGGCGATTGCCGATTGTGTCGCCTCTGATCTGGGCCGACATTTACGTGCCGGACGGCGCCTGATTAATTAGCTTGTTTATTTCGGCTTTTTTTCTTGAAGATGTGCTGGGTGCATTCCGACCACCACTGTACCCCTGCATTCTTTGTTGCAGTGTATCGGTCCGCGGCCTGGAGGTTGGGGACCACTGCCGTATACTGATGTTTGCAACAGTCTGCACTCTTACCTAATCTAATTGGTCACTCTGATGCAGCAACGCTGAAAACGCGGTGCATGGCGGGGGAGCTACACACATGCACACTGGACAGAAAGAACTGAACTAAAACCCCGCAACCCGGAAACAATCTCTCTTTACAAACAGCTTTCGGTAGCGAAAGTATTGCTATATTACCATTATCCTAATTAGTATTAGTTATTTTTATAATGCTCACATTACAACAGTATTTGTACATTTATTTTTGATTTTTTTTCGGGACCTACTGGGAAAGTCTCAAAGATCGACAGGCTGGCGACCACTACACTAGACAATTTACAATGACCAGTTAACTTACTAACTGGTACGTCTTTTGGATTGTGGGAGGAAACTGGATCACCTGGAGTCGGAGGATACCCACACACACATGGGAAGGACGCAAAAACTTTCTTACAGAGGACACTGGAATTGAACTCTGAACTCCGATGCGCCAAGCTGTAATGGCATCGCGCTAACCGTTATGCTACCATGATACTCTTCTGGTGAATGTCCTCTCATGGTACCTTTGAATGAAGTGTTCTGGGATTTACAGCCAGTGATAGTGAAGCAATGGTGCTGTCTTCAAATCAGAATGTATGTGATTTGAGGTAGTAGAAGGCACAAGTTTGGGAAGTGCTGTCAGGCTGGTTTGCGTGATAATCCATCATTTACAAAGGATGAGGAAATAATAGTATAATCTGAAGACTCATTGATTTTAGCAGGAAAAATAACCAACAGTAGAATTTTCTGTTTTACCACTTTGTAATGTTGGACACAATAGCCATACATTTTTTAGATAATAAGTTTATAATATAGCTAATATTATAGTTATACGAAACCAGAATGTAATGATAAGATTACCTAGACAATAAAGGCCAAAAATCTAGAATCAGAAAAATGGAAAAAGAATCAGAATTGATATTTTATTTAATCAAATTTCCATCTCAGCAGGAGAATACTACACCATGAATTTGCAGTATGATGTCATTATAAAGCAACAATATATAAATTGAAATGAAGTGGTGAGCAGATCATCTGTAAGGGTCACTCAAGTGAAGGAATCACAGAAACTTTGGCCACTCAAACAAAACAAAAGATCATTTATGGAAATTAACTAGGAAAGCTAATAAACGCTCAGATAAACTGTACCGTATCTTGAAGAACTGAAATCACTGATGACGCACAGAACTCGGTCTGAGTTTTCCCAGACAAAGAAGCAAAACAAATGAGCAAAGAGGGGTTGACACGCCCCTCTGAAATACACCCTGGAGCACATAGGAATTCAGAACCAATCAGATAACATAGGAATCCAGACAAAGCAGTAATCCCCAAAGCCAACAACTGCAATGCAAGATATTGAACATACCATGCTAATTCAATAACCCAAATTGAATAAAAGTGATAAATACAAAGAGAGCTTAGCAATCATCATGATCCCAAATGAGACACCTACAGCACAAAGTGAAACCCCAGAACCAGTTGAAAGACGGACAATTAGACATAAAAGGTAAGCAATTCGAGGATGGGAGGTGTATGGAGGGATATGGTCCAGGTGCAGGTCAGTGGGACTAGGCAGAAAATGGTTCAGCACAGCCAAGAAGGGCCAAAAGGCCTGTTTCTGTGCTGTAGTTTCTATGGTTTCTATGGTTCTAACATTGCGTACCCACAAGGTTATACCAAGAAAATACAATCCACATTCAAACTGAAAAAAATAACACCATCTTCTACTTTTAAACTGACCCTAGTGATGACATCATCAGTATATTAAAATTTGTCATGAACTCTATGGTGAACTCAAAGCTAAAAAAAAATCCACCTGCCTGGCAATTAAACCTGACAAAGCCAGCCATTTCCTGGAGCCTTCGGGTGAAGTGGAGAACTGATGAATGTGACTTGTCTAAATATGGGCAAGAGATAGAAAAGGAAAATTAGGGAATTCTACTATCTACAGTCTTCAACCATCTTGCTGGTTCCTTCAGATGTACCAACATGGGAAGGAGACTGAACATGTCCAATGACAGGTTTCTGGGGCTTGTCTCGGATGGATTGTGTTTGGACAAATGCTTGTTCCTCATGGCTGTTAGTTAATTATGGTATCTGCACATGAGTCCTTGTCTTGCTCACCACTGTGATCACTGGTTTGATCTTAGCTTCCTTTGATCATGAGCCTGACTCTTCCCAATCTAGAGCTCAGTTCTTACTCCACTCCCTCAGTAATGTGAGGCAGTGCTCCACACTGCAAGCCCTAATAGACTTTTTTTTGTTCAGATTGGGTTCTTTCTTGAAAAGTGCAAATAATTTATGTTTAATGCATGTTTTTCTTGTGAGAGATGATCTTCTCTCATCCTCACTCCTCAATTGCCTCCACCGCCTTTCCACTCAATTGTGGAGCTGAGCTTTGGACTCAGTAGCCGATTACGATGTCCTCATAACAAAGTTGCCCAACCTGATGGACTTCATCCTTTCCGTTTCACCCTTACGGCTCTTTCCATTTCCACCCCGTAGCAAGGCCTCCAAGGTGCATTTGCTTGCATTGTCCCGGGCTTGCATTGAGAAAATTCTTTGCAGCCCAGGCCCTTGTCAGCCGCCACTCAGTGCTGGCTTATGGAACATCATGCAGTTTCTTGAACAGAGATAATGATGCTGGGACTTCAGCCATCTGCAGACAAGCAAAGAAATTATTTCAAACCCTGACAGCAAGGTTCTTAATCATTCACGTTGCCAGCCTAACTTGGTGAAATAAATAGATTTTATCTTTACAGTGGATATTCCAGTATCTGATTGTTCAGAAATCCTGATAGTTAAGCAGCTGACTCCCTCATTAATTCAGAGTGTGAGGCAGGGGTCCACACTGTGAATGCACTATGTCCTAAAAGCCTTTTTTTCTGTTCTAATTGTGTTACTTCTTGTTAGAACTGCATACAATTAATGGTTAATGTATGTTTTTTCTTGTGAATGCTGCTTATATGATGTTATGTTCCTGTGATACTGCTGCAAGTAAGCTTTTCATTGCACCTGTGTGTGCATGTATTCGTGCATTAACTTTAACCAGAGCTGGAGTCCAGACAGTGGCTGAGTGTACAGATTCAGACAGGGTTGGGATCCAGAACATCAGGGATCAGGAACATGGGCAGGTTTGTGGCTGGAGATGGGGGTCTACAGAACTTGTGCATTTCCTTTCCCCTTTAAGCTTATTGGGTTCACTGGAAAATGTATTGTACTGATGTGTGATACGAACAACGAGTGTGCTGGGGAAATGGGAGTAACATCCAGTGTAATACCTGCTCGTGCTTCAACACCAAGGTCACATGGGTGCTGGATTATCAGAATTTTGATGAACAAATGAAAGGCTGCCAATACTGGAATCTGGAACAAAGAACAAAATGCAGAAGGAATGGATGTTACCAGTTAAGACTTTTCATCAAGAATGGTCAGATGAGGGTTTCGATCTGAAATATTGCCTGTTCATTTTCCTCCGCAGTTGCTGCCTGGCCCATTGAATTCCTCCAGAGGTTGTGAACTGCTTCCCAAGATGGAATTTGATCTCCAATGTACATCTATATTGATAAAGTAAGATGGTTATTTTAGCATTCCCTCAGATCTATTAGGTTATTATTTTTGGATTGATATGTCGTTCCATGACTGAAATATGTAAAAGCAAAAATGTACTGGAACTGATTTTCCAAGGTGGCCTGGCAAATTATTTGAAAGAAATTCCTTGGAGTTGATGGTGTGTGCAGATAATTTGTTGTGGTGGGGACAAAGCAGTTTTATCTTTGAGACCCAATTTTTTCACATAACCATTCTCCAAAAAATGCAGGTCTGTTCTAACAAAGGTATACAGATAAGGAAGACTAATTACAGACATCTTTTGAAACCAGTATGGATTTTAAATTTCAGTTATGTTATTTATTGGTTAAAGAAATCCAAATCTACAAATTAAAATCAGCGTGTGCTACCAACATTCAAGAAGAATTATGATTAAGCATGTTGTAAAATCTGATGTCATTTTATTTGTTAACCTTTGTCAAGCAATAATTTAATTACAAATTTATTTGAGGAAAAATATTATAGAAAAGATTTTAAATTGTTGACAGTATTGGCCTTGAGGTGGGTAGTTCTGGATACACTGGAATGCATGATGAGTCACTAGATACACATGTGTCACGTGATCGGCAACAATGAATATATCGAGTCAGGATTTATAAACAAACAAACATTTATTAAACCCAGATAAACAATGAAAAAAAAACAAACAAAAATCCTAACCGGAAATAAACGGCTATGTGGCCATTCATTAAACTGCTACTCAGTACTAACTCTTAAAGCGATAAATGCAAAACCAGTTCTTAAAGCGATAAATTCAAACACAGTTCTTCGAATGGTAAATTTTAAAGTCCAAGAGATTTATATAGTCAATTAGGAGAGACTTCCATGAAGTCACGAATTCCTCGAAGACACGACGTCACTGCCACTCCCAGCCGGATCCTGCCTTGTCCGCAGGATTCACTACGACGGAAATAAAACGGTTTAAAGGCACTGACCTCTTCCTCCGTAGAATAGATCCTGCACAGCCTTTTCTGCCACTTTTAGCAGAGGCTATCTCATGCAGATCACTCTTTCTTGAACGAATTCAATAATGGTCGATCCTTTCCAAACCCGTTGAACATTTCCTTTAGGGTCCCGTCTTCACTCTCCAATGTTACTGAAAAGATATATTAACAAACCTGGCTGCGATTGGTCAAACTGGCGGCCCAGTACTTCTATACCTTAAAATAGAACATAAAACTCTGTTAAAAATCAAAACTGCGTCATAATGCAAATACGCAGCAGACCGGAGTATCTCATTGACGTTCTAACTGAAAAACTAACCATGTCACCAAGGGTCTTCCCTTTTATACCCGTGGTGAACATGTCATTACGTGACCTCACATCGGCAGGAAAATTACATCAGGTGACCTCCAAAAGACCATTACATCATTCTCACAAGAAAGTCACAAGATCTCCATGAGGTATGTAACACATGAATCTGCTAAACTTGAATGGCTATTGGAGGATCTCTCTTTTTTTGGAAGAGTAAAGTCTGGCTGTATAAAATATGATGGAGCAACAGCTTTGGTTTTGTGATATTTGAAGTAGCCACCAGATTTAAGTAGGATGGAAGGCATTCATGATGATAGAAGTCTAGTGATTCTGAGAACATGATACTAGAAGGAACTAGTCATGTTGGATTTTTTTAGATTTTTTAGATTAGATTATGAGGACACACAGTCCTCGTTTATTGTCATTTAGAAATGCATGCGTGCATTAAGAAATGATACAATGTTCCTCCAGAGTGATACCACAAAAAAAACAAGACAAACCAAAGACTAACACTGACAAGACCATAATTATAACATATCGTTACAGCAGTGCAAAGCAATACTATAATTTGATAAAGAGCAGACCATGGGAACGGTAAAAAAAAATCTCAAAGTTCTGATCGACTCCCGATAGTCCCTGATAGCAGGCGGCAGAAGGGAAAAATTCTCTCTGCCATAAACCACCAGGCACTGACAACTGTCGATGCATTGGAAGCACCCGACCACAGCCAACTCTGAGTCCGTCCGAAAACTTCGAGCCTCTGACCAGCCCTTCGACACCGAGCACTGAACACCGAGCACCATCTCTGCCGTGCGCTTCGACCCTGTCCCGGCCGCCGAGCAACAAGCAAAGCCGAGGACTTTAGATGTTTCTAAGCAAACAAAATGAAAAGCAAATGGATGAAGGAGATTCCAGACAACAGTTGTTTTAAATGCTGCAAGCTATTGGAAAACATTACATCGAAAGTTTAAATATCTGGACGTGTGGAGAGCTCTGATGACACGTGGTTATGGTTAGAAACGTTTCAATTTCTGACATTTACTTGGAGTCTGCAAAAACTGAAGCAAACTGAGCCTGTGGTTTAATGCTTTGACAATAGATCTGCTGTTATTATGAATTTTTGTTTAAATTGGATATGGAAAAGAAAATATTATTCAATGTTATGATAAATGGATCACAACTGTTCATCAATCACCAAATGACATGCAACTCAGCATTAAGCAATTATGGGTATATTTTATTTTGAATCAATTGATATCAGAAAGCAGGCTATAGGTTGAGGTCTATTCCAAGGCGTAAGCACATTATCTTGGTTAACGTTTTAATGTTGCCCTGACAAAGCTGCCATTCTTCGGCCTCTGCATAATCTGTATGGGATCTTATGGCATATTCAAAGAAAGTCAGGGACAATCTCGCTTTTCTAGTCAATTTCTTCAATTCTATTAACATATCAAGAGTAGACCAATTGGGTGTTCCATCAATAAATTGTGTGACAATATGTTTCTTTTATTTGTCTCCCTGATTACACATAGGAATGATGTGCTATATTAGTTGTAATGCATTAGCTGCGATTGTGATGCCCTGTGAATATAATAAAGAACTGTGAGTTCTTTGTTTGATGGAAAAATGAACGCACCATTTATTCTGAAAAGGAAGGAGATAATAAACTACTGATCTTTGCAAAAGTGGGATATCCTGGATATTTATCCCACATGCACAGGTTTCAGGCATTGAAAAACACACAAAATCCTGGAGGGACTCAGTAGGTCAGGCAGTTTCTATGGAGAAGAATAAACAGTTGTCAGTTTCAAGCTGAGACCCCTCATCAGAACTGAACACTGAACAATTTGAACAATGAGAACAAGGCGTGATCTGGGTGATGGTAGTCCTTAATGATGGAAGCCGCCTTTTTGAGGCATTGCTCCTTGAAGATGTCCTGGAAATCACAAAGGCTACTGCCTATGATGGAGATGACTAAGTTTACAACTCTCTGCAGCTTACTTTGATCCTGGGCAATAGTCCACTCCATACCAGATGGTGATTCAGCCAGTTAGAATGCTCTCTACGGTACTTCTGTAGAACTTTTCAAGTGCTTTTGGTGACATACCAAATCTTCTCAAACGTATAATGAAATATAGACACTGTCTTGCCTTCTTTGTAATTGCATTGATGGGTCTCAGCCTGAAACTTTGACTGTTTATCCACTTCCATAGCTGCTTCTGGACCTACTGAGTTCCTCCAAAGTTTTGTGTTTGTTGCTCAGGATTTCCAGAATCTGCCAAATCTCTTGTGTTTTTGATTCAAATGTGTTGCATTTGGTGAGTTATTAATTGTCATTAAGATTGTCAAAGTCCATGGATTCAACATTAATTAGTTATTTCACTTTACAAGTTTGTTTTGCGTGACTCCCCTCAGAGGCAATAATCAGAGCAGGTGTAGGCTTCTGCAAATAAAACAAAGTGAGGTTAACAAAACCAGCAACAGATTTTGTTGAACCTACACAACAAAAGTGCGCTAAAAACCTTTCACGTAATAGCGTCATCACCTTAGACCAGCCTCTTAAAGCGAAACCCCAACTCAATGTCCATGATTGTGAATTACGTACATTTCTCCCAATTACGTTACTCTACGCAGGGCCCCCCTAGAATTCACTAAAACTGGCACTGTGAGCATGTCTGGAGCTGGGAAAAGGTGCAAGGCTCGGGTCCTGTGTTCCATGGGTGGAGGAGCCGCAGGTGCCCCTGGCTTGTACAGAGGTGTGTTGACACGCTCATGGTCACGTTGCGATGCCAGGGCATAGTAGCAGAATACTCCAAATCTTGATGTGCCTGTGTAAGGCGATCTACTGAAATACATTCAGGTTTACCCCTCCTATCTATGATAAGAGTCTTTTCTCCCCATTTCAAAACACAGAACGGGCCATCATTAGGGGGCCTAAGGGGACGTTGGTGTGTGTCATGGTGGATGAAACAAATGAGGTGGAATGTAGGTCCACAGATTGCTGTATGCCATGATGGCAGGTAGGAATAGGTGAAAGGAAATTGAATTTACTGAGGAGGGTGGAATGCTGTTGAGAGGCCTGCCAGGCGGTCATAAAGTCAGGAATGAAATCACCTGGCACTCGCAATAGCTGCCCATATACCAGCTCAGCTGTGGATGACTGCAAGTTCTCCTTTGGAGCAGTTCTGAGCCCTAACAGGACACATGGGAGACAATCATGCCAACACTAATCAGTCAGGGAAGCCCTCACAGCAGCCTTTAGGATGTGGTGAAACTTCTCACATAGGCCATTGGACTGTGGGTGATATACCATGGTGTGATGTAGCCTAACGCCGAGATTCTGGACCACCACAGCCCAGAGGTCTGAAATTAATTGGAGACTATGGTCAGATGAGGTGACAAACTGAGCTGCACAGGTGCTGATGAACGCCCGAGCCACGTCTGAGGCTGCCGTTGACGCTAGGGGAACAACCTTGGCCACGTGATGCTACGGTCCATCATGGTAAGAAGGTGTGTGAAATCGTAGGAGAAGGGAAGAGGACCAACAAGGTCTAGATTGACATGGTCAAACTGTCGCTCAGGGATCTCAAAAGGTGCCAGGCGCCTGAATATGGCGGTTAATTTTGTGCAACCGGTTTCTGTGAGGGCTTCCTGCCTGGATGTGAGAGGCCATGTACGGAGTCGAAAGCAGTCTGTCTCCAACTAGCAGGCACGATGGGGGCGAGGGTGACCATTTGAGATATTACACAGGAGGGAAACCCAAGCTTCCCTGAACTTAATGTCAACCAACCACAAGTCCACGGCTGCTGTTCAGCAACCTGAACCTCTGGGTCAGTAACTTGGTCGGCTGCCATGCCTGTGTAATCAACCCCTATGTGTACAGCCTCAACAGCTGGCCGTGAGAGGGAACCAGTCATGGTATTGTTTTTCCCCTTGATATGTTGTTAATCCGTTGTGAACTTGGATATGTTGGCCAGGTGGTGTTGCGCCATGCAGACCAAGGGTCTGATATTTTGGCCATCGTGTGCACGAGGGGTTTGTGGTCAACGTACTCTGTAAAATGGCGACCCTCTAGAAGAACATGAAAATGGCGGACAGGCAGATAGAGATGGAGGAGCACATGGTCAAACATGCTGTGCTTCCTTTTGGGGGGAGAGAGCTGCCGATTGAAGCAGGATGGCGGCTGCCACAGGCTGTCCAGCTGTTCGTTTACAACACCCACTCAGTCTGAGGCGTCAATTGTAATGGCAGTAGCGTTGTGTTGGAAAGAGCTTGTTTGGTATCATCAAATGCCCTGGTCATGTCTGCTGACCAGTCAAGCTCTTGATTAGGGGCACTGCCTTTGAGTGCACTATACAGGGGGAGTATAAGTTCAGCAGCTTGGGGAATGAAGCGATGAAAGAAATTCACCGTGCCAAAAATCTCTGATAGTTTTTCAGTAGTGAGGGGCGGTGGGAAATCCATAATAGCGGCTACCTTGGATGGGATGGGTTTCACACCTTATGCGGAGATGCGATGGCCAAGAAAGTCAATGGCATTTAGCAAGGTGTGTTAATCAACCCGTGACGGCTTAAGTGCTCGAAAAGTGTGCAGAGATACAATACATATTTGTATTTAGATGCATTGGTGACAAGTATGTCAGTCGGGTAAACAAAAAAAATCCAAGTCTTTTAGTACAAAATCCATCAGACTTTGGAAAGTCTGTGCTGCATTTTTAGTCCAAACAGCATGCGCAGAAACTCAGAAATGTAAAATGGGGTTATCACAGCAGTTTTGAGAATGTCCTCTGAGCACACAGGCTCTAGATAGTAGGCCCTAACTAGATCAACTTTGGAAAAAAGTTAACTTCTCAGCTGAACATGCCGAAAAGTCTTGAATGTGTGGTCCCGTTAAGGCATCAGTGATCACTATACGGGTGGCAACCACCATTGCACTTAGGGACCATATGGTGGGGAGAAGCCCAGGGGCTATTTGATTGGCGTACAATTCCGAGTCTTTCCATGTTGGCAAACTCAGACTCCGATGGTCCACAATTCTGTAAGAGGTGAGGTCTTGAGACGGCAGTTGATATTTTCATTGGTCTATATTCCTAATCTGCCACAGATTGGCTTAATGCAGCCGGCCGTGCTACGTCTACTACCATCTTCACCGCGGGGTAGAGGAACAGGGAGCAGAGCGAAAATGGTGGCGCACTGGAGACAGGTGGGACTTTGTTACATTCTTTATTCTCGGATTTGTGCACAAGCAGTGTGGGCTGCTCTGAAACCCCAGTACCAAGCAGAGGCTAAGAAAGTAGGAGATATAAACGTAAAAGCCAACAAGCCAAAAGAGCAATGTGATCTGAAGACCTGAAAGTTTGAAGATATGAACTCTTATAAGTTATCATCCTTATTGTTGGAACGCTGAATGAAATTGAACACTGCAATACTGACTAATGTTGATTCAAAATACAGATATTATTTAAACACTCAAAAAAAAGGTAAGGTTTCAGCGATCGGTATTTATTGTTTGCAGGTGGGTGTTCAAGCAGACTCACTACTCTAGTTGCTGTGGAACTTCTGAGTGATGCTAACACATAGAAATATTTGGTGTTGTCTCTGGAGGTTTCTCACTGGGCAAATTGGGCCTCAGCTTGTAAGAAAAAAAGTGACCGCATTTTGCTCCCAAAACTCCAGCCGTTTCAAAGCGACTGAATTAGTCAACATATTCAATTATTCCGTAATTGTCCTAGACATTAGGACATTAGGACAATAGACATTAGGACTAATAGAGGTTTCCACAAATAAAATGAAGTGAGGTGTTTTATGTTTAACGAAACCTGTAACATATTATTGAACTCCAAAACGTACACAACAAAAGTTCACTACAAACCTTTCATTTAAATATATCATCACGTCAGACCTGACTCCTAAAGTAAAACCCCAACTCAATGTCAGTGGTTGTGAATTATGTACATTTCTCCCAATTATGTTAACCCGTGCAGGAAGTGTACAGATATTCATGTGCTCAAGGAGACGATTTTTGTATGCAGGTTTGATGGTGAATGCCTACAGAGTACTTAACTGCAGAAAGGAATTTGATCAAGAGAGGCCCCATTATCACACAAAGGGCCCTGAGTAATATTCTGAGCTGCGTCTGTTTAATACTCTATCCAGCACACCAACTTTAGTTACCAGCCTGCATATTGTGCCCTTGACAATCTGTGCATTGTAGTTCACAATGAAATTACCACTGAGTCGATGGAAAATGAGGCTAATTAAAATGATAATAGTCTAGGAACTAATTAAATGCTGCCTAAAGGGCTCAGCAAAGAGGATGCATTGCAACTGAAAATGGTTTCCATGATTCTTGAGTTATTAATAGGAGGACTCCACCTCAGATCTAATAAAGATGCATGCCAACAGAAAAGAAAAAACACAGTGTTTATGGTGTAGCATAAACTTATTGCAAGTTTTAAAATTATGTTGGCATTTATACAATAAGGTTACTGTTTTTTAAGTTCCGCTGGACAGGTTTGTTCCTGTTTTTGGGTAGTTTATTAATCAAACTTGTTATGTTGTAAATTTGATTTTGTTGTTGCATCATTTATGTCCCGATACTGAGAACTGTGTGAAAGACAATTCAGATTCACCCTTAAATTTCAGTCATACCTTTGATGTTTACAGTGTGGTTAAATACTGGAGAGTGGTGCTGACGATGCAAAGCTCGCCTGATGCAATCACAAAGAAAATCTGCAGATGCTAGAAATCTGAACATCACACACAAAATGCCAGAGGAACTCAGCAGACCAGGTTTCATCTACGGAAAAGGGTCCTGCTGAAGGGTCTCAGCCCAAAACGTCAACTGCACTCATTTCCATAGATACTGCCTGGCCTGCTGAGTTCCTCCAGCATTTTGTGTGTGTCACCTGATGCAATTTCTTATCTGAAGTTCAGGTGATCTATTTTAATTTTTACTTTGGTCCATTGCTTATGCGATTACATTATCTGGTTTTATTTTAATTACATTTCTTGGTGTTTGTTAACATTAATGTAAGGGGGTTTCGTCTTTTGTGTTACTGTGGAGGCTAATTAAAATGGCTTCTTTGTTATGTTAAACGCTGAGAAAGCTTTGCACTAGCAGCTTGTTGTGGGTTAGGGGGTGATAAGAAGATGTTACGAACCAATTGTTATGACTTTGGTGTATCTGGAAGATTTGTATGCACGGGGTTTTGAGGGAGAAGGCGAGAGAGAGAGACAGAGTATGGACCGGGTGCTGTGAGTCCGCTAACGGGGTGGGCGGGGAGTTGGAGGAGAGGACGGCGGACGTGCGGAAAGGCTCCGGTCGCTCACTTCGGGTGGTCCCTAGTCGTGAGTCAACAGGATCCGGGTGGTCGTCAGGAATTGATTGAGCTCCAACTGTTTGTGCATGAAGAGATTGAACTCTGATAAGTGTGGTGCCTTTTATTTACCTTTTATGTTTTATTCTCTATTACTTATATAGTTCCAGTAATATCTATAAACTGTAAATCATTTAATCATATCCGGTGTCTTGTCTGTTATCTGGGCGGGGTGGGGTACATCACACAGCATCCACACAAACTAATTATCCAGTTTGCCGGGGCCGAGGGCTATTTCCCTAGACGACAGCGAGCCGAGCGACCCTGAGGGTGGCCAGGGGGGCTATATTAAAGAAAAATTGAATAAGTTCGGACGCTATTTCTTGAAATGTAGAGGTATACAAAATTATAAAGGTATAGATAGGGTAAATGCAAGCAGCTTCTGCACTGAGGTTGGGTGGACTACAACTTGAGGTCATGGGTTAAAGGTGAAAGGTGAAAAGACTAAGAGGAACATGAGAGGAAACCTCTTCACTCAGAGGGTCACGAGAGTGTGGAACAAGCCTCCAGCGCGAGTGGTGGATACAATTTTGATTTCAATGTTTGAGTTTGGATAGGTACATAGATAGTAGACGTTTGAAGTGCTATGGCCCCGGTGCAGGTCAATGGAACTCAGTAGTTTAAATGGTTTGGCATAGACTAGATGGGCCAAAGAACCTGTTTATGTGCTGTTATTTTTTATGACAAAAAAAATAATGAATGAAAAATCTTCATGAGCTTGGACCCAAAATTTCTGATCTGTCAAGAAACTTGTAAAGAATTTTTGGAAAACATGCACAAAGTACTGAAGAAACTCAGAAGGTCAGTCAGCATCTATGATGGGGAATTAACAGTGGACATTTTGGGCTGAGATGCGTCATTGCATCTGAAAAGGAAGGTGGGAAAAGACTGAATAAGATGGTGGAGGAAGGGAAGGAATACAAATTGGTAGGTGATACTGCAGGTGAAAGCAAGCGAGGGGGGAAGGTGGATGTGTGGGAGAGGGAGAAATGAAGTAAGAAGCTAGGAAGTGATAGGTTGTAGAGGTGATAAGCTGAAGAAGAAGGAGTCTGATAGGAGAGGAGAGTGGACCATGGAAGAAAGGAAAAGAGGAGGGACACCAGAAGGAGGTAATGGGCAGGTGAGTAGAGAAGGGGAATTGGGAATTGGAAAACAGAATTGGGAATGTAAAAACAGAAAAGGGAAAGGATGGAGAAATTACAGAAAATATGAGAAATCAATGTTCATGCCATAAGGTTGGAGGCTGCCCAAATGGAATATAGGAATGTCAGAATGGGAATGAAAAGGCAGATTGAAATGGGTGGCCAAAGGGAATTCCCATCTTTTGTGATGGACAGAATGAAGGTGTTCACGAAGTTGTCCCCCAATTTACGTCTTCTCAACAATGTAACCCTACATGCTCCAGCACCAGATACAGTCGATGAGCCCGACAGACTCACAGGCCTCACCCGGAAGTACTGTTTGGGGTCCACAATGGTGATGAGGGAGAGGGTGTAGTGGCAGGTGTGGCAGTTGTCCCATTTTCAGGGATAGGTGCCAGGAGGGAGATCAGTGGTCATGGGAAACTTTGCAACTTTGGTTGCATAGAGTAACTAAACCAAAATACAGCAGTGCTCAATGAGTAACACAGTTCATTTATTTATTGATACACCATGGTAATATGCCCTTCCAGACCAACAAACCTGCGCTGCCCAATTACACCAATGTGACCAATTAACCTAATAACCCATACCTCTTTTGAATGTGTGATGAAACCGAAACACCTGGAGAAAAACCATGTGGTCATGGGGAGAACGTATAAACTCCTTACAGATGGAAGCAGAATTCAACCTTAGTAGCTGGTGCTGTAAAAGCGCTTTGCTACTGTACTGTGTTGTTAAGATAAACATTAAAAGCCCTACAAGGGAACTTGCCAATCCTACATTTCCAAAAGAATGTGAGAATATTCTCCTGATCAACACAATCATACCCTCAGTTTTAATCAAAAAGCTCCAAAACCTGACCTCTTTACCTTCCTGTGCAAATGCATCCGTAACCTCCTTACCTGGAGACCATAGTCTGTGCAGGGACGGAAATAACATCTCCCCCTCGCTGGCAATCAAGACAGGCACACCTGAAGGATGTGTGCTTTGCCCACTATTCTACTCTCTCTATAGCTGCAACTGTGTGGCTAGGCACAGCTCAAACACCATCTACAAATTTGCCAATTCCCCGACTATTGTTGGTAGAAATTCAGATAGTGATGAGGAGGCGTACAGCAGGGATACAGATCAGCTATCTGAGTAGCGTCGAAGCAACAACCTTGCACTCAACATCAGTAAGACCAAGAAGATGAATTTGGACTTCAGGAAGAAGAAATTGAGGAAACACACATTACTCATCATTGAGGGATCAGCAGTAGAAAGGGTGAACAGTTTCAAGTTCCTGGGTGTCACCTTCTCTGAGGATCTATCCTGGGCCCAACATATTGGTGCAATTTTAAAGATAGCATGATAGCATCTATATTTCATTAGGAGTTTGAAGAGAATTGGTACGTCACCAACGACATTCACAAATTTTTATAAATGTACCCTGAAGAGCATTCTAACTGGTTGCATCACTATTTGGTGTGAAGGGGCCACTGCCCAGGATGGTAAAAAGCTACAGAAATTTGTAAACTCAGTCAGCTCCATCATTGGTACTGGCCTCCCCAGCACCCAGGACACCTTCAAATGGTGATGCCTTAAATAGGTGGCATCCATCATTAAGGACCTCCATCACCCAGGACATGCCCTCTTCTCATTGGTAACATCAAGGAGCCTGAAGGCACACACTCAATGTTTCAGGAACAGATTCTTCCCCTCCATCATCAAATTACTGAATGGACAGTGAACCCCATGAACACTTCTTCATTATTCTTTCATCTCTTTTTGCACCACTTATTTAATTTATTTTTAATATAAATAGAACTTCTTATTATAATGTATAGTTTTTATGACTATATGTATTGCAATGTACTGTTGCCGCAAAGCAACAAATTTCACAACATATGCTGGTGATATTAAACATGATGCTGGGATTTTATAATTACTTGTCCCAAAATCACCAGATTTCTGATTCTGATTTTATACTTGCAGTTTGTCTTCTTTGCACATTAGTTGTTTGTCACTCTTTGTGTGTAATTTTTCATTGATTCTAATACAGCTCTTTAGAGATACAGCACAGTAACAGGCACTCGCTGCCCAATCACACACATAGGACATAAAGGCATAGGAGCAGAATTATGCTGTTCAATCCATGAAGTCTCCTCTGCTCTTCCATCATGTGATCGTCTAACCTACTAAGCTCTACGTTTTTGGAATATGGAGGAAGCTGGAGCAACCAAAGAAAATCTAGATGGTCACACGGAGAATGTACAAACTCTTTACTCTTTACAGGAGTTGAACCAGGGTTACTGGTACTGTAATAAGGTTAACCTACCTGCTATGCCACCGTGCCACCCCATGATTACCCGTGCTATTTAAAAAATATATATATTTGGCATGCCCTGGGCAATAGCGTTCCATGCTATTGAGAATGGGGGCAGAGATCAAAGCTGCAGTTCTGAACAGTTATTACATGGCAGCAAAACCTCCAGGGCCTTGCAGACTGGAGCTGTAACACTCTGGCTGAGGACATTTTATCTTCTTAATTTGTCTTGTGCGTGGTGATTGAATGCCTAGAGATGCAATATGATTTTCTAGCTATCACTGTCAGTTTTCCATTCTAAGTGAAGCTATCGTATGAGAAAGTTAGAATTGGAAGTTTATGCATGTTAGAATACAAAATACTATAAAACAATCACTCCTTGATTTTCATCACCTCCTTGTTTTCAATTGGCTGCAAACTGTATTTGAGAACATCCCATTAAAATTGCAGAAGGAAGGCCTGATTGAATGTGTGCACTCTTGTTGCTTGTAACTTCTGGTGATGGTACTCATTGATCAAATGTGACAAAGTCATTTTGCTGCAAAATTCCTCGAGCTATGTTTACCGTCAACTGATATGGAGCTAAAGGCTCTTTCTCATTCTATTTCCACGCTATAATGCGTTCGTTATTTTCACTGAACCAGAGGAAATTTGTGACAAAGCAGGAGGGTCTTTGGCTCATTGTATCCATGTCAGCGACTAAAGATCTGTGAATCTTAAGCCCACATTCAAACAGTGGATTCATGCCCTGCAGGCTCTAATTTTTTAACAACACAACCGAGTACTTTGTAATTATGACAAAGCTTTCTGCCTCTATCACTGTTTTAGGCAGTGAGCTCCAGACTCACTTCCACAGTCTGGAAGTAAGATTTCCTTCTGATCTCTCTACCAACTTAATAGGCTTTTCATCAAGATGGAAGGCTGTGGAATAAAAGGAGCATCATGGATGGAAAATTAGACAGGTAACAGATGAAACGCAACAGTGTGATAGGAGCAGGCATGGACTACTTGGGCCCTCAAGCCCATCCCACCATTCAAATGATCATCATGCTTTCCATGATGCAGAAAGGGTGAGGTCAGTGTGGTTGAGGGGAGTGGAGAAGTCCAAAGATCAACCCCTCCTTTGTAAGATTCCCTCATTGCCCCCACTCTATTTCCCAATCTTTCCAAAAGTTTCTTCCCTCTATTTTAACTATACTTAAGGTTCTAAGGTTGAATGCTTAAGAGCAAGATCAGGGAGGGGTTAGCCACTTTAGATTATTACTCCTTGGAATGTAGGAGAATGAGGGGTGACCTTATAGAAATGTTTAAAATTGTGAGAGGTATAGATAAGATGGGTGGTAGCAGTCTTTTCCCCAGGGAAGGGCAGTCCAAAAGTTGAGGGCATTGATAAGATGAGGTAGGTGAGGGGTGTGGTAGGGCAATTCTAGGCAGTTTCTAGAGTAGGTTACATGGTTGGCACAACATTGTGGGCCGAAGGGCCTGGAATGTGCTGCAGATTTCTATGATTCTATGATAATAACTTTTTCATGAAGTGCATGGTGAATATATAGAGCGAGTTGCCTGAGGAAGTGGTTGAGATGGGTACAGTGTATCATTTAAGAAGCAATTGGATGGGTACATGGAGGAGCAATTCTTAGAGACATGTGGGCTGAATGAAGGAAATTGGGACCAGCTGTGTGGCCACTGTGGTCAGCATGGTCACTGTGGTCCTGTTAGGCCTAAGGACCTGTATCCATTCTGTATTGATTTATGACTCTAATAGCTGTGGTCATTCTGGGACTATTAGTAAATTGCTGAAACTCTCTGCCTCCTGGTTTGTAGTCCTCCTGGTATGGGAAATAAATTTGGGCCTCTCTTATCAAAAACAGTAAGACTCCTCTCAGCCTCTCCTTTGTTCCAAAGAAAACAATCACATCTCATCCGATTTTTTTCTTGTTTCTACTATTTTCTATTTAAACAGTGTCTTCATAATTACCCTTTACACCCTTTCCTGTGTCATTCCACGTAGGTAGTACTCAAGCTGTAATATATGATAGTGTTTTATACATTCTACCATAATCTCATTACTTTGATGCTATAAAGACAAACATGTTCTTCTTATCTACCTTATCAACCTGACTTTGCTCGAAGCTCAAGATGGCGCCAGCAGACAATGTGATCAACGAGGACATCCTGCTGACAGGTCAGGAAACTACTTCTTTTACTTCTGTCAACTATGACTCTGCTACCAAGCTGTGTGATTGGAACCTGTGATTTACATTCTGATGGAGTGTTCTGGGACTGATAGAGCGATCTGGCGCTTTGTTGCCTTCAGTGAGGTTTGGGGCTGAGCATGCATCCTGGAGGCCTGATCGCCTGGAGATAGGGAATGAGCCCATGGTGGGCTCCATTGCTTCTCTCTGGTCCAGGCGTCAAGGGCGGGAGCCCATGATCGGCTCCATTGCTCCTCTCCAACTGAGGCATCGAGCAAGGTTGAAGTCAATGAGGACGAGAGTAGAGGTCGGGTGGGTGCTTGATCTCATCTGCCTGTGTTTGACCGGTCTTCCTCTCCCTCTCACCAGCTGCTGTTGAAGGAAAGTGCAGGAATCTTGAGATCTGTGTTGCCAGAATTGATTGACAAGGCTGTAGACTCATTTTGGGGGACTTTGAGGTTCATGTTGTATGTGCTCCTGGATTCTAGTTACTTTATTTTTGCTCTTTTTTTGAGCAGTCTGGTCGGGGCAATCGATACGGATTGGGATGGGTCGGTAAAGAATGATCCTGCAGCCTGCATTGGCAAGCAGTGTGCCGCTAAACTGAACGAAACTGAATACGACTGGTTTGATGTTTGATATTCACTCACTTTTTGCTGTTTGCGCAATTTGTTCCTTTTTTCATGCCTTGGGTGTTTGATGTTTTCTTGAACAGGTTCCATGGTATTTCTTTGTTTTGTGGCTGCCTGCAGGAGGACGGATCTCAGAGCTGTATTCTGTATAGATATGTACTTCAAGCTTTCAATCTGCTGTGGTGCATTTAAGGTCATGTGGACATATATTCCAAAATCCTTCTGTTCCTCCACACTCTTCATTTACTTCCTGTTTAGTATATGTTTCCCTGCCCAGTTACACTTCCTTACACATATTACCTGTAAAAGCTCATTTTGTCTATTCAACAACAAGACTTCTTGGATGTTCTTGATGGTTGGCTTGGACTTATTGGACTACAGGGTTTGTTGCCATCCTGCATGACTCCATGTCTCATGATCACAAAGGGATCATGTACTAAATTCCTATTCTACCCCCAGTACTAACAATCTTCCAATTAATAAAAGCTCCAGCCAACCATGATCCTCTGTCATTTGCTCCTGTGCTGATTTTAGATTGAACTTGTCACTCTTCTTTGGACTTATTTATTTTGATATAATTCTGTCACTTAGGAAGCTTGTCAAAAAGTTTCCTAAAACCCATGAGAAACAATGTCAAACCAGAGCTGCTTGTCACCTCCCCAAAAAATTCAGTCAACTTGGTAGGTTTATACTGGCCATTGCAATTGATTACTACAATATGTTGGCTTCCAAACTTAAACTGCCAGACATGTAATTAATTTATCACTTTCCCCTTATTTAGACAATGTTACAATACAAGTAGCCCTTCAGTTTTCTTGGATCGCTCCTGTAGTCAGAGAGAATTGCAAAATAATGGCTTGAGTCTCCACAATTTGTTCCCTTTCTTTTCAATAACAGCCTGGGATATATTCCATATCACCATGAGATTTATCTACTTTCAAAAATACAAACCTCCTTCATAATTCTTCTCTTACTATGTTTATACCAAACAATATTTCACACTTCTCTTCCTTTCATATAACATTGGACAAAATCCATCGCATCTTTGAAAAAAATCTCCAAAAATTAATGTAAAACATTCCCTACACATCTATCATTGCACGTTGGTTAAATGTTTGGCCCCTAATAGTTTCTGCTGTTTCCTTATTTTTTCTCTTTTTTGGAACACCATATTTTTTGAAACTCCGACATAAGTTTCTCTTTCTTGGCTTATTCTACCTTGTTTGCATCTTTGGTTGTCACACTGTTTCTCTGGAGTGGGTGCAAGTTTGCCCTATTTTGCTTGAATTTCAAACTTGACTTTCACATATTTTAATCCCTTCTCAGCCCAGTGAACTTGGCCTTCTGCTAGCTTAGAACTTTACAATTATATTTTTGCCCTTCTCCATAACTACAGAAATTCTGAGCAAATTACAATTGGCACCCCCCAAAAAAAATGCTCTCTCATTGACTCTCTTGCACTTTACAAGCTTCATTCTTAAATCATGATTTCACCCATTCCCTGCTCCCGCCGGTTTCCACCAGCAACCCCATTATCCATCTCTCTTTTGGTTTGATTAATACTGACTAAAAGAGCTGTGAATTCATTTTATGAGCTCTGTGCCCACTAAGACTTTTCATTTTGACTGTATACCAGCTAATATCAGGGTAATCAAAATGCCCTGAAAGTACCATTTGCATTTGTCAGAAATTCAGGTTCATTGAGTCATAGAAAAGTACAGCACAGAGACAGAGCCCTCGGCTCATCAAGTCCATGCTGAAACCTTTTTAAATTGCCTACTCCCATTGACCTGCATTGACACCATACCGCTACAGATTTAGAACTTCTAAATCTCCCTTAAACTGTTTGCAGGTCTATAGCACACTCCCAGTGCTGTGACTGTTTTTGTTTTGTCCTTTATTTCAGCCCAATAGCCTCACTTCATGATCCATTTCAAATTTCCTTCCTCCTCTACCTGTAAGCACCTCTTTATCCTTGGCACACTGCCTCCTTTTATTTATTGCATTTTTTTTGTTGGAAAACCCAGCAGACATTAAATTGCCATTTCTGTCCCTCTTTCTGCCAGGTTTCAATAGAAGATAAAAAAAAGGTTTTATACTTCCACTTATGTACCTGCATCTTCAGTTCATCTGCCTTGTTTACTTGGTCCTTGCATTTTGGTATGCACCACGAAGCATAGCCAGACTCTTGTTTATTGTAATAAAGTTAATAAACTTTGCCCCAGCTTCCAAACTTTCCCAGTAATGTTTTGCCTTCCACTTTCAGCTCTGCCTTTTTTGCCTTCTTAGTCCACGTTCTGCTTCCCATCCCCCCAGCCAAGCTATTTGTGAAGATGAACAACGTGCCTCTTCACAATTTCTAGATTGCAACATCCCGTCTCAAGGCCAGCTGGTTTCTAGGTTATTGATATTTCTGCGTTTACCTGGTTTCACTTTCAACATTGATGCAGTGAATGAAATACAGGTGTCCCCCGCTTTTCGAACGTTCG
The DNA here is from genome assembly GCF_963921235.1 of Mobula hypostoma. Lineage (NCBI taxonomy): Eukaryota > Metazoa > Chordata > Chondrichthyes > Myliobatiformes > Myliobatidae > Mobula > Mobula hypostoma. Next base: position 15,721,057 of record NC_086116.1, read on the forward strand.
TTTTATGAAACCTCACTGTTACGAAAGACCTACATTAGTACCCTGTTTTCGCTTTCAGAAGGTGTTTTCACTATTACGAAGAAAGGCAGCACGCGATGAAAAATCAGTGAGTGAAAAAATCAGCGTGCAATAAAAGGCAGCGCACGCCCCGAGCAGCCGCTGTCCCCCGGATTCGGAATGGCATTGCTTAAACACGTTGCATTGAGCAGCCATTAGCAAGATGAGTTCTAAGTTGTCGGAAAAGCCTGAAAGAGCTCGTAAGGGTGTTACACTTAGTGTAAAACTAGACATAATTAAGCGTTTCGATCGTGGTGAACGCAGCAAGGACAAAGTGAGTTTGGCTTGTGGAAGCTGACGAAGATGATGTTGAAGAGGTTTTGGCATCCCGTGAGCAAGAACTGATAGATGAAGAGCTGATGCAATTGGAAGAGGAAAGGATAACAATCGAAACCGAATGCAGTAGCGAAAGTGAAGTCGTCCAGGAACTGAACGTGAAGCAACTGCGTGAGATTTTTGCTGCAATGATAAAGTGTGACTTTAATTTTGAAAAGGTATGTAGGTTTAGGGGATATTTGCAGGATGTTTTGAGTCCTTACAAAGAATTGTGTGATAGAAAAACGCTCGAGGCTCAGCAGTCAAGCAAGCCTTCCACATCAGGCACAGCAGACGACGAACCTCGACCTTCGACATCGAGGCAGGCAGTCATAGGAGAAGACGAGCTGCCTGCCCTGATCGACAATGAGATGACACCCCCGTGTCCCACCACCCCAACCTCTGGGACCCGGACAGATACTGGGTACCGATTCGCGGAGAATGCAACTTAGCCGGGAGGCACACAGCACATCTTTAAGAAAAAAACCAAAATAAACATGCTAATTAATTAGGTGCCACCTAGCACGTAATTGTCGGCCCAGATCAGTGCCGATACAATCGGCAATCGCCTCTGATCTGCACCGACATTTACGTGCTGGGCAGCACCTAATTAATTAGCATGTTTATTTTGGCTTTTTTCTTAAAGATGTGCTGTGTGCCTCCTGGCTACCCCTGCGTGCTTTGCAGCAGTGTATCAGTTGGCGGCCTGGAGGGTGGGGGCCACTGCACCACCCCAACCTGCGACCACTCAGTCTAACACACCATCATTAGTGTGCTCGATGTCTTCCCAATTCCCGTAAGTGATACTACACTGTACATACATTATTTCTACTTTATATAGGCTGTGTATATTTACGTGTTATTTGGCAGATTTGGCAGCTTCACAGTTTAAAGGTTACTGGAGAGCACGTTTATGCCAACAGCGCTTGCATGAGATTTTCTGCCGAGAGCTCTTGCGTGAGATTTTCGCTACGGAGATCTGTGCAGGCAATTGTTGTAGAGAAGTATTTCTACTTTATATAGGCTGTGTATTTATCATATCATTCCTGCTTTTACTGTATGTTACTGTTATTTTAGGTTTTATGTGTTATTTGGCATGACTTGGTAGGTTATTTTGGGGTCTGCGAACACTCACAAAATTTTCCCATATAAATAAATGGTAATTGCTTCTTCGCTTTACGACATTTCAGCTTATGAACCATTTCATAGGAACGCTCTACCTTGGATGGCGGAGGAAACCTGTACTGGGAATTCTAGTCCATAATTCAGTTGTTATTTTTTCATGCATCACTTATGGTCAACAATTCTCTAACAAACGAGACCTCAAAATAATGGTCAGAAATTTCTGGAATCAACTTTCCTGCTGACTGAATGTAAAGCTGATGTGTTCAGAGGCACCTTTGCATAGAAGTGAATCCCTTATACCTCTCATATGGTGTAAACGTTGTTGAAATTGCCTTTCATTTCATATCTAGGGCTGGAGTTTTCATGACTGCTTTTACTCCAGTGTAAAGTGATTATTACAAATCCTTCTGTGCCTGATTATTGGTTTTATAGCAATGTGGAAATGTTTCCATTCTTTGAGGTTGTTAGAGCCAGGGGTTTTAGTGGGGACAAGCTCCCGCTACCTATGAAATGCTCCCAATGGTGGCATCTCTAATCGTCTCTGACAACCAAGTCTCTCTCCTGGCCTTCACATGTGGATCAGCTACTAAGTCTGGTGGTACTATTTCTACTGATAGGAGAAACGGAAAAGGAAGGTTATTGGTGCTTTAAAACTAGTAGCTTTGGGCAGATGGGGCTCATTAGCTATGGTGGGCAGATGGGGCTCATCAGTTATGGTTGGCAGCTCACCTAGGAGAATGAGAACTCTAATCTCGAACCTCTACTGCCTTGCAGCCATATGCACTTATAGGGAAGACTTTGGGTGGAAAAATCCAGAGCTGGAGTCCCTAAGACTGTTCTATATTGAGCTTAATGCTGACTGGCAACTCCTGCAACACTGCTGGTGCCAAATTGTGTCTGTCACCGCTGATTCCTTTGGATTCATCGGCTGCATGGAGAGGGGGTGCCTGCTAAATGGGCAACAGCTTGCTCTCCATATCCTACTGGCTTGCGAATCATGTAGACAGCTGGGACACAACATCCATGGTTGATCCCAGCCAACGGAGGTGCCTCTAGAAATGTTAGGATACAGGCTGCTTCTTTGCTTGTACACAGCATAAATTACTTGTGTTATTACAAAATCTTTTCCAGAATGTTGTTGTCTCCTGCCCTTAGTTGCAGAGAGAAGGAGATGAAAGACCGTAACATCGTGAAAATATTCAAATTAATTGCTTATAAAGCAGTTATTACTGAACATATGTTTCCATTAGTTTGGAAAGGTAAAAAAATACCAAAACACTAATAAATAAGATTACATTAAACAGGATTTTCAAAAGGATTACATGCTGTACTTCAAATAAACAAAAAATAAATATGTTTTAATTGCTTAAGAATTAAAAATGCTTGAAGTGCACAGAACTCCAGCCGTTTCCGAGGGTCCACTGGTTCATGACATTGCGGTTGGAGGGGCCGCTTCCCTCAGAGAGGTCGTTGAGTCCCAATCCTCTTGGAGGTATTTTCAACATTCTGAGATTTATGGATTGGACTGCAGTTCATTTTGACCTCTTTTAGTTCTGTTTCTTTTGTGCTCTCGTCTGTTTTTCTTGTTGCCGATTGGTTGGTTAGGGGTTTGGGTGAACTATTAGTTTCTGTGTGAGGGAGGAGCTCGCGGGGGTGTTCAGAGATTGTGAATTTTTGCTGATTTTCTTTTCATTTGGGGGGGTGGGAATTGATGACTTTCTTTCAACTGCTATGGTTTTTCTGTATTTTCTGACTATCTGGAGAAGGCAAATCTCAGAGTTGTATTCTGCATACATACTTTGATAATAAAATAAACATTTGAATAAATATGATGTCCCAAATCTGGCTGAACATGATGCAGTAAAACTGTCACATCTGTCTTTTCTTATATAGATGTCAACTGACCAACATGTTTCAATAATTTCCTTTTCATAGGCTTGCTTAGTCACTGAAAAGGTAATTTATCCTTCTTTTTGTTGTATTTACTATTTTGGTAATATTTAAGTAATATTGTAAATGCATTCTTTGTTGTTTACATAATTGATTACAGTTTATATGTAAAAGTACATAAATGGCATATGTCATTACACCACCACATCATAAGTGCGCGCCTTGTTCAAAGTACAAATGTATAGTACATATGCTATTCCAGAATCCGTGTTTTTCTTTTGATTAGTTTTATGTTTTGGAGTTACAACACATAACAGTGACAATGAATATGTTTTCAAACACACCCAGGATGACTACCTACCTGTTGAGACATTGGAGTAAAAAAAAGTGCAGCATGTGTTTTTTCGCAAGGGAACAAAGACAATCAAGTAAAACAAAAGGCAGAAAATGGATGAAACTCACAAGTTCATAAACAATGAGTGCTGGGTGATAATAAGCAGAAATAGCTGGCTATATTGAAAAGACAGATGTGTTCGATTGCACAAAAGTTAACTGAGTGATGGTATACTGAACAGATTGAGCAGTGTTTTAAAGCAAATGAAACAGGCAATGAGAATTGAGTGCCAGTTTTGCTGAGTCTGATAGGTGGAAAAACATGTAGTTCGACTGCTTCAACCAAACCAGCCGAAATGAGCTTTGCTGACATCATGAAAGTAACGCAGGATTATTTAGAGCCAAAACCATTGTTGACTGCAGAATGCTTTGGGTTTCATAAGTGGAATCAAAAGGAAGAGTCATCCATTTCATCATACGTGGCTGAATTGAAGGGATTGTCAGAGCATTGTCTGTTCAATGATGGTCTTAATAATATACTAAGAGATTATTTAGTTTGTGGAATCTTACAAGAAAGCATTTAAAAATGACTCATAAATGAAGCATAACTAACATTTAAAAGAGCAGTAGAAATAGCTAAATCAAGGGGAAAAAGAGCAAGTAATGCAGTTTAGTTGCAGTCAGGAATGAAATTGAGTGTGATCAAAATTGCAACATATAAACAGCAATCTGTCTGACCAGACAAATTGTGCTATCATTGTGGCAGGGGCTCACATACACCATACTAATGCAGATTTACAGGGAAAAATTGCAGAGAATACAACAAAGTAGGGCACATACAAAGATCATGTCGTGCAGACAAAAATAAATGGACTGCACAGGGGAAGTGAAAAAGATCAAAAGTCAAGTTGTAGTTTCAAAAAGAGCACTAATCTGCGTGAGAATGACAGTGACCCAATACTGCATAGCCTTGAGATTTACAATGTGAAAACTAACAACAGACATGCGATATGGCATGCACCAGAAATGAACAGCAAATTAATTAAAATGGAATTGGACACTTGTTCAGCTGTTTCAGTCATTCCACAAAATGAATTTGAATGCCATTTCAAAGATACCAACGGAAGCCTGCAGGTATCGAACTAAGAACTTATACTAGAGAAAAGATAACTCCTATCGGAATGACATTTGTAATAGTGAGATGCAACAAAAAACAAGCCACATTAAGCCTACATGTGGTAAAAACAGGAGGAAGCAATGTGGGGCCATGATTGGCTGAGACAATAACAACTTAATTGGAGATCCATCTACAATTTGCATGTCACATTTCCTGCAATAGAATCAACTGAGGGCAAATTACGAAAAGTACTAGATAATGCTACAACAGAGTTCAAGGATGGCTCTGGATAACTCAAACATATCAAGAATAAAATAGTACTAAATGAACATGCCACACCCAAGTTTTACATAGTCTGTCCAGTTCCTCACATCATCCATGATAAAGTAGCCAGTGACATAGATCACACAGAGCCCAAAGGAATTCTTCCCAGGGTTGAATGAAGCCCATGGGTAATGTCAGTCCCAGTAGCCAAGAGGAATGGGTCTGTCAGGATCTGTGGTGATTTTAAGGTCACCATCAACCTAATACTGAAGTAGCTCACTACCTTCTGCCCATAGAGGCTATCTTCACAAACTTTTCTGGAGGGAAACACTTCAGCAAAATGAACAAAACTGAGATCTAAAATGGGCTAAACTGAGGTCTACCTACAAATTATTATTTCAATCAGTTTTATGTTTTGAAGTGACAAAACGCAACATATTTGAACACTGAAGCAAGTGCCAACATCTGGAAACAGGATTATATTAAAGATTGAATCTTAGCGGCTGCTCACCCTGCTAGTAGGCAGAAATATTGGAAGGGCATAAGCCTGTTAGGTGCCAGTGAACTTTAATGAGTGTGTTGAGATTTGGAATGAAGATCATTTAATCAGAGAGAGTCAATAGGTCCTGTGTCGTTAGTTTAATCAAATTATTTCAGAAAAAATTCCTGTGTGTTTAAACAAAGGGGAAGCAAATATTTGTGGAGTTTCAAAATGTGTTCTTTTTTTAATATTCAATTTTACAGATGAATGGTACTAACAAAGCCAACATTAATTTCCCAATGCTAATTGTGCTTGAAAAATGTGGCGGTGACAAATCCTTAAACTATAGCAGTTTTTATGATAAAAGCACTAACCCTATAGGTGCCACAGTAGCATAGCAGTTAGTGTGGCACTATTACATCTTTGGGTTCCAGAGTTCACAGTTCAATTTCCGTGCCGTCTATAAGGAGATTGTATGTCCTTCCTGTGAACCGCTTGGGTTTTCAGGTTTCCTCCCCCAGGTTAATTTGTCATTGTAAATTGTCCTGTGACTAGGCTAGTGTTAAATAAGTGGGTTGCTGGGCAGTGTGTGAAGGACATGTTCGGTGCTATATCTCTTGATAAAAAATATAAACAAACTATGAGAGCGCCAGAATCTAGACCTGGTGACAATAAAGGAATAACAATAAATTTCCAGGTTAGGGTCAACTAAATATCTGCTGGAGGAACTCAGAGGAGATGGCTGTCTCCTTGCACTTTGCCATTTACCAGCCCATGCTTGAATAGTGTTAAGGTCTTTCTGCATGCAGGTCCTCACTTGCTGAGGAGCATTGAATCTTGTTTAATCATCAATAAGCTTGCAGTTTACAGTCATTGCCCACATTACCCAAACATACCATTTCCAGACATGTCCTAACCACAAAACTTCTCCTGGAGTCTTTGATAACAAGCCCCATCACCAGAGGTGGCTCTCCCTTCAACAGGGAAGGTCTGAATTTTCACTTTTGGCACACATTAAAACCCTCTCTCTAATATTGGCCTACTTGACCTGGTTTCAAATTATGTGTGATAATTCTGTAAATTTCCTTTGAACAGTTTATAATCTTAAACCTGTATTTGAAGTATAAGGTGATATCATTGATGAATAACAACTCAAAATGACAAATAACAATATGATGATTTATCTGAGATGGATTTGAACCTAGCAACAGCCAATCATTCCCAAATCTGCATTTTCACCTCGCCTCTTCCACCAGCCAGTTTGATATATAATAATCTGCATTTCTGGGCTTTCATTAAAAAGTCAGCTTCAATGCTGATCAAACTGAATGCATAACAAAAAGAGTAATAAATACCAGCGAAAATGTCTTGCATCATAATTGCCTGGTAAAGTGAATTGACATTTTGTGTTTTTAGTTATTCAAGGTAGCTCACTACATGATAATGGGCTGGAATTTGCTAGGGATATCCAGCAATATGATAAATTGCAGGGGATATTCTGCAGTTCAAACAAAATCTGCAGAGTTAGGAACATTAGGTCAATAAACTTTCATTTGAAGTTAGAATGAGGAAGGTCAGCATAGAATGTCTTAGAAGAGTTGTCCAGACAAGGATGAGGGACTCCGGGAGACGTTGAGTAAAGAGAAGTTAAGGAGGCATTAGAAGACAATCTTAGTCATGTCACGCATTTCACTAAGGAAGCTTACCTTGGGGTTCAGCAATAAGGTTTATCTCCAGACTGTTGCCAAGGAGAGAGATGAACCTGATAGCAAGAGAACTTATTCCAGTCTGAGGGCTAAAGATAATGCCTTTCCTTTTTTTTTTGGCATGTGCCTGCATGCGTGCGAGTCTGTGCGTGTGTGTCTGCGTGTGCGTCCCTGCGTCCGTGATGATGTCTTTTTCATGGCTTTTACAAGGTGCAGAGCGAGTGAGAGAGACTGTGTGGCGTGCCACTCCCCACACAGACATTTGTGCAGTATTTTTCCCTTTTATTTTACGAGGTCGAGTTGCGATCTCGACAATCAACCTGGCACGGATGGAAAGCGTACTCGGGAGCGGACCCGACTGGTTTCGAACCCAGGAACCTCCTCTCCTGGGTCCGGCGCCGATGTCGTTGCACCACCAGCCGGCCCAAGATAATGCCTTTCCAATGTTGGGCTACAAGAAATTTCTGTTTGTCCAGTTTAAGTGTCTGAAAGCAGTATAATCATTTTGAGATCCAGAAGAGTTCATAGATGTACTACTGAGGTAAAGAAGATTTCTTCCGTATACAGTAAAGCACACTGATTTTGGATAATGTTATTGAGAACTGCCATGTAGAAGAGGGATGTGGGGGGTGGTGGAGGAAATGATAGATCCTTGGGGGGCTTCAGATATGCAGATTATATCAAATGGATATTTGCTCAGTAATCTACTGCCAGCAATGTCATTTCATATTGAATTATTTTTGTATTATTGAAGTTTGATTATATCAGGACTTTGAGACTTCATCAACTACAGGAAAGTGTAAAAGTCAAAAGATGGATAATAAAATGAGATATTTTTCAATTAATTTCCTTTTGGTTTTGAGATAATAATTTGATTTCTATTGCTGAAAATGTGTTTAAATTTGATCAGTCCTGCTTTCAGCTGTCTTAGAATCGAAATCAGATTTATGTTTATGATCTCTGGCATATATCATTGATAATTATTGATATGTGGCAGCAGTACAGTGCACAACATAAAATACTGTAAGGTACAATCAAAGCACTTTAATAAAAATTTCTGAAGAGGAATAGTGAGGAAGTATTCATGGACTTCAGGAATCTGATGGGGGAAGAGGCTGTTTTTAAAATATTGAGTTGGGTTTGCAGACTCCTGTACTTTCTCCCTGATGGTAGTAATGAGAAGAAGGCATGATATGCAATAGGAGCAAATGAAATGAGAAAAGATTCCTTATTGCACTGGACATGAAGTATTAGTATCTATGACTGATAATTTCTCAATTTCCTGAAAGAGGAGACAAAGCCCAAAAGGTTCTGTCAAAATTCTTCTCTGCACCTGCTATTTTCCACATTCAAAACTTTATCTTCTGGTGTGTAAAATTCACCTGTGGATCTTTATTAAATAAACTCAGGGTATACTGGTTCTCTACTTGGCATATCATTGCTTTAGAAACAAAACAAGAATGTTGACCAGTAATGTGTCCCTTTCCTGGATATCTGTTGAATGACTGTTGTACTAATAACACAGCCTGTGTTTATTCTGATCCTTGTTCTGTTGCTGAAGGTAAGATCTGACATTGTTAATATCTGCCTTATAAACAATTACTGTCACTTTAACTTTTTTTTTGGGAACTTTAATATGTTTGCTGCAGATAGAAACATAGAAAACCAACAGCACAATACAAGCCCTCTGGGCCACAAAGCTGTGCCGAACAAGTCCTCATCTTAGAATTACTTAGGCTTACCCATAGTCCTCTATTTTTCTAAGCTCCATGTACCTATCCAGGAGTCTCTTAAAAGACCCTATCGTATCTGCCTCCACCATTGTCGCCAGCAGCCCATTCCATGCACTCACCACTCTCTGTGTAAAAAACTTACCCCAACATCTCTTCTGTACCTACTTCCAAGCACCTTAAAACTATACCCTCTCATGCTAGCCATTTCAGTCCTGGGAAAAAGCCTCTGACTATCCACACAATCAAATCATTGTCTTGTACACCTCTATCAGGTCACCTCTCATCCTCCGTCACTCTAAAGAGAAAAGGCCGAGTTCACTCAACCTATTCTCATAAGGCATGCTTTCCAATCCAGGCAACATCCTTGTAAATCTCATCCTTCCTGTAGTAAGGCAACCAGAACTGAGCATAGTACTCCAAGTGGGGTCTGACCAGAGTCTGATATAGCAGCAACATTACCTCTCAGCTCTTAAATTCAATACAGTTCTTTTATCCTGACCCATTCAGTTCCCTACACAGAGAGATAAAGTGGTGGATCACATTTTGGAAGCATGAGCAGAGGTCATTAAACATTTCTTGACCTTGCTGCTATTCACTTGGCCTGGTATGTCTCTAAACCTTTTGATAATGTACTTTAAATCTACCTTTTAAGTGCTAAAATGAGTCAACATTGCAGTTCTTCCTTCATTCATTGAATGATAGAAATCTAAATTTTCCTCACAAGTAGAAGCAAAAGGACACCAGGGATTCCCTCCATGGGACTCCACCATTCAATGAGTTCATTTGTCTTATCTATACCCCTGTCCAATCCTTACATCTGAGTCTGCTAATACATAGAGGCATATGAAATAATAAAAACTGAACAAGAATAGACATTAAAGTTCAAGGTATTTAATTTACTTCAGCTTTTTGTGCAAATTGATCTCTTAAAAGAAAGCAATATTGATTAGCAAGTAGTGATGTGATTTTTATTTGTATTGTGAACAAATATAATTCTTGCAAACCAAAATTATTAAAACTTTCAGTCTAATGGCCTTCTTTTGTAAAAAGCATTGTCAACAATTTTCTTTAAATTATCCTTTCTTTTTTCATTCTGCACATAATAATCCAAACTTCTCTGAGGAATTGCAGGTCAATCTTAACGTACTCCGGTGCTCTTCTTCAATCCCACCATTGTCTGTAGGGAGTTTGTACCTCTCCCTGCGACTGCTTGGGTTTCCTCCAGGTTCTCCAGTTTCATAGAAACATAGAAACATAGAAACATAGAAACATAGAAACATAGAAAATAGGTGCAGGAGTAGGCCATTCGGCCCTTCGAGCCTGCACCGCCATTTATTATGATCATGGCTGATCATCCAACTCAGAACCCAGCCTTCCCTCCATACCCCCTGACCCCTGTAGCCACAAGGGCCATATCTAACTTCCTTTTAAACATAGCTAATGAACTGGCCTCAACAGTTTGCTGTGGCAGAGAATTCCACAGATTCACCACTCTCTGTGTGAAGAAGTTTTTCCTAACCTCGGTCCTAAAAGGCTTCCCCTCTATCCTCAAACTGTGACCCCTCGTTCTAGACCTCCCCAACATCGGGAACAATCTTCCTGCATCTAGCCTGTCCAATCCCTTTAGGATCTTATACGTTTCAATCAGATCCCCCCTCAATCTTCTAAATTCCAACGAGTACAAGCCCAGTTCATCCAGTCTTTCTTCATATGAAAGACCTGCCATCCCAGGAATCAATCTGGTGAACCTTCTTTGTACTCCCTCTATGGCAAAGATGTCTTTCCTCAGATTAGGGGACCAAAACTGCACACAATACTCCAGGTGTGGTCTCACCAAGGCCTTGTACAACTGCAGTAGTACCTCCCTGCTCCTGTACTCGAATCCTCTCGCTATAAATGCCAGCATAGCGTTCGCCTTTTTCACCGCCTGCTGTACCTGCATGCCCACTTTCAATGACTGGTGTATAATGACACCCAGGTCTCGTTGCACCTCCCCTTTTCCTAATCGGCCACCATTCAGATAATAATCTGTTTTCCTATTTTTGCCACCAAAGTGGATAACTTCACATTTATCCACATTAAATTGCATCTGCCATGAGTTTGCCCACTCACCCAACCTATCCAAGTCACCCTGCATCCTCTTAGCATCCTCCTCACTGCTAACACTGCCACCCAGCTTCGTGTCATCCGCAAACTTGGAGATGCTGCATTTAATTCCCTCATCAAAGTCATTAATATATATTGTAAACAACTGGGGTCCCAGCACTGAGCCTTGCGGTACCCCACTAGTCACCGCCTGCCATTCTGAAAAGGTCCCGTTTATTCCCACTCTTTGCTTCCTGTCTGCTAACCAATTCTCCACCCACACCAATACCTTACCCCCAATACCGTGTGCTTTAAGTTTGCACACTAATCTCCTATGTGGGACCTTGTCAAAAGCCTTTTGAAAATCCAAATATACCACATCCACTGGTTCTCCCCTATCCACTCTACTAGTTACATCCTCAAAAAATTCTATGAGATTCGTCAGACATGATTTTCCTTTCACAAATCCATGCTGACTTTGTCCGATCATTTCACCGCTTTCCAAATGTGCTGTTATCACATCCTTGATAACTGACTCCAGCAGTTTCCCCACCACCGATGTTAGGCTAACCGGCCTATAATTCCCCGGTTTCTCTCTCCCTCCTTTTTTAAAAAGTGGGGTTACATTAGCCACCCTCCAATCCTCAGGAACTAGTCCAGAATCTAACGAGTTTTGAAAAATTATCACTAATGCATCCACTATTTCTTGGGCCACTTCCTTAAGCACTCTGGGATGCAGACCATCTGGCCCTGGGGATTTATCTGCCTTCAATCCCTTCAATTTACCTAACACCACTTCCCTACTAACATGTATTTCGCTCAGTTCCTCCATCTCACTGGACCCTCTGTCCCTTACTATTTCTGGAAGATTATTTATGTCCTCCTTAGTGAAGACAGAACCAAAGTAATTATTCAATTGGTCTGCCATGTCCTTGCTCCCCATAATCAATTCACCTGTTTCTGTTTGCAGGGGACCTACATTTGTCTTTATCAGTCTTTTCCTTTTTACATATCTATAAAAGCTTTTACAGTCCGTTTTTATGTTCTCTGCCAGTTTTCTCTCATAATCTTTTTTCCCCTTCCTAATTAAGCCCTTTGTCCTCCTCTGCTGAACTCTGAATTTCTCCCAGTCCTCAGGTGAGCCACTTTCTCTGGCTAATTTGTATGCTACTTCTTTGGAATTGATACTATCCCTAATTTCTCTTGTCAGCCACGGGTGCACTACCTTCCTTGATTTATTCTTTTGCCAAACTGGGATGAACAATTGTTGTAGTTCATCCATGCAACCTTTAAATGCCTGCCATTGCATATCCACCGTCAATCCTTGAAGTGTCATTTGCCAGTCTATCTTAGCTAATTCATGTCTCATACCTTCAAAGTTACCCCTCTTTAAGTTCAGAACCTTTGTTTCTGAATTAACTACGTCACTCTCCATGTTAATGAAGAATTCCACCATATTATGGTCACTCTTACCCAAGGGGCCTCTCACGACAAGATCGCTAATTAACCCTTCCTCATTGCTCAAAACCCAGTCCAGAATAGCCTGCTCTCTAGTCGGTTCCTCGACATGTTGGTTCAAAAAACCATCCCGCATACATTCCAAGAAATCCTCTTCCTCAGCACCTTTACCAATTTGGTTCACCCAGTCTACATGTAGATTGAAGTCACCCATTATAACTGCTGTTCCTGTATTGCACACATTTCTAATTTCCTGTTTAATACCATCTCCGACCTCACTACTACTGTTAGGTGGCCTGTACACAACTCCCACCAGCGTCTTCTGCCCCTTAGTGTTACGCAGCTCTACCCATATCGATTCCACATCTTCCCGGCTTATGTCCTTCCTTTCTATTGCGTTAATCTCTTTTTTAACCAGCAACGCCACCCCACCTCCCCTTCCTTCGTGTCTATCCCTCCTGAATATTGAATATCCCTGAACGTTGAGCTCCCATCCCTGGTCACCCTGGAGCCATGTCTCTGTGATCCCAACTATATCATAATCATTCCTACCATAATCAAAAGATGTACTGGTTGGTGGGTTAATTCGTCATTATAAATTGTCCTGTGATTAGGCTAGGGTTAAATTGGGGGTTGCTGGCTAGTATGGCTTGAAGGGCTGAAAGGCCTATTCTATGCTGTATTTCAATAAATAAATAAATAAATTGTTGGGGCATTGGCATAATTGTGGACCACGTTTCAAAAGACCCCAGCGCCATTTGTGTAACCAAGTACTTTTTAAAGTTTGTGCTTTTTTTGCAAGTACACTGAATTCTCGCTAGGTGTCAAAGCATTTGAACTCAGTGGCCGCTTTATTAGGTACCTTCTGTACCTAGTTAAGTGGGCACGGAGTGTATCTTCATGGTCATCTGCTTCTGTAGTCCATCCACTTCAAGGTTCAACATGTGTGTTCAGAGATGCTCTTCTGTATACCACTGTTATAACGCATGGTTATTTGATTCACTGTCGCCTTCCAGTCAAATTGTATCAGTCTGGCTATTCTCCTCTGACCTCTCATATTAACAAGGCATTTTTGCCCACATAACTGTGGCTCTCTGTATTTTCTTTCTTTTTTGTTTTTTGCATCATCAAACTCTGGAGACTGTTGAGTCTGAAAATCCCAGGAGGTCAGCAGATTCTGAGGTACCCGAACCACCCTGTCTGGCACCAACAATCAATCCACAGTCAAAGTCACTTAGATCACATTTCTTCCTCATTCTGCTGCTTGATCTGAATAACAAGCAAACCTCTTGACCATGCCTGCATGCTTTTATGCATCGAGTTGCAGCCAGATGATTGGCTGATCAGATATTTGCATTAATAAGCAGGTGTACAAGTGTACCTAATAATGTGACCACTGAGTATATACTGAGTTCAGCTCAAACTAAAGTCCTGACAGTGATTTCCTATAGCTAGTGGTTTGGATTTTGAAAGAAAAACAATTCAAACCAAAACATAACTAGTTCTTTGACTCTATCCATTGAAACCTCCCCAGAGACTATTTCACAATGGCAATGAGTGATACATTTTTCATTAATCTTCAGTATCCTTATGTCAGTAACCATCTCAGGGGATTCATTTGCTTTGAGTTGTGTTACCCTGTTGATTACTTGAATCTAATTTTGACTGAAGTCATTAATTTTACATGAGTCATTGTTATTTTGTTGAGGTAGGAATGGACATGTTGCTTATGCCTTCCCTAGTGCATAATTTAATGAAGTAATCATTTAATGTCCTAACTGTTACACAGTTTGTAACGAGATCTTGAGACAAACAAACCCAGGCATGGAGTAAACTCAAGACTGGAAGGTAGAAAGTAATGATGAGGATTTATTTGAAGAATGTAACATAGTAATAACAAATGACTCAGAGTGTACTTACTGGAGAAAGATAGAGTACACAGGCTGTCAGTTCACTCGGAACTCAGATTCAGGACTCAATGACGAATGCTAGTCGTGATGAAGTTAAATAGTGCAAGCCCGTGCATATCAAAATCAAAACTCAATAAAACTAAAAACCAGGATGCACGAGGTACCCGCATTCAAAAAACAAGTGGCATGAAAAACACAAGGAAATCCTTCATGGAAATTTACAGCCTTTCTAAAACTTCTCCTGCCATGCAGCGTGCCTGGACAAGATAGAAAATTTTCTTAGCTTACATTGTGGGCAACAGTCTAATTGACTTGAATTATGAATTAACAAATATAGGCAATTTCAAAGAGGGAGGGAGAGAACGTTGACTCAGACCATGAGGGGCCTGCGTCGGGCATTTTCATGCCTTACAAGGCGCAGATTGGAAGTCTGTGTGGGGCACCACTCCTCGCACAGACACCAGAGCAATGTATGGTTAAGTGCCTTGCTCAAGGACACAAACATGCTGCCACAGCTGAGGCTCGAACTAGCGACCTTCATATCACTAGACGAATGCCTTAACCACTTGGCCACATGCCCAGTTTCAAAGAAATGGTGTGTAATATTTTCATCTCAGGGTGATTTTCATGATCAATAGCCAAAAATCTATAAGATACACCCAGAAGTATTCAGGAAGGAAAATTATTGTTGTCCAACGTTTTCAGGTGTGACAGAGCACCAAAGCCTGACTCTCTCCAGTCCCCTCACTGGTCTGAAGATTTCATGACACAATTACAAATTTCACTTTCAGCAGAATGTCATCCTGCTGCAGATTTCTAGAGTCTGATATGGACTCAATGGTCACTTTATTAGGTATACCTGTACACCTGCTTTGTAATGTAAATATCTAATCAGCCAATCATGTGCCAGAAACTAAATGCATAAAAGCATGCTGACATGGTCAAGAGGTTCAGTCGATGTTCAGACCAAATATCAGAATGGGGGAAGAAATGTGATCTAAGTGGCTTTGACTGTGGATTGTTTGTTAGTGCCAGACAGGGTGGTTTGAGTATCTCATAAACTGCTGACCTCTTGGGATCTTCAGGCACAACAGGCTAGAGTTTACAGAGAATGGTGCAAAAAACAGGGAAAATATCCAGTGGTGGCAGTCCTGTGGGTGAAAATGCCTTGTTAATGAGAGAGGTCAGAGGAAAATGCCCAGAGTGGGTTAAAACGACAGGAAGGTGACAGTAACTTAAATAGCCATTTGTTATAACAGTGGTGTGCAGAAGAGCATCTCTGAATGCACAACACATTGAACCTTGAAGTAAAAGGGCTACAGCAGCAGAGGACCAAAACTGAGTTCCTCCTCTGTGTGGCCACTAAGTGTTCCTCCTGCTTACTGCTCACTAATCCATTGGTGTTTAGGACAGCAATGAAAGCTCCCCATCTCTGTCTATCTTTGTCCAAAACCAATCTTGGTCTTGATCTTGGAAATGTTCAGAGCTTCCTTTATAGTGCTTGTAGCTTCCTCTCGGTTTTCAATACTGTCAGCCATGCAAGTCCTGGGTTGAGTCTCAGGAATACCATCACACACAGATATAGAGGGGTTATTCATTGCTGTTTCTGTAATAATTTTGATTGCCCAGTCAGCATTGTTAGCCCTAAGGTGAACCGCCAAACCTGGAGGACTTTAGCCAGCATAGTGTGCAAACTTAAAGCACACGGTATTGGGGGTAAGGTATTGGTGTGGGTGGAGAATTGGTTAGCAGACAGGAAGCAAAGAGTGGGAATAAACGGGACCTTTTCAGAATGGCAGGCGGTGACTAGTGGGGTACCGCAAGGCTCAGTGCTGGGACCCCAGTTGTTTAAAATATATATTAATGACTTGGATGAGGGAATTAAATGCAGCATCTCCAAGTTTGCGGATGACACGAAGCTGGGTGGCAGTGTTAGCTGTGAGGAGGATGCTAAGAGGATGCAGGGTGACTTGGATAGGTTGGGTGAGTGGGCAAATTCATGGCAGATGCAATTTAATGTGGATAAATATGAAGTTATCCACTTTGGTGGCAAAAATAGGAAAACAGATTATTATCTGAATGGTGGCCGATTAGGAAAAGGGGAGGTGCAACGAGACCTGGGTGTCATTATACACCAGTCATTGAAAGTGGGCATGCAGGTACAGCAGGCGGTGAAAAAGGCGAATGGTATGCTAGCATTTATAGCGAGAGGATTCGAGTACAGGAGCAGGGACGTACTACTGCAGTTGTACAAGGCCTTGGTGAGACCACACCTGGAGTATTGTGTGCAGTTTTGGTCCCCTAATCTGAGGAAAGACATCTTTGCCATAGAGGGAGTACAAAGAAGGTTCACCAGATTGATTCCTGGGATGGCAGGACTTTCATATGAAGAAAGACTAGATGAATTGGGCTTGTACTCGTTGGAATTTAGAAGATTGAGGGGGGATCTGATTGAAACGTATAAGATCCTAAAGGGATTGGACTGGCTAGATGCAGGAAGATTGTTCCCGATGTTGGGGAAGTCCAGAACGAGGGGTCACAGTTTGAGGATAGAGGGGAAGCCTTTTAGGACTGAGATTAGGAAAAACTTCTTCACACAGAGAGTGGTGAATCTGTGGAATTCTCTGCCACAGGAAACAGTTGAGGCCAGTTCATTGGCTATACTTAAGAGGGAGTTAGATATGGCCCTTGTGGCTACGGGGGTCAGGGGGTATGGAGAGAAGGCTGGTGCAGGGTTCTGAGTTGGATGATCAGCCATGATCATAATAAATGGCGGTGCAGGCTCGAAGGGCCGAATGGCCTACTCCTGCACCTATTTTCTATGTTTCTATGTTTCTATAGCTCTCAAGGTCTCCAAACAACAAGGTTGTGGTCCTCTTAGAGGTTCTTCTGATTTGTTGTACCATTTTGCTCAAAGTTGCTTATTTCACACATTACATATTGAATTTCAGAATATTTATCTCTTTGGTGCTATCCACAATTCCAATCACCCCTTTTTTTCTCTCCTTATTTTGATGTTGGTTTAGAACATGCAACTTGGGCTTCACTCACTGAATCACAAGTCACGTTCATCTCGGTCATTCTGTGAACCATAATTTCCAGTTCCTGTTCATTGTCTGAATTACTTCAATCCCCGTCATAAACCCAATATCAGAGATGCACGTGAAAGGAAAACGAAGGAAGGTTGTACACTTTTCTGGGATGTGGGTGCCATTGGTAAGTACTTTTTTACACATGTCTGAATATATGGATATTTTAAATAACCAGGCCCCATTTCACTTACCTTATACTTAAGTGATGATATTCTAGGGTAGCATAGTGCAATCACCTGTGTTGAGTATGATGTCCTCCCTTAATGGAGAATGCCCGTGCATGACTTTGTTTAATGTGGGAAGGCTGATGCACGGGTAGCCACCTCATGGTCCTTGACAGATCGGGGTCAGGAGCCCAGTGGCATGGGATGCAAGATGACTGGGGTCCCTTCACTGCTGCAGCTTTCCTCTGCCTTCACTGTTGCTGTGATGAGTCATCACCTTCTGCCAACTCCACCGCTGAGGTCTCCGCTGGATCGCTCTTTGTCTGGTACCTCCCCCTCGACCGTGCCACCATGGTGGCCCGACCTGGAGCTGAGCCCCAGGATGGCATTGCTCTTGGGATCTCAGGAACTCACAAGCCTCTTCACCATGACAAAGTGACGAACCTGGGAGAAGATTCCGGAGTGCTTACATGTGGTATTATGAATGGTTACTCTATTGCTTTGGGATTCTGTGTGATAATTCATCTAGGTTGTAAACAGAGTTGACAATTTCCAGATTTCTCTTACAGGAGAATGATTGAGGTGCTTTCATCATTTAATCCAATGTTTATAAAACAGAAAGTGAAGAACATATATAATTATATGAAGCATCGCTACTGTGTACCACAGGCAATGCATAAAATATTTATGTAACATTCAGTTCCTGGCACATAGAGTTACTTATGATGCAGAAAGTATGCACTGTTATAACCATCAGGGTCTTAGTAACAAGAAGTAGTAAATGAGGAACATAAAGCTGGTGAATAATGCATCTAAAGTTACAGTCCTTCCAGGTGAGGAACACTTTGCCTGCAAATCTGCTGGGGTTTATCTACTGCATCCAGTGCTCCTGACACAGCCTCCTCTATATTGGAGAGACTCGTCATAAACTGGGGTTGGCCGCTTCGTCGAGCACCTCGGCGCCATTTGCCACAAGCAGGACTTCCTGGTGGCCAAACATTTTAATTCCAATTGTCATTCCTGTTCTGATGTGTCAGTCCATGGCTTCATCTTGGCACAAGAGGAGGCCACCCTCAGAGTGGAGGAGCAACATCTTATATTCTGTCTGGGTAGCCTCCAACCTGATGGCACGAACATCAATTTCTTCTTCCGGTAAACAATTCCCTGCCATCCCCATTCTCTATTTCCCACACTGACCTTTCACTTCTTCTTACCTGCCTATCACTTCTCCCTGGGTCTTTCCTTTCTCCTATGGTCCACTCTCCTCTCCTATCTGATTCCTTCTCCTCCAGCACCTGACCTTTCCCACCCACCTGGCTTCTTCCCTAATTTTTCTTAGTCTTGAAGAAGGGCCCGAAATGTCGACTGTTTATTCATTTCCATTGATGCTGCCTGACCTGTTGAGTTCCTCCAGCATTCTGTGTGTGTGTTGCTCTGAAGTTAATATTTTGAGCGCTTAGTTGGACATTGAAGGGTTTCCTATAAACATACAAAAGGTTTCTAGCTTTTTGACCCATTTCCAATTATGTCAACTGCAGCAGAAACTTATTCAATCAACAAAAAATACAAGAACTTTCCTCCTAACCTAACCATTTGAATGAAAGCATGAATGGATAAAGAAGATATGGGTTTAAAATAAAAATTTCATCTCATTTTTGCATACAGTAGATTGACTTTTATGTAACTGATAAAAGGATATTGCGGACCTGAGTTAACATACAGCACAGTACAAGCCCTTTGGCCCTTGTTGTTGTGCTAACCTTTTAACCTGTTCTAAGATTAATCTAACCCTTCCCTCCTGCATAGTCCTCCAGCATCCATGTACCTATAGCTCAGATCCGTTCTCCAAAATTAAAAAAAAAGTCATTAATCTATAAATTGGGTATCATGTATGGAATAAGATAAAATTGAACTTCTAACAATACAATGTTAGTATTATTTTTGTATTAATTCGTACAATAAAAATCTAGATTTTTATTAGGGTAGGAGGTTCTCTGCCACCATGTATCTGAAGAAAATAACATTCGCGTATTTTGCTCGACTCTTGCTGCACTCTGCTCCCAACCCTCATCAACATATAAAATCAAAATGTAAATTTAATCTTTGCTTTCACTGGCAACAATGCAAATCATTTTTTTAATGTTAAGATCCATAAATATAAGCACATTTTTGAGGAACAGTTTTTGTGCGGCCCACAAAGTTCCAACACTGGCCATGTAGAGGAAATATGAAATGGGACCATAGATGGTCAAGGCTTTGCTCACCTCTCCTCATATCCCTAATCTGGGCTCGGTTTTATATTCTGTCTGATTACAGCCCAATGAAGCTCTTTGTAATGTTTTACCATGTTAACTGGACTCTGACTCTATTGAAAGCAGTTGGTATTCCATTTGTGTGTCTACTGATCATTTAAGTGTTACTGGTTTGCTTTTCAATTTGGATGCAAACATGATCTACATACATTGTCATCAGTTATTAAAGGAACCTTACTCATAATTAACTAGAACATTACTTTCAACTGTTTAACTTATATCTAAATTGTACTGTGAGCTATTTGTTATGTGTAGTGTACTTATAACTAATACGGAAATGTCAAATTAAATTGATTTGGGTTCTCTTGGGTAATATGTTATAATAGCAGTGTACATATTACAAATAACTGTTGAATGGTAATTTCTTTCTCACTACTGTAAGCTTTAAAATGAAAGCTGAATAATTTAGTGGATAACAGCACTGATTAAATAAGTTTTTGCTTTGCACAGTCATTGATTTTCCAAGGAATATGATGAAAGTATAACTTCAACCATTTTACCATTTACCATTTTTACCACTGAGTACAGTCACATGGAGTGTCTCCACAAGAAAGCATCTTCCATCATCAACGATTTCCACCATCCAGGCCATGCTCCTTGATTCTACCATTTGGCAAGAGGTGGAGGAGTCTTAGGAACCACACCACCAGCTTCAGGAACAGTTATTACCCTGCAACCGTCAGGATCCTGAACCAACGTGGATAACTTCATGCACCACAACTCCGAACTGATTCTCAACTTAAGGACTCACTTTCAAGGACCCTGCAACTCATGTTCTTAATATTATTTAGCTCTTTATTTGCACAATTTATCTTCTTATGCACATTAATTGTTTGTCAGTTTTGGATGATATACAGTTTTTCATAAATTATATTGTTTTTCTTTATTTTCCTATAAATGCTTGGAAGAAAATGAATCTCAAGGTAATAGATGGTAACATGTATATATGTTGATAAAAAATTGTTTTGACTTTAACTAAATTAATTCACAGCATGTATTATAAATACATAAATCAATACTTTTTAAACTCTGAGGTTCATTATTATTGTGTTGGATTACTTATCGAAGGAAAGGTTTATTTTAATGAACGGTTGCTTTATCATCAAATCTTTTGACATTGTTTATGGTCAAATCGAGAATAAATGATTTTAGAACAATAGAGCATTATAATGAAAAGTGCTATTGCGACAGAAAGCAACACGACCTTTGGTAACTCTGTGTCTGAGTGGTGGTAATATACGGTATGGGATAGAATTAAATAGGATAGTCGGGATGCATGGAATAAGGCCACAGCATTAATCATGAGTGACTTTGATCTATATCCTGCTTGGTCAAATCAAATTAACGATAGTAATGTGTAGGAATTTTTTAGGGAGTGTTTTTGTGGAGTGTATTTTTAGACCATCATGTCGAGGAACTTTCCTAGACTGGGTATTCCGCAATGTGAAAGGATAATTCTTGACAATTATTTGGAAAAATACAATTACAATATAATAGAATTCTTCATTGACATGGAGGCTGAAGATGAAACACCAGAAATTCGGGTTCCAGTTATAAAGAAAGCAAGTTACCTGCTGAACCATGTCTACGCCCACCTGGACAAGCCAGCGAGCACTGTGAGGGTCATGTTTTTTGACTTCTCCATCCGCCCTGCTCTGCTGGGGGAGAAGCTGACAGTGATGCAGGTAGATGCTTCCCTGGTGTCATGGATTCTTGATTACCTGACTGGCAGACCACAGTACGTGTGCTTGCAACTGTGTGTCCGACAGAGTGATCCGCAGTACTGGGGCTCCACAGGGGACTGTCTTGTCTCCCTTTCTCTTCACCATTTACACCTCAGACTTCAACTACTGCACAGAGTCTTGTCAGCTTCAGAAGTTTTCGGATGACTCTGCCATAGCTGGATGCATCAGCAAGGGAGATGAAACTGAGTACAGGGCTATGGTAGAAACTTTGTCACATGGTGTGAGCAGAATTATCTGCAGCTTAATGTGAAAAAGACTAAGGAGCTGGTGGTAGACCTGAGGAGAGCTAAGGTACTGGTGACCCCTGTTTCCACCCAGGGGGTCAGTGTGGACATGGTGGAGGATTACAAATACCTAGGGATACGAGTTGACAATAAACTGGACTGGTCAAAGAACACTGAGGCTGTCTACAAGAAGGGTCAGAGCCATCTCTATTTCCTGAGGAGACTGAGGTTCTTTAACATCTGCCGGAGGATGCTGAGGATGTTCTACGAGTCTGTGGTGGCCAGTGCTATCATGTTTGCTGTTGTGTGCTGGGGCAGCAGGCTGAGGGTAGCAGACACCAACAGAATCAACAAACTCATTCGAGGAAGGGCATCAGAGGGAGGTGTTAGGCAGGTGAGGAGAAGAGAAGGGGTAAGAATGGGGAATGGAAAAGAGAGAAGAGTGGGGTACGGGAAATTACCATAAGTTTGAGAAATCAATGTTCATGCTATCTGGTTGGAGCTACCCAGACAGAATATGAGGTGTTACTCCTCCAACCTGAGAGTGAGAGGAGGCAATGGATTGACATGTCAGAATGGGAACGGTGATTGGAATTAAATTGGTTGACGACCTTGAAATCTTGCTTGTTGCGGCCAGAGTGAAGGGACTTGACAAAGCAGACCCCCAATCTACATCTGTAATTAATTAAATGGTAGTAGTTTGCTGTCATAGAATGGAGAACCTTAACAAATATATTAACAATAGACAGGCAGTGGACAATATAGAAAAAATTATACATGGATTATAACAATTAGTCATTTCCGTCTGGCTCAGAAGTAAGTTAGGTTTAATAACCATGGCTTACAAAGGAAATTAAGGATTGTATTGGCTCAAAGAGCATGCTAGGAAAAGCAGCAAGCCTGAAAACTAGGAGCAGTTTAAAATTCATTGAAGGGGACCACAGAAATTGATCAAGAAGCGAAAGATGGAAAATGAGAGTAAGCTTGAAGGGAACGAATAACTGACTGTAAAATCTTTTGTATATACAGTATGTGAAGGTAAGCACACTCAGAAATGAAAATGTTATAGTTGGGAACAAGGAAATAATAGGATAATTCAATACATTCTTCTATTCTTTCTTAATAAAGGAGGGTACAAGTCATCTTCCAGTTGCCCTAGGGAACCAAATGTGTAGAGAATCAGAGAAATTGAACGTCAGAGAAATGACTGAATCCACCTCGACCCTGCCAACCCACTCCTCGTCACACCAGAGGCTGATAGTCTACATCTCAGAGGATGAAGAGTAGTGGCCTGAAAATAATCAGCATCTAAAATTCTGTAGACACTGGAGCAAGTTAACCGGATTAAAGGGTGTCAAATGTAACCCTGTGTTAAAAAAAAAGAAACAAAAAGAACAGTAAGCCTGACATTAGTAGTACTGAATTGCTAGTGGAATTTTTAAAAGTGTGATAACATAGAAAAAAGTTGATAGGATTGGGCAAAGCCAGTAGAGGTTTATGAAAGCGAATTAGTCTAAATTAATCTACTGGGGCTTTTTGTGGAACTAACTAGTAAAATAGATAAGGGAGACTATTTGGAGTTTCAGAAGACCTTTCATCAGGTCTCACATAAGAAGTTTGAGTGAATTTAAAGGGCCTATGATTGGGGATAAAATGTTTGCATGGACTGAAACCAGGAAACAGATGTAATCCTCAGGCTCGGCCAGCACGTGTTCGCTGAGGGGAAAACAACTTCTGGCCCCACCAAACTGAGAAATCTCATTTGTGTGAATGCTGCGTGATGTGTTGCCCGGTTACAAATCCGCACCGCAGAATATCCGACAGTACACCGTATGCAATTAAATGATTGAACTTTATAACTCTTAATCTGGATAGAGGGTTAGTAAAGAAAATAAAAAGTAAAAGGGCCCATTTTAAGGAAAAAGTCTTGCGCATCGTTGGAGCTCACGGTTCGTTCGTTTGTTCCTGTCAACATCTAAGTGTAGCTGGCCCTCGGACCCTCACCCCTCAGTCCACTCTGTGCGGTGGTCTTCCGACTCTCTCTATCGCTCCCCGACGAAAAGACCACGAAAAACCCGGATCACAGACACTCAAGAAAGAACAACATTTCTCCCATTGGATAACATACATTCCAAAGTCCCATTATCTCTAGCCATAACACAAACATTGCTGCTACAGAGAAACCATTACCTTAACAGTGGAATATTACATAGAAGCCATTACATTAGCCTTAGCAGTGAAACCCTACAGTGTGTTACACAGAGAATGGGAATAGTCTGTTCAGGTGATAAACAATGCCTAATGGGGTATTGTTAGGATCAGTGCTGGTGTTCCAGCTGTTCCCCTTGACTTGAATGGGATATCATTCAATGTGTATCATTGACTTCAATGAGAAAAATAAATTCAGCGATATACAGACACCACAAAGCTGGAGGAAGGAATATGGGGAGTTTGGAAGATGCAAAGAGATTTCCAGTGTGATTTAAAAAGCTGGATGAATGGGCAAGTGTGTGATATGCAGTTTAATGTGGATAAATGTGAGTTATATATACTGTGATTCAAAAAACAGAGACATCTTATTATCTGAATGCCATGGATTGGAAAAAAGGGTAACGCAATGGTGGCTGGGTTTCCTTGTATACCAGTTGCACCATCCAGACAACGCTCTCTTCTTGCTACTACCATCGGGCAGGAGGCAGAGGACTTTAAGTCCCACATCTGCAGGTTCAGTAACAGATATTACTCTACAACCAGCAATCTCCTGAGCCAGCAGGGATAACTTCACTCACCTCAACTCCGAGATGGGTCCACAACCTGGACAACTTTTAGGACTCTACAACTCGCGTTCTCTGTACTTTTTTTTAAATGTGCACAATTTGTCTTCTTTTGCACATTGGTTGTTTGCTATTCTTTGTTTATGTATAGTTTTTTGTAAATTCTATTGTATTTATTTATTTCCTGCATGCCTGCAAGAAAATGAATCTCATTTACATATACGCACTTTGATCATAAATTTACCTTGACTTTGACTTTTGACTCTGAAAGCAAACACGTTACACGTTGATATTCATTGTAAAGGTATTTGAGTCAGAAAGCGAGGATGGCTTGCTGTGGTTGTACTGGGCCTTGGTGAGACCAAATCTTATCCCCTTATCTATGAAAGCATGTTCTTGTCAAGGAAGAAATACAACAAACATTTACTCTACTAATTTGAGCAACGGCAGCACTGAGATGTGAGAAGACTTTGAGCTGATTAGAAACTATATTCACTACAATTTAGAAGACAGAGAGAAGATCTTTCAAGTCAAGGTTCCATTTCAAGCTGAGTGTATTGTCATAGACACAAGAATGTACAGGTGCAATGAAAAACTTGCTCGCAGCAGCATCACTAGTGCATCGGTTTACAGAAACGTAACATTTTGACAGAGATAGAGAAACTCGATATAGGATGATGTTCCACGTGGCTTGGGAGTTGATGGAACTCCACAGCAGAAAGCAATGGAGGTTGAATAGTTTAATATGCTCCAGAAGGAAGAAGAAATAGAAATGCAATATAATGTGAAGTTATCAACGTTGCTGAACAAAAAGTAAAAACAGAGTTTTTGTTAAATGTTGAGAGATTGGATAATGTTGATGCTCAAAAGGACGTAGATGTCCTTGTGCACAAGTTAATGAAAACTAGCATGCAGGTGCAGTAAGAAATTGGCAAGGCACATAGTTTTTATTATAAAGGATTTGAGTACAGAAGTAAAGATTTCTTAGTGCAGTTATGGAGGGAATTTGTGATACTGCACCTCGTGTATAATGTTCTGTTTTGGTTTACTTACCTAAACAGTGCAAAGATGATTCACAAGACTTGTTTCAGGGTGGTAGATTTGCTGCATGAGACTTGATTGTGTAGACTAACACTGCATTTTCTCGAATTTAGAAGAATGGCAGAAGAATGGAACCTATAAAATGCCTGCAGAGCTTCACAAGCTCGATACAGGGAGTGGTGGATGCATAGAATGTTCTGCTAATGTGGTGATAGAGACAATTACATTCAGTAAGTGCAGGGAATTTTGTAGAGGCAGATACATTAGGGAGATTTAAGAGACTCTTAGATAAGCTCATGGATGAAATAAAAATGGAGGGTTATATGTGAGGGAAGCACAGATTGACACAGAAAAATTATTTTTTTCCAGTCCTGATAAAGGTCTCAGCCCAAAACATAGACTGTACACATTTCCTTAGATGCTGCCTGGCCTGCTGAGTTCCTACAGAGTTTTGTGGGCGTTCCTTGGATTTTCGGCATGTGCAGATTTTCTCTTGTTTGTGATTGGACTACTGTACTGCAAGGTCTCTTCCAGGGATGCCTACCATGAAGAAGTTTAAATCTTCCCATTGATGGGAGTTCAGTGAAACCCTCTCTCACTGCTCCCCCTCTGTGATCTCTGCTGCCCATCTTTTTTTCCAGTCCTGATGGAGGTTCACCGCCTGAAACGTCGACTGTACTCTTTTCCATAGATGCTGCCTGGTCTGCTGAGTTCCTCCAACATTTTGTTTGTGTTGCTTGGATTTCCAGCAACTGCAGATTTTCTCTTGTTTGTGTACAGGGAGGATATTTTCCCTGCCGAGGAGTCTGGAATGATGAGCCACATTCTCAGAATACATAGTAAACAACTTAGGATTGAGATGAGGAGAAATTTCTTACATAGAAGGGTAGTGAGTCTTTGGAAATCTCCACCTCAGTTCCTTTAATACAACGACTGATAGATTTGCATAGGACATAGAACACAAAACATTACAGCACAGTACAGGCCCTTCAGCCCACAATGATGTGCCAGCCTTTAACCCATTCCAGTTTCAGTCTATGCCCATAAAATTATGCCCTCTTGTATTAGCCATTTCTGCCTAGGGAAAAAGTCACTGGTGTCCACTTTATCTCTGCCTCTTATCATCTTGTACACCTCTATCAAGTCACCTCTCATCTTCCTTCGCTCCAGAGAGAAAAGCCCTAACTTGCTCAATCTATCCTCACAATACGTACAGTTCTCTAATTCAGGAATGGTCTAACCAGTGTTTTATAGAGCTGCAACATTACCTCACAGCGGGTGAACTCAATCCCGTCACTAAGAATGCCAACTCATAAGCCATCTTAACATGTTATCAAATTGCATGGCAGCCTTAATGGATCTATGGACGTGTACCCCTTGAACCCACTGTTCCTCTACACTACTAAGAATCCTGCCATTAACTTTGTACTCAGCCTTCAAGTTCTCAACATTCTTCAAGCTCTTTCTGTACATAAACGTGTTCCAGCATATTAGCTCTACTGTGCTTTCGTAACACTTGTCAAGATCCTTCTCACTGGTGAATACTGAAAAAAAGTATTTATTGAGAATCTCACCCACCTCCTTTGACTCCAGGCATATGTTTCCTCTTTTATCCCTGATTGGTCCTACCATCACACCTTGGGGTTTTCCTTAATCCTACTTGCTAATGTCTTTTTATATCCCCTTTTAGCTCTCCTAAGTCCCTTCTTCAGTTCCTTCCTGACTACCTTTTAATTCTCCGGAGTACTGTTTAGACCTTGTTTGCTAAACCTTAAATATGCTTCCTTCTTCCTCTTGAGTAGATGTTCCATGTCTCCTGTCAACCATGTTTCCTTCTCCGTACCATCCCATCCAGCCTTAGTGGGACAAGCCTATCCAGAACAGGACTGAGTCCTGATGAACGGTCTCAGCCTGAAACATAGACTGATCATTGTCCTCCATAGATATTGCCAGAGTTCTTCCTGCATTTTGTGTGTATTGCTCAAGATTTCCAGCATCTGCAGAATCGCTTGTGGTCTATGATTTCCTTCACTGTGTTTCTTTCTCTCCTCTCTCTCTCTCTCTCCTTCTGCCTCTGTCGCTCTCTCTTTGTCTCTTTCTATCTATCTCTGTCTCTGTCTCTTTGTTTCTCTGAATCTCCCCCTCTTCCCTCTTAGTCTTCTCTTTGCTTATTTCATTGAAATAAAGTCTAGATGCTGGTCAGTGAAGTTTGGTAGTTCCATGGTTGATGTTTCATTTTCTGTTTTAGTTGACTATGATAATTCTTTATGTCCTCCCAGCCTAGGTAATACCCATGCTAATCTTCTCAATGGGATTCTAATTATAGGTACACATTCCAAATAACAAATATCTCAGATAACCTTTAGTCAATGGTTATTAAAGTGGTTAATTGGTTTCATCCTAAAAAACATGACTCAACTCTAGGATTTATTCCTTATTCATTTAATTATAACCTTCTTTAATGTTATATCTTTTTAAATATTTTATGAATTTTGAGCAGAGATGTGTGGCTGTTTTTGAATTTAGTGGTAAAATTAGTACTGTCCGCACGTTAAGTATATTTCCTGGTGGTTTGCACTGCTGATTTTTTACTCAAAGGTGTCCTCATTTTCTGGCACCTAATTGCAACAAGATGTTTCTCAATGCCCTGCTCCATCCCTTTGTGAAATACCCATTAAATATTTAAAGCAACATAACTGTTTTTCCTCTTTGTACTTTGGGAGAAAGGATGACCTTCTCTGAAATATAAGCTTTCCATGTCATATCAATGCATTATGTAATACAATTTCACTGTGAAATGAAACAAAATTGAGAACTAGAGTCTGCCTATTGTATAGTGTGCAAGTTCTATTTGGTCATAGAGACATCCAGTTATACAGCATGGAACACAGAATGGTATATAGTAGAAAAGACCTGTTGGCGAATATGGAAATACACTGAAGGGTCAACCATCTGTGATTGTTCATTCATTATGTGCCATGCCGCAGGTTCTCAGCACATTTTCTACAGAAGGGGTTTGCCATTGCCTTCTTTTGGGCAGTGTCTTTAGAAAATGGGTGACCTCAGCTATTATTAATACTCTTCAGAGACTGTCTGCCTGGCATTAGTCGTTGCATAACCAGGACACGTGATATGCACCAGCTACTCATACAACCGTCCACTACCTGCTCCCATGGCTTCACATAACCCTGTTTTGGGCAGGGGTATGTGTGTGTGGGAGGGGGGGGGGTGGTCGCTAAGCAGGTGCTACACCTTGCCCAAGGGTGACCTGCAGGCTAGCGGAGGGAAGGAGCACCTTACACCTCCTTTGGTAGAGATGCATTTCCACCCCACCACCCCAAACTGTACTAGCCCTACGCTAATCCCATTATATTCTCCCCGCATTCCTATTAACTTCCCCCAGATCAAATCACTCACCTACACGTTGGGGACAACTTCCAGTGGAGTGAAAGAATTTAATGGTATTCAGTAATAATTTGATAGCGTATACAGTCCATTAGTTTAATTATGGGTAACATTAGAGTGAATATCTGATGTAATTAAACAATCATAGCATATGACATGGCAATGCTATGGAGCGGCAAGGTAGCATAGTGGTTAGCACAATGCCTTACGGCACCAGTGACCCCGGTTCAATTCCTGCTGGCACCTGTAACGAGTTTGGGCATTCTCTCCCTGACCATGGGAGTTTCCTCCCACAGTCCAAAGACATACTGGTTGGTGAGTTAATTGGTCTTTGTAAATTGTCCGGTAATTAGGCTAGGACTAAATCAGGCGATTACTGGGCAGCAGGGTTCGAAGGGCCAGAAGTACCAAATCCCTGCTATATCTCAGTAAATAAATAAAAATAAATAAATAATTGATGTTTCTGACTTGCAGAGAGATTAGCATAAGGACAAGTCTCTGGAACAGAACCCTTACATATCCCCAGGACTGCCTATCCTATTATGATATATATGAACTGACCTCTCATAAATTTGCCTGCCATCTTCCTTCCTTACTTCCAAAGTGCCCCCCAGAGAAGCCTGAAGGAAATGCAAGTGCAATTTTGTTCATTTCTATTTTGTCACGGAGAGGTAATTAATGAAGGGTACTGTATCTTCTGTAGGAGGATACCCAATGTCTGAGATGCAACCTCAGTTGGTAGTACTCTGCTATTATACTTGTGAAGTGAATGGCCTTCTACCCTTCACTG
Organism: Mobula hypostoma; assembly: GCF_963921235.1. Classification (NCBI taxonomy): domain Eukaryota; kingdom Metazoa; phylum Chordata; class Chondrichthyes; order Myliobatiformes; family Myliobatidae; genus Mobula; species Mobula hypostoma. Next base: position 15,751,078 of record NC_086116.1, read on the forward strand.
TTGTTTCAAGAATCTCAAGCTCTGATATGCAAAAGAGCACTCTGCAAACATGCAAATAAATCTTTACCTAAGCACGTCTCATATATATATATATAATTAAATCTTTAGAATTACCTCTGCACATTGATTAAATCAAGAGAAAAAAAATCAGAAAGAGTCTTATATTTTAAAAATACTTTAACTTTAGAAGGGTCTACATTAAATCATTTGGCAACACAGTATCATACCAGTTAATGTAATGATATTATAGACCCAGTGAGCCGGATTCAATTCCATTACTGCCTGTAAGGAGTTTGTACATTCTCCCTGTGACTGTGTGGGTGCTCCAGTTTCCTCCCTCATTCCAAACTTGTACGGGTTAGTAGGTTAATTGGTCATTTGGATGCATTTGGGAAACACAGACTCATGTTGCATCTCTAAATAAAATATAATCAAAATAAAATAACCAAATATTTGAGGCCCTTTAATAATCCCCATAATCTCATGAAACCATCTTAATTTTTGGCAGTGATTGTCTGCCTAGCTATTAATCTTTTTATCAAAGATTTAGCTTTTAAATAGTTTGAAACGACAAAGCTCTTAATACAGTGCAATGTTATTGTTGATTACAAAAGCTGGAGGTTATGTCGTGAAGTAATTCTTCACAAATTTACTCATCTCCATTAAGAGTCCATTCTGCGTTCTGGGGGCACAGTGGAGATGTTATTAGCAGTGACATTTACAGTATTTACATTTTTGTGTCTAATGTTGAACTGATGTTGAACAGAACAGAAGGCGTTTGACAGGTCGTGGTGTACTCTTTTAACAATCCAACTCTAATTCCGGCTTTGCCTCTACCACACAGATACACACACAGACACAGATACGCATGCACGGAGACACAGACACAGACAGACACACACACACACACACACACACACACACACACACACATATTTACATACACACATGCTCACTGTCTACTTAGTTTAGTATCATCAACACACTTGGAAATATGGCATTTGTTCCCTCAGCCAAATTATTAATTTCGATTGTGCAAAGTTGAGGGGTTTCACAGTAGCCAAAGCCAAATTGAGAATGATGTACTTCCTATTCTTTTCTTTCTGTCCAATAATCAAGTCTCCTTGTAAAATCCATTCCCCTTTTTACCTCTTAGCACCAAATCCCCGAGCTATCTCATATCTCATTACTACCATTTTTCTTTGGTTTCTGCCATTGTAGCAACTAAATTAGAGCCATAGAAAAGAGGTCACGAAGCCACTTGAACAAGAATAACTTGGACACAAATGCAAGGATGGATTTGTGCAGCGATGAAAATGGACGGAATCCTACTGGCCATCCCTGTTGTGGAAACACCCCAAGTAGAAGTTCTGTACACTAGCTGTGGCCAGGATCCACTGATATTTAGAAACTGTGGTTGTGAATCCAAGGTCACCATAGAAAGCATCTTGTCAAGATGCATCAAAGCTTGGTATGGGAACTGTTCTGCCCATGTTAATAAGAAATTGCAGAGAGTTGTGACCACAGCCCGGTCCACCATGCAAAGAGCCTGACTGAGTTCTCTCTGACCAGAGAAGACAGTTTTAGAGTAAGAAGTGGGCCATTTAGGACTGAGCTGAGGGGAGATCTCTTCACCCAGAGGGTGGTGGATCTTTGGCATTCCCTGTTGCAAAGGCTCAGACATTGTGCAGAATAGAGATTTCTGGAGATAAAAGGAAGCAAGGAACATAAGGATTGTATAGGACAATAATGCTAAGGCAAAAGATCAGCTATGATGCTAAGGAATGGTGAAATGAGCTCAAGAGGTCTTTATGGCCTACTATACTTGCTCCAATTACATTCTTAAGTCCTTTAGTATATCTATTTATATTATACCTTCTGTGGCTTTGGGATATTCCAAAGTGTTTTTTTTTAGCCAAGGAACAACTGTTGTAATGGGTAGCTATTTATTTTAGAAAGTTTCTCTACATAGCAAAAGTGATTAAGTGGTTTTAGTGATGGGCACTAACATAAAGACCATAAGACATAGGAGCAGCATTAGACAATTTGGCCCATTGGGTCAGTTCTAACATTAAATCATGGCTGATTTATTAGTCCTCTCCAGCCCATTCTTCTGCCTTCTCACTGTAATCTTTGATGCCTTTGCTAATCAAGAAACTATCAACCACTGCTTTAAATATACCCAGTGACTTGGCCTCCACAGCCACTAATGGCAATTAATTCCACAAATTCCCCACTATCTGGCTAAAGAAATTCCTCTTCATCTCTGTTCTGAAGGACATTCTTCCATTCTGAGGCTGGGCTACCTAGTCCTAGACTTCACAACTATAGGAAACATCTGCTCCATGTCCACTCTATCTAGGCCTTTCAATATTCAATAGGTTTCAAGGAGATCCCTCTCTTCAGTTTTCTAAACTCCAGAGACTACAGGCCCAGAGCCATCAAATGCTCCCCATACATTAACTCTTTCATTCCTGAGATCTTTCTCTTGAAACTCCGCTAGACCCTCTCCAATGTCAGCGTATCATTACTTAGATAAGGAGCCCCAAACTGCTCACAGTACTTCCAGTGCTGTCTGACCAATGCCTTATAGACCTTCAGTGTTACGTCCTAGCTTCTTTTCTGGTCATCCCAAAATTAATGCTAACATTGCATTTGCCTTCCTTATCACCAACTCAACTTGCAAGTTAATTTCAGGGAAACCGACACAAGGACTCCTAACACCCTTTGCGCCTCTGATTTTTGATTTTATTTCCATTTAGAAAATAGTTTCTGCCTTTATTCTTTCTAACAAAGTGCATTACTATACACTTCCTTACACTATATTCTAACTGCCACTAATTTGTCCGTTCTTCTAATCTGTGTAAGTTTTTTTCCAGACTCCCTGCTTCCTCAATATCACTTTCACATCCACCTATCTCTGTATCATCCACAAAATTCGTCACAAAGCCATCAATTTCATCGTCCAAATCAATTGAAAAAGAACTGGTCACACATCGACGCCTGTGAAACACCACCAGTCACTGGCAGCCAACTAGAAAAGGCCCCTTTATTCCCACTCTTTGCCTCCTGTCAGTCAGCCAATCTTCTACCCAAACTAGAATCTTTCTTGAAACACCATGGGCTCTTACCTTGTTAAGTAGCCTCATGTGCAGCACCTTGTCAAAGGCCTTCTGAAAATCCAAATAAGCAACATCCACTGACTTTCCTTTGTCTATTCTGCCTGTTACTTCTTCAGATAATTCCAACAGATTTGTCAGGTAACATTTTTTCTTTAAAAAAAACATTTTGACTTTGTCCTTTTTAATCAGGGGTCCTCAACCTTTTTTGCACCGCGGATCAGTTTAATGTTGACAATATTCTTGCGGACCGGCCGACCAGTGGGGGCGGGGGGTGGTGTTAATCACGACTGGAATATAGGTGATAAGTCAACTAAGTCACTTATAAGTGGCTAATACACTCAATTTCGTTTCTGAAAGGGTTTATCTAACGAATTTAATATTAAACACACATCACATATTTTCCTCGTATGAACATATAAAATCCTTGCAACACACCAATATCGCTGAATCAGTGGGAGCCCTGGGCTTGTTTCCCTTCAACAAGATGGTCCCATCGAGGGGTGATGGGAGACAGCGATACTCGAAGGGGGTTCCTTATGTCCAGTCTATTCTGTAATTTAGTTTTCGTTGCATTTATTGCAGAAAAGCTCGCTTCGCAGAGATATGATGTTGGAAATGGAAGCAACGTTTTAGGTGCTTTCATGGCTATCTCAGGATATTCAGCTTTGACTTTGATCCAGAATGCCGCCAGAGATGTTATGTCAGACATACTTTTCAGCCCACAGTCTTTTGCAAGCTCGAGAAGTTGATCTTCTTCCCACGCTGACATGGATGATGTGTGGGTAATGACCTCGCGTGCGTAATGAGTTCGTGTGTGTTCAAGTTCCAACAGTGGGCGTGACAGGGAATGAGGAAAAGTGCAGCTGACTCATATCGTTTCATATCGCCAAATCATATCATCTCCTCACGGCCCAGTAGCACATACTTTGTGGCCTGCTACCGGTCCGCGACCCGGTGGTTGGGGACCACTTTTCTTAATCATGTGCCTCCAAGTCCCCTTAAACCTCATCCTTAATAATGAATTTCAACATCTTCTCCACCACTGAAGTCAGTCTAACTGGCATTTAGTTCCCTTTTTCTCTGCCAGTGGAGAGACCTTTGCAATTTTTCAGTCCTCCAGAACCTTTCTAGAATCTAGTGATTTTTGAAAGATCATCACTAATGCCTTCACCAGTACTTCAACTGCCTCTTTCAGAACCCTGGGGTGTAGTCCATGTATTCAAGTGACTTACCTACCTTCAGACCTTTCAGCTTCCCAAGCACCTTCTCCTTAGTAACAGCAACTACACTCACTTCATCCTCTTGACATTCAAATTTCTGACATACTGCTAACGTCCACAGTGTCCAGGTGCAAAATACTTATTAAGTTTGCCTACCATTTCCTTGTTCCACATTGCCACTTCTCCAGCGTCACGTTCCAGTGGTCTGATATCCACTCTCACCTCTCTTTTATTCTTTATATATCTGACAAACAAAACTCTTGGTATCTTCTTTTAATAGCTAGCTCACCTTCATATTTCATCTTTCCTCTCCTTATGAATTTTTTTAGTTGCCTTCTATTGGTTTTTAAGATCTATTGTCTTCTCTAGTCAGCCACAGTTGTCCCATTCTCCCCTTAGAATACTCCTTTATCTTTGGGATGTATGTATGCATCCTGCACCTTCTGAATTGCCCCCAGAAACTCCAGCCTTTGCAGTTGTCCAGTCATCCCTCCTAGTGTCCCCGCCAATCAACTTCTGCCAGCTCGTCCCTCATGCCTCTGTAATTCCTTTTACATCACTGTAATGCTGATACATCTGACATTATCTTCTTCCACTCAAACTGCAGTGTGAACTAATCCTCCTAGAGGGTTCAGAAGTGGAGAGAGTGAGTAATCTCAAGTTCCCGGTTGACAAGATCCCTGAGGACCTAACTCAGTCCCAACATATCAATGCAGATATAAAGAAGGAAAGTCAGTGGCTGTATTTCATTAGGAGTTTGGGGAGATTTGTTTTGTCACCTAAGGCACTCGAAAACTTCTACAGCTGTACTGTGGAGAGCATTCTGACAGGCTGCATCACTGTCTGGTATGGGGGTTGGGGTCACAGGGTGATACTGCACAGCATTGTAAGAAGCTACAGAAAACTGTAAAGTTAGTTTGCTCCATTGTGTGTTCTAGCCTCCATAGTACCTAAGACATCTTCAAGGAGTTGTGTCTCCGAAAGGCGGCATCCATCTTTAAGGACTCCATCACCCAGGATTGTTACCAATCTCATTGTTACCATCAGGAAGGAGATACAGAAGCCTAAAAGTACACAGTCAGTGATTCAGGAACAGTTTCTTCCCCTCTGCCATCTGATTCTTAAATGCACATTGAACCCATGAACACTACCTCGCTTATTTCTGTTTTTACACTATTTTTAATTTAACTATTTAATATGCATATATATATATTCTCATTGTAATTGATTTACTTTCCCCCCCATGTTATCAAGTATTGCATTGTACTGCTACTGCAAAGTTAACAAATTTCATGACATATGCCAGTGATATTTAACCTGATTCTGATTCTGAATTCTATCATATTATGATCACTGTCTCCTGAGAGCTCCTTTACCTTAAGCTCCCTAATCAGTCAGGTTCATTACACAACACCCAATCCAGAATTGCCTTTTTCCTAGTAGACTCAACAACAAGCTGCTCTATAAAGCCATCTCACAGGCATTCTACAAATCCTCACTCTTCGGATCCAGTACCAACCTGAATTTCCCAATCTACTTGCATATTGAAATCCCCCATAACTATTGTAACATTGCCCTTTTCACATGCCTTTTCAATCTCCTGTTGTAATTTGTATCCCACATCCTGGCTACTGTTTGGAGGCCTGTATATAACTCCCATCAGAATCTGAAACACGTTCTGGAACTCTGCAATTCAGAAACCTGTTTGTGTGTATCAGGCCATTCGGGCTATAGATGTCACAACCAGGGGTTGGTTTTAAAAAAGAAGAAAAGTTCTTTTCCCAGTTAGAATGTGGATTGTATTTTCTTGGTGTAACCTTGTGGGTATGCAATGTTCCTTGAATTGCTTACCTTTTATGTCTAATTGTTCGTCTTTGGACTGGTTCTGAGGTTTCACTTTGTGTTGCAGGTGTCTCATTTGGGATCATGAGGATTGTTAAGCTCTCTTTGTATTTATCACTTTTATTCAATTTGGGATAATTGAATTGGTATGGTTCAATGCCTTGCATTGTAGTTGTTGGCTTTGTGGGTTATAGCTTGGCCTCAACACCAGGGCTGCCTGATTAAGGAGGAGGAGGAGAAGATGGTGGCGCAACGGCAACGCGCGCGGCCTCTCCGGTGAATGAATGATATCTGTTATCTGTCAAGTAGGAGACCGTGCACAATTCTGATTTGTTGGAGATGGACGTGAGAGTACGGAGGAACATCTGGAAAACTTCTGAAATGCCCGCTTCGTTGCCGCTGCTACTGTGTGGTAACCGGAATCTCCGGAGCAGAAGGCCCCGAATCCTCGGCTTTGTGTGTTTCAGCGGCCGGGACGAGGTCGAAGGTGCTCGGCAGAGGATGGCGCTCGGGAGGCTGTATTGGAAGGGCTGGTTGGAGGCTCGAAATTTTCGGACGGACGGACTCAGTGTCGGCTGTGGTTGGCTGCTTCCAAGGCATTGGCAAGTTGACGGTGCCTGGAGGTTTATGGCAGGGAATTTCTCCCTTTTGCCACCTGCTACGGGGACTCGGGAGTTGATCGACTCGGGGACTTTGAGACTATTTTTACCGTGCCCCTGGTTTGTTCTTAATCAAATTATGGTATTGCTTTGCACTGCTGTAACTATATGTTATAATTGTGTGGTTCTGTCAGTGTTAGTCTTTGGTCTGTCCTGTTTTCTGTGATATCACTCCGGAGAAACATTGTATCATTTCTTCATGCACGTATGCATTTCTAAATGACAATAAAAGAGGACTGAGTGTTCTCATAATCTAAGGGCTGCCTGATTGGTCCTAAATACCCCCTACATGCTCCAGGGTGTATTTCAGGGGGGCTTGATAACCCCTCTTAGCTTGGTCATTGTAGGTCCTTGTCTGGTGAAACGATGACCGAGTTTTTCTGTATATCATGACTGATTTCAGTTCTTCAAGAATCTGTATAGTTTGCCTGAGTTCTTGTTAGCTTTGCAGGCTAATCTCTGTAATCAATCTTTAGTTTTGTCTGAATTGCCGAAACCTCTGGGATTCCTGCACTTGAGTTCACTAGTGACCCTGACAATTGAGCATATTAGGCAATTTTTGAATGTATTTAATTGTGAGTGCTAACTTTCTTTTCCCTTTTTGTGTCTATAGGCACCCTTTGACTTGGCTTTGAATGCTTACTGCAGAAAATATTTTCACTGGTGGAAGTAAATTTTAAAATACAAGATCTCAGCCTGCCAAAGGCCAAAATGTCGCAATCTGAACTGTTTGTGCTTTTGGAGTTACCACATCCACCTCTGGAGAGTTCTCTTGGCCAACCCTGTGCTATAAAAACTTAACCTGGGAGCTGCCCAAGAAAGTAGATTTACCAAAGAGGCTGATTTCACAGAAGGCAAAAATGGGAATAATACGTGGTTAAGGCGGGGGTGGGTTGGGTGTGGTGAGTGACAGTTAGAACTAGATTGGGGTTTGGAGTGGTTAACATTCTCATTTCCTTTACTTATCCAACTCTGTATTGTTGTTTCAGACCCTCCGGGAGTTAACTCCCATCTTCACGTATCCCTCTCCTCTTGTTACATTTTTCTTTGTCCTCTCTCCCTTTGACTGCTTCCATCTATCATTCACCAGCCACTCCACCCCCTCTGGCACCTCCTACCTGTCATCTTCCACCCCTTCTCAATCCACCATTCGCCTGGGCGTCTTTCCGCCACTCCCTCCCCCTCTCAATGCTGGCAATCTCCCCTCTCCTAATGAGCCAAAACGCTGCTCGACCTCCTGAGTTCTTCAAGCAGATTGTGCTTCCAGATTCCAGATTCCAGCATCCTGTGTCTCCAATGGGTTCTGGAATATCAGTTTGCTAATGGAATTCCCTTCTCTCCCATTTTACCTGCAGCACCCCTTCAGTAGAGCCAGTGGTTTCTAAAAGGATGGCTGGGTTCCATCGTTTCCAACAAGTCCTCATTGAGGTAGACCCCGGAGATAGATATTCGTCCTTTGATATTGTTCTCCAATGATTGCAAAGGGCAGGTGGCTTTCCAAGAAGTATTGCAAGGCAAGACAAAGGGAGCCTGTAAACATAGTAAGAAAAGGTGAGTACAGAAAACTGATTGGGTATAATATTAATAGGAATCATATTGATGCTTACAATGAGCTGAAGCTTCTTGGTAAAACATAAATTTGCAGAATTGGACACGGGTTAATATTTATTATTGAGATGGTTCAGCTTTGGCAGAACTCAACACTGAGCTTTGTTGGTCTCCATTAACCAGAACTTTGCCTTTAGAAATCACAAACCTATTGTTCAACAGAATGCAGTATCAAATCTATGCTTTCAAGGTTTCAAACCTTAAACAGAGCAGTTCTTGGCCCTTGTAGGCGTTGTAGGCAAACAAAATGATGCCAGAAATATTAAACACAAATAAGATTTTAAGATTTCTTTACATTGGGCATTAAGTGCTGAATGTTCAAGTGCCAACACTTTCTGCTGCTGTGCTAATTGCCTCAGTTATGAGCATTTTGTTTAACAGTGTCAAACAGGTGCGTCATTTATATGGCATGACAACAAACCCATGTCCTGCAACTCCATGAGTTCCAGCTATTTAAACTTACCGAAGCAACTATATTCCACTGATAGCTCCTGTATGATTGTGTAAGGAACTCTAGCCATAAAGTGATATGCTGTCATTGCTTTCTATATATTAACTTGTCTCCTAAGCCTCCAATATGCCAAGCAGGTAATGCGTAGATGACTGGTGAGCACTAATTTGTAGTGTACTGCCGAGCACTAACGGAAGAGGCAGATGTACTTTTGGCAAGAACTCATGGGATCTTTCAACTTTTGAAGTAATTCAAATTAAGTCTGATTCTGAAAATTAAATGCCCAATGCATCCAAGTTTTCCCACTCAAGAAATGGAGGTATTATCTGCATACAAGACCCCTACCACCAATCCAGGTGTATAGCCACGCTAGTGCAACGTGCCCTTCTCAAATACTCATTAAGTAGGCCTTGGCTGAAGGTACTCAAGCATTTGCCTGCTGACTTTCAACTGTACATCAGATTTCTTTCTCTATTATTTGTGACTCTTAATTCTTCAACCTTGCATCCGTTCTCTAATGAAATGCATGCAATAGGTTGAAATGCTTTCCGAATTATTCTCGAAGCTGTATCAATATTCAGTTTTTGCGTGCTGAATACTTGTTTTCGAGCTGTCATATCAGTTACTACTATTAAAGTACTTCTATTAAGTTTGTTCTTGATAAAAAAAAACAAACTATTTATTTCCAATAAATGTGCTTCAGCTCAACATGAGTGTGTGCGTTCAGCTCACGGCTTTAGCTTGACATCAGCACATGCGACCAGCTTACCAATGTCACTTCTGGTTCCACGTGAACCGCTGATAACTCACACTGTGAACTGTAGCTCTTTACTATATACACACAGAATAATACAGCTTCCCACTACCTTTGCTATTAAGACAATCCTCCACCTTGCCCCTTTGGCACTGATTTAAAAATCAGTACAAATAAACTAATGCTAATTATTTTTGAAGTCCTTTCATAATTCAAAACCAAGCTCGTATTCAATACCATTCAGTTAAATAATTATAACCTTCCATTTCTGATGTTACTTCTCTTGAATCTTCTCTGCACCCTATCCTTAGATTTAATTTAGTTCTTGCAATGATGGAATATAAAGAAGTAAAATAAAATAAAGTAGAAATTACAGACTATTGGGCGGTGCTCTGCTTCTTTCAGGATCGTGCCTCTGGACCTGTGGAGTGGCGTCAGGTTTGGCAGGTGTCTTGTCAATGATGACATTCTCATCACACCTGTGGACCTATGAAGCAGCATCGGGATTGGTCAGTTTCTTGTCTAAGACAACGTTCTCGGTTTCTCATGTCACATTGCTGTGAATGACATCACCATTGAGAGGTAAGTCCTCTAATCCACCTGCGGTCTTTTATTGGCTCTCTTCCATTATGTCCTGTTTGAGAGGAAATAAAAAGTCGGACATTTGATACATCCTCTAAATTTGAGCAAATCTGGTGACCTTTTATCCAATATTATCATTTAATTTGATTTATTACTCTTTCAATCTTTTTTTTTGAAGTTTTAGATTGGATCAGAAAGTCTTTCTTTCTTTTTTTTGGTCGTATCCTCAAATGGACTTACCAGTCCCTTTTTTTAACTTCTTTTTTTGTTTTTTTTTCATATAGTGTAGTGGTTTTTTTCCTCTTCATTTTGAACTCAGTTTTTTTCTCTCTTTATAAACTGATAAGAGGAGAATTGCTATTTTTCTTTTTTAAAATTATATATTTTATATTAGTTTAATAATATCTATGATTTTAATAATGTTTGTCTTAATCTCGGTTTATATTGTTACTGTTATATATATTTGAGATAATTCTCCTCTTGATTGTACTTATGCTCCTTTTAAATCAATAAAAAGATTAATAAAGAAGAACAGAGGTAAGTCCAGTGACCGTATGTGTCCGTCTTGTTGTATGCAATCGACTCAGGTGTGTCCTTTGGCTGAGCATCCAGATTCTGGTCCACATGATGTCTCCATGTCTGATCTCCAATATCCATTGTGTACATCAGTAGTCCAGTTCTTGTAGCTATTCTACCAGATGTCCACTTGTCTTCTCGGTAATCACATGCTAGGATTTCCTGTCCAATCTCGAAGCTCCTTACTGCTTCACTTGGCAACTGGCTGAACTGTTTATTCTCCACTTTCCTCCATAGATCTGGTTTCAGGAGGTCGATGCGAGATCTCAGATTCCTGTTCCTGAACAGCATTGCAGGAGTTTGATTTGCATGAACAGGAAGTTGTCCTCATTGTGTTCTACAGAAATGTTCTCCTTGTCCATAGCTTTAATGGACTTCTTGATGGTTTGGATAAACCTTTCAGCTAACCTATTTGTTTCTGGGTGGTGAGGAGCTGACTTGAAATGTCTGATGCCATTTTTCTTCAAGAACAGTTGGAATTCTTCTGACACGTGTTGTGGTCCATTGTCACTCACAATTTGTTCTGTTAATCCATTTCTGGTGAAAACACTCTTCAGAGAAGAGAGTTTCTGGAGGTGCTCTTCATTACTTTTGCCAGTCACAATAATGTCATCAAGGTAGCATTATGTTCCTGGGATATCTTGGAGCACTTGACCCATTGCTTTTTGCCAAATTGCTGGAGCTGATGTGATGCCAAAGACAAGGCGATTATACTGGAATGGTCGCTTGTGAGAGCTGATTGTAAGGAACTTCCTTCTTGACTCCTCAGTCTCCATTTGCAGGTAGGCTCGTGACAAGTCAATCTTTGAAAACTTCTCCCCACCAGCTGAAGTTGCAAATATGTCTTCTATTCGTGGCAGGGGATACCGCACAGTACACAGCACTGGGTTGATGCTGACCGTGAAATCCCCACATGTGCGAACGCTCCAGACTTCCCTTTCTAGATCACTGGGACAACGTGCATGGCCCAATCACTCCACTCATCCTTGGAGAGAATTCTAGAGGCCTCCAAGTTCTGCAGCTCAGCATCCACTTTAGGATGTAGTGTATAAGGCGCTGGATGTGCTTTATGGAATCTTGGTGGTGCTGTTTGATCCATTTCAATTCTGGCCTTTATGCATTTGAGTTTACCAATATCCTTCTCAAACACTTTCTCATTAGCATTAAGCAACTGTGCCAGTCTCTGGTCGGTGCTACTATTTGGGCTGCAGTTACCTGTTGATGTTACACTGAGAACTTTAACTGAGTGCTGGTGCAGTTGGATTTTTCTCAACCATTTACTTTTCAACACATAAAGCTCTAACTGTTGTGTTTGGCCTCCATATGTCACATTTACTCTCAGTTTGCCTTTGGGAGATGCATTTTCACCTGTGTAAGTCTTTAGCATCACTGAGGTGTTTTCTAATGGTGTCTGAGAAAACAGTCTATTGTAGGCAGCTTCTAGAATTATGGACTAAGCTGACCCTGTATCCAGCTCCATTTTCAGTTTTACACCAGATACATTTATTATGATCTAGATGCTTTTTGTGATCTGCTTCAGTAATACTATGCAGTTCTAGGCATGACAGTTCACCTTTGCCAGAGTCTATGTTGTCTGATTCTGTTTTACATTCAGTAACTTCAGGCATTTGCTTAGTTTTGAGTTTGAGACTTTTACTCGGTGTGGTTTTTCTGTTTGATTGGGCTTTTTGTTTGCCTTGAACACTCTGTGTGACCTTGTCTGTGATAATTCCTGCCGACCTTTTCATTGAAGCAACAGTCATTTTCATCATGGGAGGATTTGCCACATAGATAACATTTTTGGCTTTTTGCACCATTCGGAGACATTTTGTGCATTTCACATTCTAACCCCCTTTTCTGCAATTCTACTGCATCCTTTGCTGCAGTCTCTAATGATATTGCAATAGTCAATGCCTATTCTAAGGTTAGGTCTATTTCTGCCAGTAACCTCATTTGAGTGTTTTGACTATGAAAGCCTGTCCCTTAACACATCAGAAAGTTCATCTCTAAAGCCATAGTTCCATAGTTCTGCAATGTATTCAGGAAGGCTTTCATCTTTTGACTGATTCCTTTTGTAAAATCTAAATCTCTCAGCTATTACCAGCAGTTTAGGAATTAAGTGATTTTGTAAAATTGCAACAATTTTTTCAAATGTCTTGCTTGCTGGCTTTGCAAGGGTTACTAGGTTGTTTAAGAAATTGTATGTTCTTGGCCCATTAAGCTAAGAAGTGTAGGGGTTTTGTTTTGCTCCTCCACGTTGTTCGTGTTACAATACAGTTCAATCCTCTTGATTTATGACTCCCAGTTTTCATTAGCACTAACAAGTTCATCAACTTTCTTGAACGAAGTCATCGCCACATTATTTTCATTTTAAACTCAGCACACCTTTCACTGTTATTCACCCGTTCTTTTGTTAGAATCCATGACGGCTTCCTCATGCTGTTTATGTCATGGTCCGGTCTGTGAAGTCCGCATTCTGGTTCACGGTCCGGTCCGTGGACTCAGGACTCCGGGTCTTCCAGCTGTCCCTTGTTTGAGTTAATCATTGGCACCTGATTCCCATCTTTGGGCTTGCAATATAAGTAGCCTTGGGATTGAGTGTGGGCTGCTGGTTGCTGGGCATGGGTGAGAGAGCACAAGTCTGGGTATTTTTAGTGTTTTTAAGGGGTACAGGAGTTTTTTTATAGAATATGATGAATAAACAGGAATAGGATACTAGGATGGTCAAAGATGGGAGGGTGAAGTGTAGGTTTGTGTGTGTGTGTGCGCGCGCACGCACGCGATTGGGTGAAGGGATTTAGAATGTATGTCTAGTGCACATTCTGGAGCAGAGGGTGGCGGTAATGCACCATTAAGCTGGATGCCAACTGCCGTAAAACAAGATACAGAGAGAGAGAGAGAGTGTGGGCTGCTGGTTTGTCTTGTCAGTCCCCCTTGGAGCAACCTGCTGATGAAATCATTTGTGATCTCTAGGCCTGGTTGGAGGACCACTGCTTCATGCAGCCTTGTTGCCACTTGTAGGAGTAGTCTTTGTGGTATGGATTTGGCTGTTTCCTGGGCCAGCTGAGTGGCTGCCAGCCACTCCAAGCTAGGTAGGGATCCGGCTTTTTCTGTAGCCAGCTGAGGTTGCTGGCCGAACTGAGACTTAGAGCTACCCTGGAGCAGAGATGGAACTGTCTGTTGTTCTTTGGTGTTTGTCTCTTCTTGCCCTCGCCTCTGTGGGGTAAGTCAGGCTGTCTTGCTGTTGCCCTGCGGGGGGTCATGTCTTGTCTTGTCTTTTACTTTGTTGGGTAAGTCTGGCCGTCCTGCCGTTACCCAGCAGATGGACCCGTCCCACCTTGGTGTGGAGAAGTTGAGTCCCGGCTTGTCTTAGGATAAGTCTCGGCTCTATGTCTATGTTCCGTCCTGTCTCATGTTAGTGTTGTGTGAAAGATGAGTCCCGGCTTGTCGAAGGATAAGTCCTGGCTCTATGTTGATATTTAGTTCCCAGTCTGTCTCTGAGCTCCAAGAACCCAAGCCTCGAGGATCCCGCGGCCAAGCTCCAAGAACCCAAGCCTCGAGGATCCCGCGGCCAAGCTCCAAGAACCCAAGCCTCGAGGATCCCGTGGCCAAGCTCCAAGAACCCAAGATCTCAGCCTCAAGCCATACCATGTCCTTCACAAACAACAGGAATTCTGCAGATGCTGGAAATTCAAGCAACACACATCAAAGTTGCTGGTGAATGCAGCAAGCGAGGCAGCATCTGTAGGAAGAGGTGCAGTCGACATTTCAGGCCGAGACCCTTCGTCAGGACTCACAAAGGGTCCTGACGAAGGGTCTCGGCCTGAAACGTCGACTGCACCTCTTCCTACAGATGCTGCCTGGCCTGCTGCGTTCACCAGCAACTTTGATGCCATGTCCTTGCCTGGTTCTGGGGTCCGAGCCCGAGGCAAGACCCAGGTTCTGGGTTCTTGTCCAGTCTCGGGGTCGGAGTCCAAGCCTTGTCTCCTAGTCCATGTTTCCTAGTCCTGGTCCCGCTTCCCCTAGCCCAAATCTGCATTCTTGTCCCTGCTCCTGGTCTGAATCCTGTTCTGTCCCTACTCTAGTCAAGTCCTATTCCTTGTACTTCAGTATCTGTGTCTTGCATTTGGGTCTGTTCCCAGCACTCCCTTGTGACAGTTTAACTCTCACTGTTTCGAACCGTAACCGTTGGTGCAGTACATGATATTTTCTGACATTCAGGTTTGTACTTGTGGCAATTTGTTTCATCTGTGCACAACTACATATCATTTAAATAAAAGCACACACATCGGAGATGGCTTTATCTGATGTGTTCACATTTTAATGAGAGAGAAAGAGCAATGCATATGTGCAGAATACACAGTGCTAAGGTGGGGGGGGGGTGTGGTGTCATTGCTCTAAAAGAAATTGATCCATACATTACACCCTGCATTTTGAGTTCACAGAGAACATACTTGCATGCTTCATTCCTGTATCTCATTTGGCCAAACATGAATTCCTTTTCTGCAATTTGTACCTTTCTCTCAGTGTTCCAAGAATCCCATATCCACTTCTTCACTTTGTTTGAACAATAGCACATACAGATACAAGAATTTTGTTAGTTCATCCTGTGTCATTAACAGTATCTAATTCAGACAGCTTTAATTGGATGTTAACAAAACAATAATACAAAGTATTTTGGCCAGTTGAATTTATCTCATGCACAAGTCTAGCTAGACATGGCCTGTAATAACATGACAGATTTTTCAGCCTCAAATTTCTGCAGGAAAATCTCTTGGCATTAAAAGGGGATATCTCCAGATTATCCTCCCTTTCTCCAGCTCATCCCATTGAATTCCGTGTCTATAATGCTGAAAACATGTTTAGATTATCTCAGGTTGAAACTTGGGCATGAGTGCAAGGTAAACCATGCTTACTATTCATGTTAAATACAGTAATCAAGATCTGGTGTCTTCAAGAAACGATAAATCCAGTGAGGTTTTAAGCCTGATTTCGTAAGTGCTTAGCTTTTGCAGGTGCAAAGGATTTGTAGGAACTTCTGATTAAAGTACATAAATCAATTACAGTAGAGATTCTCCACTCCCTTCTCCTCAAACATATCCATTCCCAATTACGCTGAGGTGGAGCTTTGTGGACCATCAATTGACACCCATCCCTCGAACCCCTGCAAACATTCAAACCATGTATTTTTCCAGCTGTTTTTTAAGGAGACTCATCATCATCATTATGTTCTATGTCGTTTGACATGGGTTATCATGGTCTTCCATATGACTTTAATCTGATCTTTACTTCTGGGGAACCCCCTTCAAGTTGTTGTTCGTATTCTTTTCTCTACCCATGATCATGATTGCTCTTGGCAATTTTTCTTTTCTACTGAATGGGTTTGACATTGCCTTCTTCTGGACTGTGTCTTTAACAGGTGGTGATCCCAACCATTACCAATACTTTTCAGGGCTTGTCCGCCTGTCATCTGTGGTCACATAACCAGGACTTGTGATATGCGCCAGCTGCTCAAATGACCATCCACCACCTGCTTCACGTGACACTGACTGGAGGGTGCTAAGCAAGTGGTACACCTTGCCCAAGGGTCACCTGCTGGCTAGCAGAGGGAAGGAATGCCGTTCACCTCCTTTGGTGGAGCTGTATCTCTACCCTGCTGCCCTAATTCATTTATTTAGAGATACAGCACAGTAACAGGCCCTTCTAGCCCAATAAGCACGTGCTGCCCAATTACACCAAGTGACCAATTAACCTATAAACCCATATATCTTTGGAATGCAGGAGGTAACCGGAACACCTAGAGGTAACCCATTGTCATGCTGGGAACACACATGCTCCTTATAGACAGTGGTAGGAATTGAACCTGGGTCACTGGCTGTGTAAAGCTATGCTACAGTGCTGCCCCACACTAACAGATCTTCATTTAAAGATACAACTAATAAATATGCAACCACAAGCTAGATTTCTCAGTTATTGACAATAAATAATTGATTATCACAGTATTATATTTTAGAGCCTTAGATGTTTTCAAATAGTAAAATTGGCATCACAAAAATACTTGTTATTTTGGATTAAGTGGAGGATTTGACTATTTCACATACACAGTTTAGAATGTCCCTCTGTAGCTTGCTAATGGAACAAAATAATAGAGCTTGAATATGAATTTTCTAGTGCAAGACTAGTCTTTAACATCTAAATATTTTTTTTCAATCTTCAGCTTCTTTGATATATTGGTCAGATTCTGGATACAGTGCTCTGTAACCTATTTAGTTTCTCTTTGTCCTTTGGCAGAACACAGCAACTATAAATTATGTTTTGAGATCTGAAATGTTTTAATAAAAATAGCAGCAACTCCCCTTCCTGCATTGGACTTGATTGTGTTTGTCTAAGTAATTCCAGTTATTTTTTTAATGAAATGCTTCAGGAGCAAGCTTTTCAAGTTGTTTCATAAGTAGAATTTGCCTCAGCGCATGTGCAAATTATTGTTCTTTCTTCGATATAGACTTGTGAGCTTCAATTTTCAAATTTGCTGTCAGATTGGAATTCCAAATTTAGCAGGATTTGAATTTTCTGACATAATGTAATCTGTTTAATATCTATCAAACTAAAATTCTGATAAGCAAAGGCCAGTATTATGATATGAACTGATTTGCTAATGAAATTGTAAAGGATTGAATAAGATCCTTTTCAAAGGAATCATAAAACAATGTGATGTAGATGTGGAACAAAGAACTTTAATGCATAACTGACCAATGCAAGAACAAGTGTATCATTAATGCACAACCTCTACCATTAAGAAAGACGAGAGTTTCCTGTAATGTATTGAGAAGGAATTATGTAATGGAGAAACAGGGCAAGTATTTATTTAAATAAATACTTTTCTTATGTTTGAATTCAGCCTTTGGGATGTTTTATATAGAGTTAAAATACTAATGATTGGAGCCACAGATGAAGTGGGAGATTGCCCAAACCCACTGTAAACTACAGCAAGCCTCTTCACATTTGGGTTGATATAAGACCATCACTTAAGTACATGACAGCATTGTTCTGAAGCAATATTTTTGGAAACACAACAACATAGTAAATGATACATCCATACAGAGTTTGCTGACAGTAGTTTGCTTTTTGAAGAACAAAATTATTTTTTGGCACCAGACACAGCTTTGGAGGGATACTTAGAACTGGCTCCTTCCAGAAACTCATTCTTTTACTAGTTGAGAAATACAAAAATAGAATTGAAGCTGGCAACGTCTAATCTGGAAAATGGAATTTGAAAGCATTCCGATGAAAGGAAATCTCAGATGGATGTTGGTTCAAGTAGATGGCCCACAAATATTTGTAGAAAGATTATTCCTTATTCAAGTGACCTTACCAGATGTCTTGAAGTAAAACCTGATTGAAAGTACTTCTTGCACATAACATTGCACCTTTGATTCCATAGTGGAATCTGTTATTGGCCTTTAGTTTTATGATTGAGCTGCAATATTCAGCTGTCAATAGAGACTTGGTCATATCAAAGGAATGGAACTGAAGTATATAATATTGCATTACTAAAGGAATGAATGGCAATTCCTTCTGTGATTTTTAGAGGTATAACCTTAGCCCCTGCTGGATTTAAAGGTAAATAATTAAAGAACAATACTGTAAAAGCAAATGATCTATATATTCTGCTGATTCTGAGGTAAGTCTCAAAGTAATTGGCATAGACATTATAGTTATTTGTGAACCAAGCTCCACAAATAGCAAAGAAATTTGCCATCAGTTAATCTGTTTTCTTGCTGAGGATAATATACCTTCTTCTTTTGCTTCTTCTGAGGAAATCCTTCTGAATTCAGGATGATGTACATCCACTCCTCTTCTACAGGCTCTGCAATGGCTGGTGAGTCCAACTTGGGAACGACAGATTCTTCCACCGTGGGGAAAAATGGATGAGTAGCTTATGAGATGGTGGTCTCCTTTTGCCACTTACACATGGCTTCTGTGTGCATCACAGCCTAGACTTGGATGGGACACCAAATAAAGAGAGATACCATTGCAAGGATTATCTCTTGCAATTGTTAATAGCCTCCTGACTCACTGCAATACCCAGACTCCTTGAAATAAATTGTGCCTTTGATTAACATGTTATCTGCAGTATTCTTGATGGAATAGGCTTTCTGTGATACTTTGCACACCCACTAATTTCTGGTTCAGCTATGACTGTGTTACAATGTGAGCAAAATTCATTAACATAAAAGGAACTATTAAATATGATTCATTGAAATGAGTGTTA
Organism: Mobula hypostoma; assembly: GCF_963921235.1. Lineage (NCBI taxonomy): Eukaryota > Metazoa > Chordata > Chondrichthyes > Myliobatiformes > Myliobatidae > Mobula > Mobula hypostoma. The sequence goes on from NC_086116.1 coordinate 15,770,164, forward strand.
ATTCCATTTTAAGTCAAGAAAGACATAATGATTGATCCCCAACACATTTACTGCTTCCTCCTTTTATCAGCTGACAAAAGTGAATGTTTGTTGACAGCACTGTGTCGGTAAATGAGCTTGCAAAAATTACGGAGGATCTTCAACAGGCAAAGTCAATCTACAGACTCCATTTAAGGGAAATTTGGAATTTCTCTCAATCAAAGCAGAGTGATGTTTTTCAGCAAAGTGAAGTGGATGTTATAAAATTAGCTTATTACTGTCAAATACAGCAAGATACGGTGCAAAACCTTGCTTTGCATGCCATCCATACAGATCATTTCATCACATCAGTACATCAAGGGAGTATAAGGAACAAGCAAAAAGAGAATACAGATAAAGTGCAATGCAGGCACATTCATAATAAGGCCAAGGTCATAATGAGGTAGATCGTGAGGTTAAGAGTCTATCTTATTTTACTAGAGATCCATTCAACAGGATTGACATTACAGGGTTATATGCAAATGAAAATCATATCAGAATATGCTGGAAATGTGCAGTGGTAACTTAACAGGGTGAAAACCCTTAATCAAAAGCTGTTTCTCTTTCCACAGGTGCTGGCTGACAAGCTGAGTGTATCCATAGTTACAGGAAAATTATAGACTTCAAAGCAATCTCAGTCACTTACAGAATGAGTTCTTCAAGTGTTCTTCCATCTTCATTCTCACTGGATGCTGTTACCACTTGCAGCCAGTTTTAAAAACATATTGGAGAAAAATGATTAAGCTGTATTAGATATTCCAAACGTGGTTAGTAAAGCTTCTCTCCAGATTAAAGATTCAAGTTTATTTATCTCATGTACATCAAAACATATAGGACTGGAGACTCCAGCCTGTCCCTTAATTCCTCTAATTTTCTCACATCCTGTCCCTAAAACCCTATCCTGACCCCTAACTACCTTCTCCATCGCTAAAACCATCCCCTTGAACCCAAAAAGAACTCACTAAAAATACGTTGTTTGCGTTAACAACCAACACACCCAAAAGGTATGCTTGGGACAGCTTGCAAGTGTTGCTACGTATTCCGGTGTCAACATAGCGTGCCCACAATGCTTGGCAGAAAAACACAGGAAACACCAAGCAACAAAACAACAGCAAAACAAACCCCATTTCTCCCTCCCACATATGCACATACACAGCCTTTAACCCCAACAGATTCTTCTTTGACCTCCAACTTCCAGCTTAGCTATATTTGGTCTCGGATTTGGTCACGGCATGCTGTTAGTACCTCCAGCTGAACTCTGTCTTTTTGTGTGTTTTCCCCCTAGCTGTCAGTCTGTGGTTTTGTATTAACATGTGCACCTGTCCCCCACTCCTGCTCTACTCCAGCCCCTGTATTACTGAGTACTCCATCTCTCATCTGTTTCCCATTATTACCTGTATTGCTGCGCCTGTGTCTCATTGTGCTCCACCTATCTTCTGCCTCTCTGTTTATTGCTCGGTGTATTTTAGTCCTGTGTTTTCACCTGTTTGTTGCCAGATTGTGCCAGTGAGTTTTCCTGAGCCTTTCCAGCATTTGTGTGTGTCTGTCTGTCAACTCTGCCTGTTTCCCGATTCTGGTTTTTGGATTTCTCAGGATGTTTTGATCTCTGCCTGAACTTTGACACTAACTTTGTTTGCACCTTGGGATTTGTTACTCAATTAATATCACTGTGTGCACTATACTGGGTCTGCAATTGGATCCCTGCTCCAGCATCCTGACACATACAGACATTGGGCTTTTGACTATCCCAGTGCACATGCAGAGATTCACAGGCCCTGGGGCCCTTGGCCATCAGGCCTCTGCCTCGACTTCCAGACTTTTCACTTGATCGTTGGGCCTCGATCCTTGCTATCAACCACAGGACTTGCCAGTCACAGAACACTAGGCCCTACACTCCAGGTGCACTGATGATAGGGCTCTGAAAGCTAGGTTTTGAACTCTCGTCTCAGCAATTTTTGTGAACCCAGGGGTCATCAGACCTGGTTCTTCCTGAATGCATGGAACTCCAACTCCATAACCTGCAGACCTTGGGAGAGCCACCAGTCCTTGTCCACGCTGGTCTGTGGATATCCCATGTCCTCCCCACTATCCTTTGTACACAGAGCAGAGGCTTAAGACTCTAGCCTGTCCTCTAATTTCTCCACATCACTGTCTCTAGAGCTCTAATCTGACCCCTAACTATCTTCTCCATCCCTCAAACCAGCCCCATGAACCCAGGAAAAAACCCTCTAAAAATGACTAAAACTGAGTTGTGACCTCAGTGGAAGTCACAGCTCGGCACCAGCTTGAGATCTTTGTTTACAACAATCAAGATCTTATTTGTGTTATGGACAGCAGGCTCCTGCCTAAACTGGAATAATGACTGAGTTGCTTGGCAGTAATTCTGCCCCTGAATTAGAAGGCTAAACGTTTCCACTGCAGTTGGTACTGACTGATTGCTTAAAAGCTATGACATTATTAAACACTGTGCTGTGATTGACTGCTCCCTGGGTTGTAATGATTGTCAGTAATGGCCTGTTGAACCAGTTTGGAGATCCCCTTGAAATAAACAATCGTGCTATGCTGAACTTTGGCTCTCCAACTCTATTCACTTCAAGGTTACACAAAGGCCCAGGCATTACAGATTCCAGGCCTCTTTTCAGGATATGATTCGTAAATTTTGACTGATGCTGACACACACTATGTTGGCCTTTCATGTAGGATTTGTAACTAAGGCTCAGTTTTCTATCTTTCGGTAGTCTTGCCCAATACTTAAAGATCATGTGCCAAATTCTGGAAGAGCAATATGAAATAGTCTCTGCCTCCTGTCCAATGATTTGGTCACCAGGAGGATAGATTTATACTTTATAGCTCATTGCAGTTTGTTCTCTTCCCCAGTTACCTCAGTGAACTGACAGCATTTCAGGAGTGAGTCATTGCATAAAATCCTTTATAAGTCATTACTTACATTCTCCCTACAAATAGGCCATTGTGCATGATGAACTGATCTATTTGTTCATATAGTCCTGGACCGATACTGTAATGGCACACTGTTAATGTGTTTTGTCTGTATTTAACGAGAAATACTTTGAAGCAGATCGCATTAAAAATGAATAAAATATGATTAACGCAGGATGAATCTTTTTCATTAACCTCTGTTTTTGCTTTTCCCTTGTATTAACTTGATGTAGTGATGTGTAAAGATGACGCGTATGGATGGCGGATGGTGTGCAAAACAAAGTTTTTCACTCTTCCTTGGTGTATCTGACAATAATAAAACAATTTAGCAGCCATCCATCTAACTGAGTGGTTGATGGTTAGCATGATCTCTGTGGCCTGAAGGACCTTTTTCTGTGCCATCTTTCTGTTTGGCTGTATGACTGACATTGAATATGACTTTTGAATTTAATACAGGTTGAAACAAAATATCAAAATCTGTGTGCATAGCTTTGTAGAAAAGTTAGATAAGCACAAGATGGCTGGTTGTTATTGGAAACCAATGTTTCTTTTTAAATAATAAAAATTTTTAAAGATTCATACTTTTTAACAAACTTGTATTTTTCACACTCACTGGCAGAAAGTGGTATAGCAGCTAAACTAGTGGTATATCACCTTTCTCATTTTTCATTGGCTAAGTATTAGCACATCACCCATGTGATGTAATTGTTTTAACTATGTAGTCAATTAGCTAGTTCATTCCTATCTAAGGAATTTCTTCATCTTATCTATAAATATGATAGATTTTTCAGAGGTGCCTTCTTGACCTCTTGCCCTCTTAGCTTCTTGCCTCTTCTTTATTCCTTTGTTCTCTCTTTGTATTGTTTCTCAGTTCTTTATTTAGTTTGCTTAGTATCTGCATGCTCGTTTGTACTCTAAAATAAACTGAAATCTTAGAATTAAGATTAGTTGTCATTCTTGACTCTTGGAAGAACCCCAAGGATCAGAAATTAAACAGGGATCCAATATCTCGAATATAATGCCTGGTTGATCTTTAAGAATGATAGAACCAATTTAAATTGTTGGGTCGTGGAAGTGATTGGGATTGAGAGTTCTATGACTCATGACTCTTTCTACATTTTAAATGAATAGTCTGCTGTGATGGGACGGTCAAGGTGTTTCAAACTGTATCCATGTCCTTAGCATCACATGAGCTGTCTTAATGCTGATAGGAAGTCACGACCAGTCAGGAAACCACAGCATCAGACCAAGCCACATCACAAGAAGCTGTGGAAATCCAGAAATATTAAATGTGCCCAAATCAATTTGGTGCAAAACATCAGCAATAAATAAGTTATAAATCAAAAAAAGGGTACTGCTTGGAATATATTGTTGATTGGGAGGCACTAATTAAAAAAAGGTTTTATTCACAAAGGTCTCCTTATTAGTAAGAGCTTGATTTCATTACAATCCCTTTCATTTTTAAGCACCTTTAACACACTTATAACATTGCCCCATTGTCTTGTTTAGTATTTCATAAATTTAGACAAAATGAAAAGGAAAAAGCAATTATTTTATATTTGGAATCCAATGGGGCTAAAAATCACTTTGGACATTTGTTGAGTGCCAGATCTGATGCATTTATTCAGGGTTCAGCTGCATCTAATGACAGCAAAGGTTAGGGCAAATTCTTCAGGGTTCATCTAAGCACTTAGCGCAATTTAGATTCAGACTTATTTATCACATTGAAATGTACAGTGAAATGCATCATTTATATTAACAACCGACACTGCTTGCACTTCTACAAACACAAGCTAATTTTTGAAATTGTCTGAGACATCATAAACACCAAATGAGACTAGGAGTAAGCACAACTGAATAACATGAATGAATACACAATCAGAATCAGAATCAGGTTTAATATCGTCAGCATATGCGTGAAATGTGATAACTTTGCGGCAGCAGTATATTACAATACATGATAAAAGAGAGAAAAAACTGTGAATTCAGTAAATACGTATATATGGAGAGCCAAGTGGGTAAGTCTCTCCCTGCCAGTACACAGTCTCTCCAACAGCAAGCCTCATGCAGTGCCTCCTCGCTGGTGACACATGGAAACCGAACTCCTTTTGGACTCCGGCTGAACTTCAGAGGACGGGGAGGAGGTCTGGCCCCTGCATACGGAGCACCCAGGCCCACCAGCATATGGACATGCCATGGTGGTCTTGACCCAGACTTCCAGCTATGGGTAAATAGCCCCACTGCCTTGTGGACATCCTTGGGAGAGACAAAGCCTACAGGAGTAACTGCAGACAGCAAATTCTGAGTGGAGCCCCGAAGGCGGGTGACCATCATTGAACATCCTTCTGATAGCTCCTACAGCCAAATATATTGCTTCATAAGCTTTCCTTTGGATTACACTGGTGAGGGCAAGAGGGGAATCTTGACAACTGGGCATCTCCGGATCTCCATACCTTCTGCCCAGGCTTGTGAAGATGGTGATCATCACCCATTGACCTTCGAGGCAGAGAGATGCCAACCACTATAAATAAAATAGTTAAATTAACTATGAGTCAAAAGGGCTGCCAATTAGAAGCACTCCGTTAAGTTCATAGTATGTTCATTCCATTCTATGAGATGGGGTAACAATGGTCCTTAGGGATTCTCGTTTTGTGTCATAGTGGTAGAAGTGTTTTGGTTTGCAAATTATTTATTCATTTCATTGCTTCCAATTTTAAACAATGTGGTTGGACATATTTATTTCTGTCTCTATTTCTGTACAGTGTTTTTGTTTATTTTGTGGGATTCCAACCATATGTAGCTGCCAATAGTTAGGAGATTACTCAGTAATTCAAAGGTTGAACTTTGTCTCAGAATACAATGGCCACTGAGGTACTCCAGTGAAAAAGGGTACGGGCCTTCAGTCGATGTACAGTAAACTGCCCACTGTGGCGCTACCAATAAGTCTTCCCTGTTCACTTTAGCTGGCAAGGTAATTTACTGTGTGGCAGCAGGAACTTCAGAGATAGTTGATGAATGGAAACGGAAGAGTAGCCAGACTCAATATTAGCAGTCTCTTGGCTTGTGTGGAGAAAAGATTTAATATGAGTACAGCATATTCTTCACTCAGCGTAGTACAAAATGTTTGTAGCTGCTGTGCTGTGTCTCAGCATGGACATGTTAGTCCAAACACAACAGACCACATGACCCTCAGCTGAATGTGGCATAAACTAATGCTTCAAATTAAAGGAGAAAGCCAATGTACTAAGGACAGTAAAAACAACATGTTCTCAGTTATAGAAATCTGAAACCAGGACAGGAAGCAGTAAATGAATTTGCACTTTAAATTTCTTCAGACATTAATCACAACACTGTGTAGCAGTATATGGAACATAGAACTGTACAGCACAGCCCAGTATCAAACTAATTAGATTAGATTTGCTTTATTTATCACCTGTGTATTGAAACATTGGAACATATAGTGAAACACATCACATTGCATCAAATCTAGTCAAAGACGGGTGTGCTGGGCAGCCTGAGAGTGTTGCCACCGTTCTGGCACTAACATAGAACGTCTTTGACTCACTAACGCTAACCCGATTGCCTTTTGGAATGTGGGAGGAAAGTGAAGCTCCTAGAGGGAAGTCATATGGTCACGGGGCCATGGGGTGAATATACAGAATCAAGCCCTGATCTTACTGCCGGCACTGTAAATCGATCCACTAACCATTACTCTACCATGCTGCAAATGATGCCTAGTTAATCTCAATCACAAAATACTCTGCAGATGCTGGGGTCAAAGCAACACTCACAACACGCTGGAGGAACTCAGCAGGTCAGGCAGCATCCGTGGAAACGATCAGTCAATGTTTCGGACCGGAATCCTTCGTCAGGGCTGAAGAGGGAAGGGGCAGAGGCCCTATAAAGAAGGTGGGGGGAGGGTGGGAAGGAGAAGGCTGGTAGGTTTCAGGTGAAAAACCAGTAAGGGGAGGGGAAGCAGGCAGGTGATAGGCAGTAAAGGTGAAGAAGGAATAGGGGAAAACACAATGGGTAGTAGAAATCCGACGCAGATTGGGGGGGCTGCTTCGTCGAGCCCCTTCGCTCCTTCTGCCACAACAGACAGGATCTCCCAGTTGCCACCCACTTCAACTCTGCTTCCCATTCCCATCCGGATATGTCCATACACGGCCTCCTCTACTGCTATGATGAGGCTAAACTCAGGTTGGAGGAGCAACACCTCATATACCGTCTAGGTAGTCTCCAGCCCCTTGGTATGAACATAGAATTCTCCAACTTCTGGTAATTCCCTTCTCCTATCCCTATTTCACTCTGCCCCCTTCCCCGGCTGCCTATCACCTCCCTCATGGTTCTACCTCCTTCTACTACCCATTATGTTTTCCCCTATTCCTTCTTCACTTTTCCTGTCTATCACCTCCCTGCTTCCCCTCCCCCACCCCTTGATCTTTCCCCTTACTGGTTTTTCACCTGGAACCTACCAGCCTTCTCCTTCCCACCCTCCCCCACCTTCTTTATAGGGCCTCTGCCCCTCCCCTCTACAGTCCCGACGAAGGGTTCCAGCCCGAAACGTTGACTGATTGTTTCCATGGATGCTGCCCGACCTGCTGAGTTCCTCCAGTGTGTTGTAAGTGTTGCCTAGTTAATCTAATGCCTTCTGCCTGCACACGGTCCCTATTCCTCCAACCGCTGCAGATATTCTCTCATATCTGCCAGTCCACTACCCCTGGCAGAACATTCCAGGAACCCACCAAAAAAAGAAGACAAGCCCCACACATCTCTTTTGAACTTTTACTCTCTCACCTTAAATGTATACCTTCTAGTATTAACCATTTTGACCTTAACAAAAAGACACTGACACTCTATTGATGACGCATCTAATTTTATAAGACCATCAGATATAAGAGCAGGATTAGGCCATTTGGCCCATCGAGTCTACTCTGCCATTTCATCACGGCTGATCTATTTCCCTCTCAGCCCTAATCTCCTGCCTTCTCTTTGTAATCCTTTATGCCCTGACTAATCAAGAATCAATCAATCTCTGCATTAAGTACACCCAATGACTTGGCCTCCACAGTAGCCTGCCGCAACAAATTCCACAGGTCCACCACTCTCTGGCTAAAGAAATTCCTACATCACCTTCTATCAGGTGTCCCCTCAGCTTCCACCACTCCAAGACAAAACAACCTAAATTTGTCCAGCCCTTTCCTTGTAGCACATGCCCACTAATCCCGGTAGTATTCTGGTAAACATGTTCTGCATCCTTTCCAAAGCTTCCACATCATTCCTGTAATGGGGCAACCAGAAATAAATATAATACTCTGCAAATGATTTCAAAATTGACGACAAAACATCTCAGCCAGAGATCGAACTTGGAATTATTGGCATTGCTATCTTTAATTCTGTCTGGACGAAGGTCTGAAGCTGCTGTCACTTACATCGTGCAATGATGGTGAATTCTAATGGTTATACAATCAATATAAGACAATTTTCCAGCCCATCAATTGTTTGTTGAAGAACATTGTGAAGAAGTTTGCAGTAAGTGTTTCCACATGAATTGTGTTTAATTGCACTGAGCAGACTGGTCCACATAACATTTTCTCTGTTCAGATATCAAAAACTTTTTTTCTAAACATAATGGTTCCCATGCTAAGCGGGAGGTTGCGAGAGTACATCGAATGCGGTAACGGATGAGATCCTGGTAAGTGGTGATGTTAAAGACAGGGATTCATTTAAATAACTTAGCGCAAGCATTGGAGAAATTGAAGCCTAGAAATTCAAGTGCACCCAAATGGATATTCAAGATGATGCCTATGTGAGATGCTAGTAGATTTAATCCACACTTCATTATATACTGCTTCCCACAGCCCTTCTGCAATTTCCAATAGTGGAAAAGGTGTTTCAATTTCTCCTGATGGGAATTAGAACACTCGGAATAGAGATTGGGGTAGTAGGGTTGCACGACATCCAGAAGGCTAGGAAGACCTGGGGAGGATGAGGAAGATGAGCTGGGACTGTTTGAGGGTTGACATAGTGATGTCTGGATGATTTGTGCTGGAGTCTGGCATTGGTCTGGGAGGGAACTCAGCTAGAAATAACGGCACCTGTGATTGGTCATCTGTGAAAGGACAATGGGCTCAGTATTTGAATTCTGTAAGTGGTTAGGAGGGAGGAAAGTTGTCATAGGTGGTGATGGGAGGGTGAGATGAAACATGTCTTGGGAGATCAGAGTATCAGAGTATCAGAGCAAAGAGGGGATTTGGAAAAAAATGAGGGGACTAGGGGTTTGGGAAGTGTTTGCACTATGCAGTTGAGAAGGAGAGCTGGGGACTGGGGTTGTGCCCAAATATTCAGCAGTAAGATTGAACCTTATCATTCACTGATAATAATCCAGCACTGTATTAGTAAAACAACGTTATCCCGAGGATGGTCAGTGACAGCCACTCTTGGGCCTACAGTCTAACTTTTCCTGCAGTGCTCCAAAATAATGTCACCCAGTGTGTGACTGACACAGAACTTGTGTATATTTAGCTAGAGTGACTCATAATGGAAACTGCTTGGTCAAATTTCCAGAGTAACACAAAAAACACCCAGAAATGGTGTTATTGCATTTCTCCCCAGGGCAGTCCGTTTTTAATTACCTAATGCTGGAAAAGAAAACAGTTATGCAATTGAATTTTGAGGCCAGGATGTCTGGCCAACACGAAGGAGTGGAAATTAGTGGCAGTAGACAGTGTACAACTCCATCGGTCTGAACTTAAAGTGAATTAGTTGTATCAATGGCATTAATAAGCTGTGTTGTTTCCCTTCCTGCTTTTGCTGATCTAGGTCTGAATTATCACCTTAAATGTTACAGCATTCAGATTGTTGTAGCCCAGTATTTATCTTATTCATTCAGGGCGCGTGGCCAAGTCAGACTTCATTGCCCATCCCTAAGGCCGTGTGCATACTGATTAGCTGCTTCCTTGGACTGATGCAGTCCTTGTCTTGGTAGATAGAGAGGACCAAGTTTCTGATATCATGATGGTAAAAGAATGAGGATGTGCTTAAGCTTGGGTGGAGCATGATTTGGAAAGAGACTTGGAAATGGTGGTGTTGTTATTAAGATCACCCAATGATGATGTATGATTTAGCGATCATTGCATTGATGTGTGATTGCTTGATCCTGAATGTCAGAGATGGGCGGTTATACTTGATTTGTTAGAAATAGTAGTTGCCTGGCATTTGTGAACATAATGGTTACTGTACTCGAATAAACTCTTCTCGGGCTTCCCACGGCTTCAATTGTCAGGATGACCTCGGCTTTACTGAAGAAATTCGGACTGCCAGCAGACATCTGCAAGACACTTCTGCCTCACTTTACCCTAAGGTACATAAGCAGAGTTCCCCACTGAGGCCTATTGTCAATGGGATAGATTCTCTGACACTACCTTGCTAAGCATTTAACGACCATGCTGCCTCCCTTTGTTGGGGGGCTGTGAGCATCACTTCACTAATTTGACTGCCTTCATTAAAACAATAACCAACATCCAGCTGAACCCGAAGGACATAATGGTCAGTTTCGACATGGTGTCTCTGTTCATAAGAGTTCCCATTAAGGACAGCTTGGTCCTCCTGCGGTCAAGGGTACCTTTGATCTTTTTGAACACACACTCACATCAATGTACTTTCTCTATAATGGGAACTGCTATGAACAAATGGACAGAGTGGCCATGGGATCACCCTTGTCATCGGCTATTGCTAATTTCTACATGGAGGACTTCGAGGAGAGGGCTCTGAGTTCATCACCCTTACACCTCAAATGTTTCTTCAGATACATCGATGAAAACTTTATAGTGTGGCCTCATGGACTCCAGGCACTCCAACATTTCCACGACCATCTGACCATTATTCATCCAAACATTCAATTTAAGATGGAGATCGAGGAGAATGGTTGCCTCCCATTCTTGGATATTCTAATATAATGGAAGTCGTACAGTAGCCTCAGACATGGCGTCTATCGGAAACCCACTCACACGGACTTATACCTCAACAGTAATAGCCACCACAACACCTCCCAATGTGGAGCAGTTCTGTCTACTTTGATTAACCGTGTGAAAACTATTTCAGACCCGGAGGGTCTCCTGCAGAAATAAGACAACTTCGTACAACGTTCCTTCAAAATGGCTATTAGGTGAAGGAAATCAATAGGGCCCTTAAAAGAGCTGACAGAAAACCAGGAAACCTAACAGCGAGGAGGAACCCATCACTACCGCCTGACTTCCCTATATTTCAACGGTTTCTGGAAGGATCGCCAGGATCCTGAAGAAATACTGAATTAATACCATCCACAAACCCATAAGGAAGCTCAAATCGCAACTTATGTTGATCAAAGATGACCTGGGACTCACGTCGGCTGGCATTAATAGGATTCCCTGTGAATGCGGAGCAGCGTATATGGGCCAGGCAGGACGCACGGTGGAAACACGCATCAAGGAGTACAGGACATGTATCTATTTGGGTTATCTGGAGAAACCAGAGGGAACAGAACATTGCATTCGCAGTGGCCATAGGATTGACTTTGACAGCACAACACTGCTGTGCTTTGCCTATGGCTTTTGCGACCACCTGGTAAAGGACGCCATTGGAATAGATCTAGAGGAAAATAATTTTAACAAAGATGAAGGTCTTGCATGACATCCTGGACAATGTCTCCCATCCACTACATAATGTACTGGTTGGGCATAGGAGTACATTCAGTCGGAGACTCATTCCACCGAGATGCAACACAGAGCGTCATAGGAAGTCATTTCTGCCTGTGGCCATCAAACTTTACAACTCCTCCCTTGGAGGGTCAGACACTCTGAGCCAATAGGCTGGTCCTGGTCTTATTTCCATCTGGCATAATTTACATATTATTATTTAATTATTTATGATTTTACATTGCTATATTTATACTCTATTCTTGGTTGATGCAACTGTAGCGAAACCCAATTTCTCTCTGGATCAATAAAGTATGACTATGAGTATGACTATGACTATGAAGTAAGAACTGGAGGTCAATTATAAACAAGGTGGGAGAGCTGAAATCTGATTGGATGAGGACTAGCCAATCAGGAGGGACTGACTATGGGGGTATAAGTACCACTGGACTAGACATGCCTAGGCATCATCCCTGATGAAGATGGTAGAGTTTGACTTCGAAACATCATTGATACCTGTACCCGTCTGGAAGCCTGAGAAGGGTTTATTTGTCATATGCACAGGGAAAGGACTGGATCCTTTCTTATAGTGATTACTCATTACTTTTCAGTCTAATTCTGCTATTTTAGCCTCAGTTGTTACAGGCCCACTCTAGTCATTATTGAGAAGCTGTGGGCGTCATGGTAGCATATCGGTTAGTGTAATGCTATTGGAGCTCCTGTGAACTGGGTTCAAAACCACTCACGCTTCGAAAAGGTTCTCTCCAATTATACTCAAACTCAGCATCCTCCAGAAGAAAAAGGGGTTTGCACGTTCTCCCCAAGCCCGCGTGGATTTCCTCTGGCTGCTCCGGTTTCCTCCCACATTCAAAAGGCTTATGGGTGAATTGGGTATTTGGTCACGTGTGTGTAATTGGACGGCGTGGGCATGTTGGGCTGGAAGGGTTTCTTACCATGCTGTATCTCTAAATTAAATAAATGTGAGTGGAACTGATCAAAGTGCAAACAACCCAGTGATTGCCATTGTAGACTTGCCATTCAAAACTATATCCATAGCATGGGGGCTAACTAATGTATAATGCAAGTGTTATTGTATCATTGTCGCAATAAGTTTCGATAGTTTCTGGTTAAGCTCATTTGTGTGAGAGGTTGTGCGGTTGACCTATTCCATCTCATGGAATTTTATCTCCCATCGACAATTTAATTCCTCTCATTGACATTAATTATTTCATTTGGCTCTCCACACTTGTTGAAAAGCTAAAGTGATGAGTTTCTGTGTATTCTGAAAGTTGCTTTAGCCTAATACAGAATCACAGCCAAAGATTTTGAGTCATCATTCATACTTAGTGTCAGTCTTTGGTTTAGCTATTGCTGTCTTTGTTCTACATCCTGTCTCTCTGATATACTTCATTGGTAGAATCACTCACTACACTGACATGAAAGCCCCAGTTGTTTGCACTTTATACGATACCTTCACCTTACCCCAGTCCCAATGCCCGATGACAACATGGGACATAGAGTCATAGAACACTGCAGCACAGAAGCAGGCCCTTTGGCCCATCTAGTCCATGCTGAACTATTAATCTGCCTGGACCCATTGATTCGCACTCACACCATTGCCCTCCATATCCCTCCCATCCATATACTTATCCAAACTTCTCTTAAATGTTGAAATCCAATCTGCATTCACCACTTCCACTAGCCCCTCGTTCCACACTCTCCCCACCCTCTGAGTGAAGGAATTCTTCCTCATGTTCTGGTAGGATGGCGGCACGTGCAAACGTAGTGGCCTCTTAGGGGCCAACCAAAGGTGCTATTTTCTTTGTAAAATTTGTTTCATACGATCCAAAGACAAATCTACTCCAAGAATGCCGGGCAGTGCGGGGCTACTCCATCAGTGAACTGCTTGTTGGTCGGAATGACTGGGCTGGTGTTGGCAGCAGAATTGGCCGAGATGTCGAATGGGCCAGGCGAGATGTCGAAGGGGTCAGGCGAGATGTCGAAGGGGTCAGCTGAGGTGTTGAAGGGGTCAGCTGAGGTGTCAAAGGAGCTGGCTGGGATATTAGAGGAACTGGTCAGGATATCAGAGGAGCTGGTTTGGCTTCAGAGGAGCTGTCCTGGCTGCAGACCATGTTGCTGCCCGCTACTCTGAAGCATCAGAGTTGGTACAGTATAACGGCAGGAGATTGTCTTGGACATTTCACTTGCAATCACAAGACTCTGTTGGACAGTAATACAGTAAGCTGCCACAGGCCTGTAACACTTGTCTGGTGGAAAGACAGTCGACATGGTCACTGTGTAGCCCTGGTTGTTGTGAGAACTAGGCCACAAGCCTCGTGCTTGCCTGATGCTGCAGACTAGGTGAGAGACATGGAAACGCTACAATGTGGTTGAATTCGCCTTCCGGTGCTGCCCTTGTGTGTTTGAGCAGTGGAATGACAGGCTGGATTGCGTGTGTCTGTACACTACTGGGAGACTGTGACATCGATTGCTAGATTTTGTTGTTCAGGGTCTTGGAATATATATGTTTTTTTTTCCTGACTGAATATGCTTCTTTGCTCAATATTTTGAATTGTGTTACTCACTACTTTTGAATGTTTTCTCACTATTTTGAATGTTTTTCACCTTAGCCCCGGAGGAACACGGTATAGATATATGGTTTAAATGATAATTAAACTTGATTTGATTTGAGTTTTGAGTTGATTTGATGTTTCCCTTCAACATTTCACCTTTCATCTTTAATCCCTGAACTCTAGTTCTAGTCTCACCCAATCTCAGAGGAAAACGCCTGCTTGCATTTACCCTATCAATGCCCCTTATAATTTTGTATACCTGTATTAAATCTCCCCTCCTTCTCCTACACGGTAGGGAATAGAATCCTTACCTCTTCAACCTTATCCTGAAGTCCTGCCACGTTCGTTCTCTGCACTCTTTCAATCTTATTGATATATTTCCTGTAGGTAGGTGACCAGAACAGGACAGAGTACTCCAAATTAGGTCTCTTCAGCGTCTTATACAACTTCAACATAACATCTCAACTCCTGTACTGAATACTTTGATTTAAAAAGGCCAATGTGCTAAAAGATCTCTTTTTGATCCTATCTCTCTGTGATGCACTTTCAAGGAATTATGGATCTGAATTCCCAGATCCCTCTGTTTTACCACGCTATTAGTCCACTGCCATGCACCATGTAAATCCTACTCTCATCTGTTCTCCCATCGTGTAACACTGCACACTTGTCTACATTAAATTCCATCTGCCATTTTTCAGCCCATTTTTTTCCAGCTGGTCCAGATCCTGCTGCAAGATTTGATAGCCTTCTTTGCTGTCCAGTGCACCCTTGGTGTCATCCACAAATTTGCTGATCCAGTTTACTACATCATCATCCAGCTCATTGATAGAGGTAACAAACAACAATGGACCCAGAACTGATCCCTATGGTACACCACGAGACACAGGCCTCCAGTCGGGGGGAGCCATGTACTACCACTCTGTGGCTTCTCTTGCAAAACCAATGTCTAATCCAATTTACTATCTCATCTGGAATGCCAAGCAATTGAACCTCCTACGTGGGACCTTGTCAAAAGCCTTGCTAAACTCCATGTAGACAATATCCACTGCTTTGTTTTCATCATATTTTCTCACAACTTCCTCAAAAAACTCTATAAGCTTGGTTAGACACGACCTACCATACAAAAAGCCATGATGACCATCCCCAATCATTTCTGTCTACCCAAATCCTTATATATCCAGTTTCTTAGAATACCTTCCAGTAACTTTCCCGCTACTGATGTCAGGCTCACTGGCCTATAATTTCCCTGTCTACTCTTAGGACCTTTCTTAAACAGCAGAACAACGTTAGTAATCCTCCAATCCTCCAGCTCCTCACCCATCACTGAGGTTGTTTTAAGTACCTCTGCCAGGGCCCCAGCAATATCTGCACTAGTCTCCCACAAGGTTCAAGGCCCTAGGGGTTTATCCACTCTAACTTATCACAAGATAGTAAACACCTCCTCCTCTGTAATTTGTATACAGTCATGCCCTCACTGTTGTTTTGCTTTACCTCTACAGACACAGTGTCTGTCTCTCGAGTAAATACAGATGCAAAACATCAATTTAAGATCTTCCCCTTGTCTTTCAGCTGCATGCACTCTGCACTCTGCACTCTGATCTTAAAGAAAACCAATTTTGACCCTTGATATCTTTTGCAAATCTCTTAAGGAAATGGATTTGCCCTAGTGATTCAGAAACTACCCGAGAGTCAAGACACCTATTGAGCCAAATATATTGTATTTTACTTATTGATTTTTCTTTTTTCCGTCAACTTTCTAACCGTCTCAATATTGTTAAAGCCTCCCAGGGCCCCAGTAATATTTGGCACTTCCCTGCTCCCCTAGAACATTTTAATTATTTGTTTTGATTTTTGGTTCAACATACCAATGCCTTTCAGTTATTGACAGTTGGTCAAAAAGCATACATTTTCTGTTACCTTTAAAAAATAGTTATTTAAAAACATCAGCTTTGGTTGGTATAATCAATTATAATTTGTTAATGAAATGCACCTTCAAAGTTGTTACAGTTTTAGAAGTTAAATAGGGCTCAGTGTCTGCAATATGACTGCTGCTTTCTTGGAAAGCACGGCTGCAGCATTAAACATTAAGTCCCTTGCATTATTTTTCACCATCATCTTCATTTTCCTTCACATTACCACGTGCTCATTTTGCAGTCCTAGTCCTGGATTCCTCCAGAGGGACATCCTCTCTGGCCTTTCCAAAACACTACTCTTACATTTTATCGCATGCAAATCCTTACAAATTTATCACCCTCAACATCTTATTCATTTCCTAATCCAATGTAGTATTTGACCTAACATATTTTCCTGTTGTTTCTAGGATCTCCTCCGGTCCTGTCTCAGCGTACAACCTTCCCTCCCATTAGAGACTTGTCCCAGGCCATTCTTCATTATTGATGTTACTGCCACCCACAATCACAGCACTGAAACCTTTAGTCTCTTCGCTCAATTATAAGTTCAGGTTAGGTGAAGAACACACAGGTGCAATAAAATCAATCAAAAATAAAATCAGAAAATGATGGAAAGGCTGAATAGGCCTGGCAGCATCCATGGAGAGAGAACAACTTAGAGCTGCAAGTCATGGGGAAGATCTTAAATGAATTCTTTTGCCTCTGTATGTATTCAGGAGACAGACGTGGCTGTGGAAATGTGTTTAAGAGCAATTGGGAAGCAGAATCACTGGAAAACCTCAAAAATTTCATGAATCCAGTAACTTGATTGTCAGAGATGTAATGGTTCATTATCTCAGATATGTTAAAGCAAAACTGTAAGAAATATGACTCATTTGTGCTATCTGTTTTCCACAACCACTCAAGGGTTCTAGCCACCAACAGATATAATAGAAATGCCTCACTGAGAAATCACTGCAAATCCATCCCAATTGTTTCTGATCAATGAAAGAATCATTACAGTATGGATTTTCAGTCAATCTCTTTCTTTGACATTCAAAACAAATATTGACTTTATCTTCTGATTTTTTTGTATACTCTTCTTGTATGTGGATCTGATGCTTGATGCTTCAGTAATTTTGCCTCTTCCCCTCCTGTCCCCCACACACACTCCCTGCAACATGGGTGTTCAACATGTGGCCATTTCCTCAGAAGCTTCTTCCATAGCTCAGCAGAAACTGGGGCCTTGCACACACTTCTTAAATGTAAAATGTCTTAGACCATAAAACCATAAATCATAGGAGCAGAATTAGGTGATTCAGACAATTTTCATTATGGTTGATTAGTTATCACTTTCAAACCCATTCCCCTGCCTTCTGCTTTCATAAGTGCTGAATCTGGGAAGTGAGGTATAAAGAGACCAAAGCAAAACTGTTTGATGCTTTCCATAAAATCATAAGTGGAGAGACAGTCCAAAATTCTGAGGTGCAAAGGGTCCCTTTGGGAGTCCTGCTGCAGGAATCTCCAAAGGTTAATTTACAGGTTGAATTGGTGGGAAGAAGGCAAATGTGATGTTAGCATTAATTTTGAGAGGACTAGAATATCAAAGCAAGGATGTAATATTGAGGCTTTATAAAGCACTGCTGAGGCCCCATGGAGTATTGAGAGCAGTATTGGGCCACTTACCTAAGAATGGATATGTTGATGTTGGAGAGGGATCAAAGAAGGTTCACAAAAATGATTCTGGGATTGAAAGGCTTATCATGTGAGGAATGTTTGATGGCGCTGAGCCTCTACTCACTGGAATTGAGAAGAATGAGGGGGGATCTCATTGAAACCTATTGAATGTTGAGAGGCCTCATTAGAGTGGATTTGTGGATGTAGAGTGGATGTTTCTGAGAGTCTGAGAGTCTGAGAGTCTGAGTGGGAGTGCCGAGAAAGACATTTTTGAAATTTTTGTTTTTTTTTCTCCAACGGCTTTCTGAGAGACGGGACTGCGCAGGTGTGTGACGTCGGGCTGTGCAGCGCGGCAGATTTAAAAGGAACAAAGCCTCATAGAGCGGGCAGCGTAGTTTGCGGGCGGCGGAGTGAGCTGGGAGCAGAGTGAAGACCTAAGGGCTTCGGCTCACCGGGTTTAGGCGGAAGCGGGCGAGGCGAGGAAGGTTTGACATTCATTTTCTGTTGTTATTTGAGGAGAGGGGCATTATGACTGTGAGGGCAGTTTGCTGTTCTCGGTGTCGGATGTGGGAGGCCCTGGAGTCTCCAAGCCTCCCGGACGTCTACATCTGCGCCAAGTGCATCAAGATGCAACTCCTAAGGGACCGCGTTACGGAACTGGAGCTGCAGCTCGATGACCTTCGTCTGATCAGGGAGAGTGAGGAGGTGATAGAGAGGAGTGGAAGGCAGGTGGTCACGCCGGGGCCACGGGAGGCAGACAAATGTGTCACGGTTAGGAGGGGGAAGGGGAAAAATCAGGTGATGGGGAGTACCCCGGTGGCTGTGCCCCTTAACAACAGGTACTTCTGTTTGAGTACTGTTGGGGGGGACAGCTTACCCGGGGGAAATGACAGTGGCCGTGCCTCCGGCACAGAGTCTGGCCCTGTAGCTCAGAAGGGTAGGGCAAGGAAGAGGAGGGCAGTTGTGATAGGGGACTCGATAGTAAGGGGGTCAGATAGGCAATTCTGTGGACGCAGTCCAGAGACCCGGATGGTAGTTTGCCTCCCTGGTGCCAGGGTCCGGGATATTTCTGATCGTGTCCAAGATATCCTGAAGTGGG
This sequence comes from Mobula hypostoma, assembly GCF_963921235.1. Classification (NCBI taxonomy): domain Eukaryota; kingdom Metazoa; phylum Chordata; class Chondrichthyes; order Myliobatiformes; family Myliobatidae; genus Mobula; species Mobula hypostoma. The sequence continues at coordinate 15,789,032 of NC_086116.1, forward strand.
AGGGTGAGGAGCCAGAGGTCGTGGTACATATAGGTACCAATGACATAGGTAGGAAAAGGGATGAGGTCCTGAAAGGAGAATATAGGGAGCTAGGAAGGGAGTTGAGAAAAAGGACCGCAAAGGTAGTAATCTCGGGATTACTGCCTGTGCCACGCGACAGTGAGAGTAGGAATGCGATGAGGTGGAGGATAAATGCGTGGCTGAGGGATTGGAGCAGGGGGCAGGCATTCAAGTTTTTGGATCACTGGGACCTCTTTTGGCGCAGGCGTGACCTGTACAAAAAGGACGGGTTACACTTGAATCCTAGGGGGACCAATATCCTGGCAGGGAGATTAGCGGGGGCTACTGAGGTGACTTTAAACTAGAATGGTTGGGGGGTGGGAATCAAATTAAAGAGGGTAGGCGTGAGGAGGTTAGTTCACAACAGAGGGATGGAAACCAGTGCAGAGAGACAGAGGGGTGTAAAGTGAGGGTAGAAGCAAAAAGTACTAAGGAGAAAAGTAAAAGTGGCAGGCCGACAAATCCAGGGCAAGCATTAAAAAGGGCCACTTTTCAACATAATTGTATAAGAGCTAAGAGAGCTGTAAAAGAGTGCCTGAAGGCTTTATGTGTCAATGCAAGGAGCATTCGTAATAAGGTGGATGAATTGAAAGTGCAGATTGTTATTAATGATTATGATATAGTTGGGATCACAGAGACATGGCTCCAGGGTGACCAGGGATGGGAGCTCAACGTTCAGGGATATTCAATATTCAGGAGGAATAGACATGAAGGAAGGGGAGGTGGGGTGGCGTTGCTGGTTAAAGAAGAGATTAACGCAATAGAAAGGAAGGACATAAGCCAGGAAGATGTGGAATCAATAGGGGTAGAGCTGCGTAACACCAAGGGGCAGAAGACGCTGGTGGGAGTTGTGTACAGGCCACCTAACAGTAGTGGTGAGGTCGGAGATGGTATTAAACAGGAAATTAGAAATGTGTGCAATAAAGGAACAGCAGTTATAATGGGTGACTTCAATCTACATGTAGACTGGGTGAACCAAATTGGTAAAGGTGCTGAGGACGAGGATTTCTTGGAATGTATGCAGGATGGTTTTTTGAACCAACATGTCGAGGAACCAACTAGAGAGCAGGCTATTCTGGACTGGGTTTTGAGCAATGAGGAAGGGTTAATTAGCAATCTTGTCGTGAGAGGCCCCTTGGGTAAGAGTGACCATAATATGGTGGAATTCTTCATTAAGATGGAGAGTGACATAGTTAATTCAGAAACAAAAGTTCTGAACTTAAAGAGGGGTAACTTTGAAGGTATGAGACGTGAATTAGCTAAGATAGACTGGCAAATGACACTTAAAGGATTGACGGTGGATATGCAATGGCAAGCATTTAAAGGTTGCATGGATGAACTACAACAATTGTTCATCCCAGTTTGGCAAAAGAATAAATCAAGGAAGGTAGTGCACCCGTGGCTGACAAGAGAAATTAAGGATAGTGTCAATTCCAAAGAAGAAGCATACAAATTAGCCAGAGAAAGTGGCTCACCTGAGGACTGGGAGAAATTCAGATTTCAGCAGAGGAGGACAAAGGGCTTAATTAGGAAGGGGAAAAAAGATTATGAGAGAAAACTGGCAGGGAACATAAAAACGGACTGTAAAAGCTTTTATAGATATGTAAAAAGTAAAAGACTGGTAAAGACAAATGTAGGTCCCCTGCAGACAGAAACAGGTGAATTGATTATGGGGAGCAAGGACATGGCAGACCAATTGAATAATTACTTTGGTTCTGTCTTCACTAAGGAGGACATAAATAATCTTCCAGAAATAGTAAGGGACAGAGGGTCCAGTGGGATGGAGGAACTGAGCGAAATACATGTTAGTAGGGAAGTGGTATTAGGTAAATTGAAGGGATTGAAGGCAGATAAATCCCCAGGGCCAGATGGTCTGCATCCTAGAGTGCTTAAAGAAGTAGCCCAAGAAATAGTGGATGCATTAGTGATAATTTTTCAAAACTCGTTAGATTCTGGACTAGTTCCTGAGGATTGGAGGGTGGCTAATGTAACCCCACTTTTTAAAAAAGGAGGGAGAGAGAAACCGGGGAATTATAGACCGGTTAGCCTAACGTCGGTGGTGGGGAAACTGCTGGAGTCAGTTATCAAGGATGTGATAACAGCACATTTGGAAAGCAGTGAAATGATCGGACAAAGTCAGCATGGATTTGTGAAAGGAAAATCATGTCTGACGAATCTCATAGAATTTTTTGAGGATGTAACTAGTAGAGTGGATAGGGGAGAACCAGTGGATGTGGTATATTTGGATTTTCAAAAGGCTTTTGACAAGGTCCCACACAGGAGATTAGTGTGCAAACTTAAAGCACATGGTATTGGGGGTAAGGTATTGGTGTGGGTGGAGAATTGGTTAGCAGACAGGAAGCAAAGAGTGGGAATAAACGGGACCTTTTCAGAATGGCAGGCGGTGACTAGTGGGGTACCGCAAGGCTCAGTGCTGGGACCCCAGTTGTTTACAATATATATTAATGACTTGGATGAGGGAATTAAATGCAGCATCTCCAAGTTTGCAGATGACACGAAGCTGGGTGGCAGTGTTAGCTGTGAGGAGGATGCTGAGAGGATGCAGGGTGACTTGGATAGGTTGGGTGAGTGGGCAAATTCATGGCAGATGCAATTTAATGTGGATAAATGTGAAGTTATCCACTTTGGTGGCAAATATAGGAAAACAGATTATTATCTGAATGGTGGCTGATTAGGAAAAGGGGAGGTGCAACGAGACCTGGGTGTCATTATACACCAGTCATTGAAAGTGGGCATGCAGGTACAGCAGGCGGTGAAAAAGGCGAATGGTATGCTGGCATTTATAGCGAGAGGATTCCAGTACAGGAGCAGGGAGGTACTACTGCAGTTGTACAAGGCCTTGGTGAGACCACACCTGGAGTATTGTGTGCAGTTTTGGTCCCCTAATCTGAGGAAAGACATCTTTGCCATAGAGGGAGTACAAAGAAGGTTCGCCAGATTGATTCCTGGGATGGTGGGACTTTCATATGAAGAAAGACTGGATGAATTGGGCTTGCATTCGTTGGAATTTAGAAGATTGAGGGGGGATCTGATTGAAACGTATAAGATCCTAAAGGGATTGGACAGGCTAGATGCAGGAAGATTGTTCCCGATGTTGGGGAAGTCCAGAACGAGGGGTCATAGTTTGAGGATAGAGGGGAAGCCTTTTAGGACCGAGATTAGGAAAAACTTCTTCACACAGAGAGTGGTGAATCTGTGGAATTCTCTGCCACAGGAAACTGTTGAGGCCAGTTCATTGGCTATATTTAAGAGAGAGTTAGATATGGCCCTTGTGGCTACGGGGGTCAGGGGGTATGGAGGGAAGGCTGGGGCAGGGTTCTGAGTTGGATGATCAGCCATGATCATAATAAATGGCGGTGCAGGCTCGAAGGGCCGAATGGCCTACTCCTGCACCTATTTTCTATGTTTCTATGTTTCTATGTTTCCTAGGATGGGTGAGTCTAAAACCAGAGGACACAGCCTCGAAATAGTGGGACGTCCATTTAGAATGCAGATGAGGAGGAATTCCTTTAGGCAATTTGTGGTGAATCTGTGGAATTCATTGCCACAGGCATTTGTGGAGGCTAAGTCATTTAGTATATTTAAGGCAGATGTTGATAGACTCCTGATTAGTCAGGACATGAAAGAATATGGGGAGAAGACAGGAGACTGGGGCTGAGAGGGAAATGGATTATGGAAATATTATGGAGATGGAAATGGAAATGAATCTGTGGAATTCTCTGCCCAGGGAAGCAGTTGAGGCTTCCTCACTAAATATATTTAAGAAACAGTTAGATAGTTTTTTCTCTCTCTCTGGGTACCCATCCCATAGGATGATAATGGTTCCTTTCAGTCAGTTAGTGGGGTTTGATATGTGTGTCCCGGAGTGGCAGTACAGTCCGATCCTTGACAGGCACTGTATGCCACAGACTTGGCAGGTGAGGCCAGGAGGGGCAGCAGGGGCAGAAGCTCTGTTGTGGCGATCCTGTGCCTTTCCTCTGTTGCTTCGTTGAGCTTGTTCTCAGCAGCGTTCACACCATTTCTGATGGCGTCCCTCCAATGTGAGCGATCTTGAGCCAGATCCTCCCATGTTGATGGGGCAATGTCAGCTTTCTAGAGGAACATTCTTGCACAGTAGTCGCTGGCCTCCTCTTTTTCGGGTACCACTGGACGGTTAGCCATACAAGATGTTCTTGGGCAGTCTTCTGTCAGGCATTCTGACAACATGCTCTGCCCAGTAGGAACAGACAGGTCTTTACACAGTAAGGGAATTAAGGGTTATGGGGAAAAGGTAGGTAGATGGAGCTGAGTTTACGGACAGATCAGCCATGATCTTATTGAATGGCGGGGCAGGCTCGATGGGCCAAATGATCTAATTCTATTCCTCTGTCCTATGGTTTTATATTAATTCTGATTTATTGAAACAAGGGGTGTATGGGGTGACCAGGGAGGGGGGTAGCATCTCTGATGAAGGGACTTGCCGTGTCCATTCTGGAGCAGCTCACTGAACTTTGACCCCTACTGAATACCTCTAGCAGCTGTTTTCGTGTGACTATGGCGACATCCTGGACACTGCTTTGACAGACGGGTTAAACCAGGTGAAGTACTCACTCAGCCTCAACAATGGTTAGATCCCAATTCTTCCAGCCGCTACGTCTTCACTGCAATTCTACACAGGAAAATGATTGTGGATTCAGGCTCTATTTATACTGTACCCACAGTGTCAATGGATCCCAAGTAACACAATGAGGATTGTGTGTGTAGCACATTACTCAGCAAGTCTGTGTAGAGGTGACTGAGCAAAATAGTAAGAATAAGTTTAAAATGCACTTCAACGGTTTCTGGCAGCTGCTGGTAAGTCAGGTAAACAGTAAGATCTTAACCAGGGTAAAGTTTGAGTTACCAATTCAGCATGTGCATGTAAATTAAATGAGGAAAGAAAAGGCTAACAATGATGAAAGAGATCACTGGTTGTCAGCTGCTAAGCAGCTCTTCCCTTCAGTACAGAGTCCCTGAATTACTGAGCTCATTCAAGGTGGCTATTAATTACAGACTTGAAAGAGAAACCTGGAGCTGAAGAATAGATCCCACAGGCCCACGGAAGATTTTTAAAAATATTGAGATACAACATGGAACAGGCACTTCTGGCCCTTCGAGCAGGGCTGCCTAGCAGACGGTGATTTAACGCCAGCCTAATCACGGGGCAATTTACAATAACCAATCCTCCTACTAACCCGTATGTCTTTGGAATGTGGGAGGAAACCGGAGCACCCAGAGGAAACACACGCAGTCACGGGAAGAACGCATAAACTCCTTACAGACAGTGCCGGGAAATGAACCCGGGTAGCTGGTACTGTAAAGCGTTGTGCTAACCACTACGCCTCTGTAACAGTGAAGCTTTAAGTATCTGTGAAAGTAATAATGAGTGGTATTCTGTGGTTTCTCAGGAGTGGCTCTCACTACTTAGTCTCTGTGCACTGCATACCTAGTTGCACTCACTGTGGTAACTTCCCACAATGCCATGCTGTTTCCTAACCATGTCTATGCCAAACAATGGGTACCCATCTGTACTAGTCCTATCTTCTAGCACTTGTAGCATGGTATTCTATTACTAGACAATTGAAGTGCTTGACTGGCCAATTCTTTGAAGCTGTCAGCAACTCATCTTTCACCACTCTCTCAGGCACTCACCATTCACCAGATGGAGCCACACAGGAAAACATTTTACATTAATGTGGTATTTTTCAGAATTCCCCTTCCTCTCTCACTCTCTCACAGTGGTGTCTGAAAAGAGGATGCTGTCTAAGTTGCATGCCATCTTGGACAATGTCTCCCATCCACTACATAATGGACTGGGTGGGCACAGGAGTACATTCAGCCAGAGACTCATTCCACCGAGATGCAGCACAGAGCGTCATAGGAAGTCATTCCTGCCTGTGGCCATCAAACTTTACAACTCCTCCCTTGGAGGGTCAGACACCCTGAGCCAATAGAACGGTCCTGGACTTACGAAATAATTTACATATTACTATTTAACAATTTATGGTTCTATTACTATTTATTATTTATGGTGCAACTGTAACGAAAACCAATTTCCCCGGGGATTAATGAAGTATGACTATGAAGTGCTAACAACAAATGAAGTAAGTTTGCATTTCTAGTGGTGTGGGAGGTATTGCAGCTAATTGCATGTAGCAAGTTCCACTAAAACAATGTGATAAGGAGTAGATGATTTTTGAACTGCTGTTTAGAGGATAAATAATACCCCAGGGCACCATTACTGTTCTTCTTCAAAGCCAAAGCAAAAGATCTTTCACATCTCCCTGAGAAGGAAGATGGGATTCTAGTTTGAAATTTCTTTGAAAGGTTGTTCCTCAGACAGTGCAGTGCTCCATTGGTGCCCTCAAGCAATGAGATTTCTGGTCTTTAATGGATGATAAATAATTTTCTTTAAATGTCCTGTCAATAACATGCAAACATTTAGGGACAGATGGGTGAACTAAGGAGCTGGATAAATTCTAGTTCAAGTGAAGCAGGATAGGAAGAATTGTATGTGGAACATTCATATTTGCCCAATTGAAGAGCATCAAGGATTGCTCCTTTGTTACAAATTCCATATTATCTGTTTTTTAAAAATTTATTTGAGGTTCACCTGTGTGTTGAAGAGAGGAGGGGTTTTACTGACAAGGATCAAAGATTGAAAGGCAGTTCAAGAGAGGTAAAGACATGCTTGCAGGTTTAACAAGGACAAATGGCAAGAAATGGTTTCAGCTGGCAGCATGGGCTAGGACCAGGGAGCCCTGATTGAAGAGGGATTAAGGAATAAAGTGACGAGAAACAATTTGGCAGGGTACATAGAATGATCAGGACGACTCTGCCCAAAAGTGTGATGAATGCAGATTTCAATTGTGTCTATCAACAAGGAATCAGATAAGAGAATTGTGTCTGATGTGGAAAGAGCAGTGGAATTAGAGTGAGCTACTCTACAAAGTGTAACTATATGTTTGATGGGTTGACTAGCCTTTTGTTTTGTACCATGCTATAACTATTCTATCTGGGAATGAATCTTTAACTGCTATTCACAACAGCCCCTATGTTTATTCATATAACTTTAGGATTGATGGATACTTTAAATGGTTTATGACCATGAAGAATATCATTCCAATGAATTAAAGATTTATCTGCTGATGTTGCCATTGGCAATCCTTAACCTTTAAATCATATTCTCTCGGAATATTTTGACTGAGCATAACACAACATTGAAAGATGGTTTCCCTGGGAATAATGCAATGTATTTTCTTTGACTCACAGCTGAAAGATCAAATTATATAAAGCTGCTTTTAATTCAGGAAAGTTTTGCCTAGTTGATGAGTAATTTTAAACTATGGATACAGATATTGCAGTTGTCTTACAGCTTCAGTGAAATTGGTTTGATTCTGTCCTCAACTGATATCTGTGGGAGTTTGCCAGTTCTTGCTGTGGCTGTATGATTTACCTCTGGGTGATTAACATCAATTTCTTTCTATATTTTAATGGTATGATGGTGGCTAAACGAATTGGACTCTGTAAGCTGCTCCTAGTGTATGCAGTTAGTGGAGGAATCAGTGGTTGTTAATGGGCATGTGAAAGGGAATGGTTCACTGAGAAGTAAATGGAATAATGATATCTACTCTTTGGCATTTTTTTCTCCAGTCCTGCTGAAGGGTTTCAGCCTGAAACGTCGACTGTGCTTTTTTCTAAAGGTGCTGCCTGGCCTGCTCAGTTCCACCAGCATTTTGCGTGTGTTCCTCAGATTTCCAGCATCTGCAGATTTTCTCTGGTTGATGATATTGCTTTGCGGGCTATCGTTGACTCAATATCCTGCCTCTATGCTGTTTGAAAATATGAAATAAAAGATGCAGATGCCCATCACTCCAGACAGTACAGAAAGGATGCAGAGTTGAGAAGATGTTTTGACAAAGGGTACTTCCTGAAATGAGGCATCGAATTGCCTCTAGACTTCAGGCATTATTAGTAAAATCATACACTTTACATTGAAGACAGAGATCAACAGATTATTAAATATTAAGAGGAACAAAGATTGAGGGATTAGTGCAGGAAAGTGGTGCTGAGGTAAAAGGTCAGCACTGACCTCACTATGTGAGAAGGTAAGAGATACAGTATGGTAACGGGCCCTTCTGGCCTAACAAGCCCATGCTGCCCAGTTGCACACATGGGACCAAATAACCTACCAACCTGTACATCTTTGGAACATGGAAGGAAACTGGAGCACCCAGAGGAAATCTGTGCGGTCATGGGGAGAATGTACAAACTCCTACATCTACTGGTGGGAAATGCACCCCGGTCACTGGCATTGTAAGGATTACACTAATTGGCAAGCTACTAAGGTCAATGCCAACTCCAATTCCTTCTGTTCTTGAGGATCTCTGGATTAAATTGCATTTTGCTTTGTGGAAAGGACATAATTTCAAGCCACTATTCCAGTGAAACAAATTGCAAGGTAATTCTCAAAGTGCACACAGGGATCAGTGCTGGGTCCATTGTTATTTGTCATCTATATCAATGATCTGGATGATAGTGCTGTAAATTGGATCAGCAAGTTTGCTGATGATACAAGGATTGGAGGAGTAGTGGACAGGGAGGAAAGTTTTCAAAGCTTGCAGAGGGATTTGGACCAGCTGGAAAAATGGGCTGAAAAATGGCAGATGGAGTTTAATACAGACAAGTGTGAGATATTGCACTTTGGAAGGACAAGCCAAGGTAGAACATACAAGGTAAATGTTAGGGCACTGAGGAGTGCAGTAGAACAGAGGGATCTGGGAATACAGATACAAAATTCCCTAAAAGTGGTGTCATAGGTAGATAGGGTCGTAAAGAGAGCTTTTGGTACATTGGCCTTTATAAATCAAAGTATTAAGTATGGGAGTTGGAATGTTATGGTGAGGTTGTATAGGACATTGGTGAGGCTGAATTTGGAGTATTGTGTGCAGTTTTGGTCACCTAATTACAGGAAGGATATTAATAAGGTTGAAAGAATGCAGAGAAGGTTTACAAGGATGTTGCCGGGACTTGAGAAACTCAGTTATAGAAAAAGGTTGAATAGGTTAGGACTTTATTCCCTGGAGCGTAGAAGAATGAGGGGAGATTTGATAGAGGTATATAAAATTATGATGGGTATAGATAGAATGAATGCAAGCAGGCTTTTTCCACTGAGGCTAGGGGAGAAAAAACCAGAGGACATGGGTTAAGGGTGAAGAGGGAAAAGTTTAAAGGGAACATTGGAGGGGGGTTTCTTCACACAGAGAGTGGTAGGAGTGTGGAATGAGCTGCTAGATAAAGTGGTAAATGCGGGCTCACTTTTAACATTTAAGAAAAACTTGGACAGGTACATGGATGAGAGGTGTATGGAGGGATATGGTCCAGGTGCAGGTCAGTGGAACTAGGCAGAAAAATGGTTCGGCACAGCCAAGAAGGGCCAAATGGCCTGTTTCTATGGTTTCTACTGGAAGTCAGAAGCCTCCATTCTAATGTTGCAGAAGTGGGTCAGAGCAGGGCACCTCACTGTGGACAGTAATAGTTAAACATCTTCCTGCACTTTCCAGCTGATGAATTCATAAAGAATCTCATAATTTGACCATGGAATCTTGAAATGAAAACTATGTCATGAAATTGGCACTAATCCACACAGATAAGTCTCGGAGTTGGTGGTGCCTGAAATTGCCTGCTGTCCTTGCTTCTGGTGCAAACACACTTATTCTCTGTGAGCCCATGTCATTTCCTGAGGTGGAGCAGTGTCATGCCTTGTGCTCTCGACAAAGTGTTGTAGAACGGCCTCCATTGCTGTTGGATCTCACTGTTGATCTCATCGGCCCAGTCTGCCGGAGTTGACTTAGAAGTGGAAAAGCATTCAAATATAAGAAGTTAATTAAAAACATGATGATTAAGGGAAATAAAGAAGTAAGTGAAACTTTTCCACAAAGGTCAGAGATTCCATTGACGTGAGTGGGCACACACCACAGATGCCAGCAATCTCTGGTGTAAAGTGATCCTGGCCTCCCAGCTCAGTTTGTTGGACCTTATGTCTGGGCTCAGTCTATCTGCAGTGCAGATAATTAAATGTGCCAGCAGCTGATCCTCAGTCTCTTCCAGATGTCCAAGAGGCAACACATGGGCACACGGGTCAGGAATAAACCGGGCCACTGCAGTCAGTTGGCAGTCACCTGCAGAACCACAGGCTGACGATCAGGATGATTCATACCACTTTTTGTCAGCTTTCCTATTTTCAGACCTCCAGTTTATTGCATATAGCTTCATTAGACACAAAGCTGTGTTATAAAACGTAGAAAAGTAGATTCCAGGAACATGTCCTCTGACCAATGATATCTGTGCTGACTAGAATTAGAATCAGGTTTAATATCACAAATGTACATTGTGAAATTGGTTGTTTTGTAGCAAAATTATAGTGCAATACATAAAAATACTATAAATTACCATAAGAAATATATATACTGTATACAGTAAAATGCAAGAAGTTGATATAAAAATATATATTGTATATATAAATTAAATAAGTAGTGCTAAAATAGCTCTATTCCCACACTGTCTATAAGGAGTTTGTACGATCATGAGGGCTTCCTCTGTGCGCTCTGGTTATCTCCCACAATCCAAGGATGTACCAATAGGTAGGTTAATTGGTGATTATAAATTGCCCCATTAATTGGCTAGGGCTAAGTCGGGGGTTGCTAGGCAGCGAGGCTTGAAGGGCCGAAGGGTCCATTCTATGCTGCAACTCAATAAATAGCTAAACTAAAAAGGATTACAGCCTTGTTTTTATATTCTAGTCCCCTTGAAATGAATGCTAACATTGCATTTGTCTTCCTCACCACTGATTCAACCTACAAATTAACCTACAGGGAATCCTGCACGAGGACTCCCAAGTCCCTTTGCACCTTGGATTTTTGAATTTTCTCCCTATTTAGAGCATGGTCTATGCTTCGATTCCTTCTACCACAGTGCATGACCATACACCGCATTCCGCCTGCGACTTATTTGTCCATTCTCCTGATCTGTCTCAGAAATCCCACAGTATCCCTACTTCCTCATCACTACCCGCTCCTTCACCAATCTATGTATTGTCTGCAAACTTGGCCACAAAACCATCAATTTCATCCTCCAGGTCATTAACATACTACGTAAGAAGAAGTGGTCTCAGCACCAGTCCCTGTGGAACACCATTAGTCACCGGTAGCCAATCAGAAAAGGCTCCCTTTATTCCCACTCTTTGCTTCCTGCCAAAGTCAATGCTCTATCCATGCTAAAATCTTTTTGTAATGCTATAGGCTGTTATCTTGTTAAACAGCCTCATTTGTGGCACCTTGTCAAAGGCCTTCTGAAAATCCAAGTACACAATATCCACTAATTCTCCTTTGTCTATGCTGCTTGTTATTTCCTCAAAAAATTCCAACAGATTTGTTAGGCAAGGTTTTCTCTTAAGGAACCCATGCTGCCTTTGGCCTATTTTATCATGTATCCCAAAATCACCTTCTTAACAATTGACTCCAACATCTTCCCAACCACTGAGCTCAGAAAAAACTGGCCTATCATTTCCTTTCTTCTGCCTCTCTCCCTCTTGATTTAAGTGACATTTGCAACTTTTCAGTCCTCCGGAACCATGCTAGAATTTATTGATTCTTGAAAGGTCATTACTATTGCCTCCACAACCTCATCAGCTACCTCTTTCAGAATCCTGAGGTGTAATCCATCCTTTCCAGGTGACTTATCTATCTTCATACCTTTCAGTTTCCCAAGCACCTTCTCCCTAGTAATAGCAACTGCACCCGACACACTCAAACTTCCAGCACGCTGCTAGTGTCTTCGATAGTAAAGAGTGATGCAAAATATTTATTCACTTTGTCTGCCATTTCCTTGACTCTATTACTACCTCTCCAGCATCATTTTCCTGCAGTCTCATATCTACTCTCGTCTCTCTTTTACTCTTTGTATATCTGAAAATCCTTTGGTATCCTATTAGATATTATAGGCTAGCTTACCTTCATCTCCCCCCCCCCCCCGCCCCCACCATGGCTTTTTAGCTGCTGTCTGTTGGATTTTACAAGTTTCCCAATCCTCAAACTTCCCACTCATTTTTACTCTAGAATTGAATTGAAAATACACGTGGACTAAGATGTTAACTGTCCTGTGCTATCACCAGTGGGATCAGCAGTTGATCTGCCACCTGTCTTCCGGAGTTTCGGCCCGCTTATGATCAAGACGCCCTCGAGGTGGTGGGCCAGCAGTGCTAAAGCACCACCTCCCACTGGTGAGCTTAAAATCTTGGCATCTGCCTCTATCAGTTTATTTAGTTGCTTCCATCCAACAGATAGTCTACTCTTCAGGTGTCTATGCAATTACTGAAGGGTTTGCAAAAGGTATATACACTGTCCAACTATCTGCCCCTCTGGACATACTTGGTCCACACCCATGCTGATCCTTTCTCTGCTGCCTCAGCTACAGCCCTGCTGGTTGACTTGATCTCTCTTCTAGTGAAGCCAAGGTCATGCAGCCACTTCTGGAGAGTGAATGCAATAAACCCACGGCAGCCTACTTCGAATGGATGGCATGAGACCTTCCACCCTCTGTCTCTGCACTCTGATCTTAATTCTGCATATTTGGTTAACTTGCGCTCATGGGCTTCATCGATGTTGTCTTCCCAGTGGACTGTGAGTTCACCAATAACCACTCCTCTACTGGTGTCAGACCATACGGTTATATCTGGACGCAATGTGGTGAAAGCTATTTGCTCCGGGAAACTGCCTTTCCCGTCCAGGTCAGCCTTGACACACCAATCATTGGCTGAAGAAAGTATGCTTGATCGTGTTATATGCCTTCCCTTTTGCTTTTATTTTGGCTTTGACTTCCTTTGTCATCCACGGTTGTGTCATCCTGCCTTTAGAATACTTATCCTTTGGTATGTATATATTTTGCCCCTTCTAAGTTGCTCCCAGAAACTCCAGCTATTGCTTCTCTGCTGTCAACCCTGCTAATGTCCCCTTCGGATCAGTTTTGGCCAGCTCCTCTCTTATGCCACTGCAAATCACTTTGCTCCACTGTAATACTGATACATCTGACTTTAACTTCTCCCTCTCCAATTGCACAGTGAATTCTATGATAAAGATTCCTTTACCATAAGCTCCCTAATCAAATCTAGTTCATTACACAATACCCAATCCAGAATAGCAGATCCCTTAGTGGGCTCAACCACACATTGTTCCAAAAACCTATCTCGTTGGCGTTTTACAAATTCTCTCTCTCGGGATCCAGCACCAACCTAATTTTCCTAATCTACCTGCATATTGGATCCCCATGATTATCACATCATTCCCTTTTTGACATGCCTTTTCTACCTCCTGTTATATCTTGTAGCCCACATCCTGGCTACTGTTCAAAGGCCTGTAAATAACTCCCATTAGGGTCTTTTTGCCCTTGCTGTTTCCTAACTCTACCCACAAGGATTCTACGTCTTCTCATCCCATGTCACCTCTTTCTAATGATTTGATTTTATTTTTTACTAATAGAACCACGCCACCCCCTCTGCTTACCTGCCTGTTTTTTCGATACAACGCATACTCTTGGATGTTAAGCTCCCGACTATAACCTTCTTTCAGCAATGACTCAATGATGCCCACGTCATAACTGTCAAACCATCAATGCGTCAGTATCCTTATTTGGTACATTGCGCGCATTCAAATATAATACCTTCAGTCCTGTATCCACCACCCTTTTTCATTTTGTCCCCGAGGATATCGGTCACCCCTCAAGTTCGGGTGTAACCCATCTCTTTTTTACAAGTCATACCTTCCCCTGAAGACATCCCAATGATCCAGAAATCTGAAACACAGTCCGTGGCACCAGTTTCTTAACCACACATTCATCTGTCAAGTCATCCTATTGTTATCCTGCTACTGCAGTCCTCTTTTCCCACTTCCCTTCTGAGCCACAGTGTCAGACTCAGTATCAGAGACCTGGTCATTGTAGCTCCCCTCCACGACCCCCCCCCCCCCAGAAGGTTGTCCCCCTTGATATTCTCCAAAATGGTATACTTATTGTTGAGGGGAACAGCCAAAGGTGTACTCTGTACTGGCTGTCCATCTCCCTTCCCCTTCCTGAGTGTCACCCATTTACCTGCCTTCTGCAACTTAGGGGTGACTACCTCCCTTTAGCTCCTATCTATTAGCTCCTCAATTTCCTGTATGAGCTGAAGATCATTGAATTGCAGTTCCAGCTCCTTAATACGTTATCCTGAGGAGCTGCAGTTTGGAGCGCCTGGTGCAGATGTGGTTATCCAGGAGGCTGGAGGCCTCCCAGAATTCCCACATCTCGCACAAAGAACACAACACAGCCCCTGTTGCCATCCTCACTGCTCTAACCATGTACTAGCAGACAAAGAATGAAGAATGCATTACAAGAAGAAAAAAGAGGAAACTCTCTAGATGCTTACCTCACTCACGCTTATTCTTGCCAAAGCCTGATGAGCCAAAGACTCTCCGCTCTATCCCTGGTCCACTCATGCAATGGCTGCTCCAGAAAATGGCCACTCTGCTTGCCCCTGCCTTATTTTTATTTGCCCTGCAAATAAAAAGCAGAAACCCTACAAGAGCTCCTTTTTTAAAATCTCTCTCTCCTGGACCAGTGTGAGTCCTTCTCCGCCAATTTGACTGCAACTGTGCCACCAACGAAAGCTGTGATCTCATGAAAGCTCCTTTTTAAAATCTCTCTCCCCCAGATCTCCATGATGCCTCCTTTGCCAATTCAACTGTGACCGCGCTGCCAAAAAAAAAAGCCGCTGTAGACCTGTTGTGGTGGTAGGCAAATTGTAGTGGGTCCAGGTCCTTCTCAGTCAGGAGTTAATTCAAGTCATAGCCAAACTCTGAAAGCACTTCATCACAGTAGATATGAGTGCAACTGGGTGATATTCATTAAGACGTCTGATCTTTGTGTATGCCTGAACAACAAAGACATATCTTTCTTTTGCTTATTCAACTTTACTTTCAACGTCTCAGTTCAATACATAAGGGCTGCCACCTTTTCATCCCACAATTCCCCCTTTTCCTCCCGCGTGCATGCACATAACTGGGACAGTGAGCATGCCTACTAGATACTTGCATAGTCCAAATGAACAGAGCTCAACAATCTCCCATCCTTATATATTTAAATAAAAAATGAAAGATAATTGAAATGTCTATTAAGGTATGAGAATTAGTTCTAATCCTTGATGTTAATACAATTCTTAAGGTACCATATGCCTTCACTAAGTGCCTTTAACAGTACAAGAACTGGTGCTTTCTTTACCGTCCCTCTTGCTCTTTATGAAGGTCACAACGCAACAGGAAAGGCTTGCTTTGTCTTCTCTAGTTCCATAACTTGAGTCCATGTTCCAATTTTCATATTCCAGCTTTCATAAGGCTTGCTCTCGTCAAATGTTGCTGGGATCCTATAACTGGAAAACATCCTCTGCCACCACAGTTAACGCCCAAACACTCTGCCACCACAGTTAATGCCCAAACAACAAGGACATGTTTTTCTTTGTTTAAGCAACTTTACTTTCAACATATCAGTTCAATACATGAGGGAACCACCTTTTCATTGCACAATTCCCCCTTTTCCTCTGGCGCGCATAACAGGCAAAGTGTGCGGGCCTACTGAATATTTACATCGTCCTAAGGAACCAAGCTCAACAATCTTTTGGGACACTGGTATGATTATTGATGCCCTTTTGAAACAGGTTGGACCTTCCAAATGCAGCAGTGAGAAACTGAAAATGTCCTCGAACACACTCACCAGTTGGTTGGCACAGGTTTACAGTGCCCTACCGGGTACACTATCAGGCCCTCGCACTTTGCAAAGATTCACCTTCTTGAAAGATGTTCTGATGTCGCCCTCTGAGAAAAAGATCACAAGATCACCAGATGCTGCAGAGTTTCACACAGGACCATCATGCCGACCTAAAATCTCCCTTCATTAGTCTGTCTAAATATATTGTATCTGCCCCCTTCACTTCTGGCATTGCATTGCAGGCACCTACCGCTCTCTGTGTAAAAGAAAACTTGCTTCTTAGATTTTTTTAAAAACTTAATCCCTCTCACCTTAAATCTATGTCCTCTAGCATTAGACTGAATTATCTACCCTATCTCTGTCTCTTATTATTTTATATAATTCTGTTGAAGAAAGGTTTCGAGACTGAGTCATGTCCTCCCACTTGGAAAAGCTTCATGCTTGGAGCGTTACTGTGCAGTTACAACCCTTGCAGAGTTCATTAATTGAGTAGGACCGATTAATTTATTTAATCAATTCCAGGGGAAATGTTACATCCAAAAAAATTAGAAATGTGTTTAATATTTTTAGCAGATACCATTTTCAGGCATTTAGATTTTGAATAATAAAAGTCAATTAAATTGTTTTAAAGTGAATTGGCATGCAGTTATTACTGATAATGAACAATCACATTTTCATAGTGACCATGCTTGCAACCTCAGGAATTTCCTGTCTCAAACCAAAGCATTTTGATTATTGAGATATAGTATGGCAATAGGCCCTGCTGGCCCAGTGAGCCCATGCTGCCTGATTACACCCATGTGACCAATTACCAACTGACACCAAACCCCGACATGACTGCTGCAGAGCAGAATAGCTCCCATAGACACAAGAGATTCTGCAGACACTGGAAATCCAGAGAAACACACACAAAATACTTGAGGAATTTGGCAGGTCAGGCAGCATCTATGGAAATGAACAAACAGTCGACCTGGGGGTGCACCTGGACGACAGGCTTGAGTGGAGCACCGACACAGAGGCTGTGTACAAGAAGGGCTAGAGTCACCTCTACTTCCTGAGGAGACTGAGGTCCTTTGGAGTATGCAGGCCTCTCCTTCAGGTTCTACCAGTCTGTTGTTGCCAGTATAGTCTTCTATGCGGTGGTGTCTTCTACACGGGTGATGCCAACAGGCTCACTAAACTGATTAGAAAAGCTGGCTCTGTTATAGGAGTCAAACTGGGCACCTCCATTTTTATTAATTATTTGCAACATTAAGTAAGCTTCTTCTGTGGTCAATTGGCAGTTGTGACACGTCTGGTGTGGTAGGATAGTGGGTAGTGCTTGTCACTCTCACTTTCAGCTTCCACAGCCGGCTAGCAGTCCTGCGAAAAGGAAAGCTGAATGTGTAAGTCTCTTCCTGTCAGTTCATCGCCTCTCTGACAGCAAGCCTCATGTAGTGACTTCTCGTTGGCGACACATGGAAACTGAACTCCTTTCGGACTCAGGCTGAACTACAGGGGACGGGGAGGATGTCTGGTCTCTGCACATATGGCACACAGGCCCACCGGTGTATGGACACGCCCTGGTGCTGGTGAACCAGATCCCCAGCTATGGGTAAATAGCCCCACTGTCCTGTGGGCAGCCTCGGGAGAAACAAAGGCCACGGGAGTAAACCCAGACAGCATATCTAGAGCGGAGCCCCTAAAGTGTCTGGACACCATTGACCATCCTCCCGCCAGCTCCTGCAGCCAAGCTGGTACCAAACATATTGCTTCATAAGCTTTCCTTTGGACTACGCTGGTGAGGCTGAGACGGGGATCTTGATGACTGGGCATCTCAGGATCTCCATACCTTCTGCCCAGGCTTGTGATGACGATCATCATCACCTATTGTCCTTTGAGACAGACGGGTGCCAACCAATTAAGCTTCTTTTCACAAAGGGCTCTAAAATGTCCTTTACTTGAGTAGAGCTCTATAATTGAAATGTGTGTTGCCAAGTCTACAGAACCATCATTGTCACTCCTTTAAGTTGTGTAAGAAAAGCAGTGTGAAAGGATGATAATGAACTGCTGACCAACACCCCCAATCTGCAAAGACGCCACTTCAGTTACATCCACATTATTCCATATTCTGTTTCTTGTCATTATCAATGATTAGGGAGGTTATAGGCTATGACTCATTTGCAGCATTTGATCCTTATCAGGCTCAGACTGTTGTGATGGTGAGGTGATGAAGGCCAGGCAGTACTACCAATAACAGAATTCATGAGGGAAGGGTGAAGATTCCTTGTCTGTTAGTAGATTAAATCCTCCTTTATCTTCCTTAACACAAAGCACAATATTGTATCTAAAGTGGATATGTCAGCAAACTACTGACTAAAAAAAGCAAACGACTTTGGTTGGCATGTTGTGGTATGCTGTTCAATGGCCATGTACGTAAAACTTGTCTGCACAGGCTCGCATTGAGAAGCAGATTTCATCAAAAGTCTGTGAAGCCTTTACAGTGAATTGAGTTTTGAAATATGTTTATACAATGATATAACTCATGCTAATTAAAAATTTCATATAGTTAATAGCCTTGCAACACCAAGCAAAGCAGGTTAATACTAAACCAGGGTATATCTTTCATAAGACAACACTTTTTGTACAGACTGCATCAAAAGCAGATCAGATTACATCAAAAACCACTGGTGCAGGTATCTAAGTTGTGCATCTAAAAGTACTGAGGATTGCTTGTGCAATATATTGCAGAAACTTGGAGAGGTTCACTGTGCCAGTGTCAGCTACAGTACATCGTATACAGTATAACATTCTGTCCCACACTAAAATTTAATTTCAGAGGCAGGGTAAGTTGTGCTGTCACTTCTAGATAGTGTATGTTATGCTGTTGACCGGAGATGAAATTCTAAACTATTCCACCTCACTAACTTGTTCTAGTGTAATACAGAAGGAATAATATAACGTTAAAGGATTGAGGAAGATCAAAGACCAAGGATCAATTTTATTATACATGTACATTTACATGTATTAGGAATTTGCTGTGCTGTGTTGGTCAGGCCCCTAGGCCTGAGTCGACGTAGTAGTGGTAGTAAGGTTCAACATAAGAATTATGTGTGAAATAAAGTAAAAGGTTAAAGTACAGATATAGAATAAAATGTGCATAACTACATAAATGCCAGGATGTATTTACAATGTAAACAGCATTATAAAAAGTGGTTTAAAGTGTTTACAGTGCAGTTCTATGACTGGGGGTAATAGACAGAGGGAGGTGGGGCACTAACTAGAGTATTTGAGCAGATTAACTGCCTGGGGAATGAAGTGCTTAAGATGATGCAAAGTTTTTGTTTTAATAGTCCTGTAGTGATTTTCAGAAGAGTGCTTTTGGAAAAATGCATTCTACAGGGTGGGTGGTGTCCACAATGATTTTTCCTGCTTGCTTCTTCATTCTGGACACATACAAGTCCTGCAGGGATCATAGGCTGCAGCCAATGAGCTTTCCTGCTGACCTGAGATCTCGCCGTCGTTTTCGTTTATAGTGCGAGGATGCTGCACCAAAACAGACAGCAGTGGCTGATGTGAGGAAGCTCTCTAAAATGGCAGTGTAGAATTCCACCAGGACGTTCTGGAGAAGGTGGAATTTTGCCAACTGCCACAAGAAAATATCTGCTGCCGAGCCTTTTTTGTTAATAAAGGAGATGGTTCTCCCACATGATGTCCCGTGAAATAATGATGCCCAGGAAGATGAATGGCGAAATGGCGTTAACTGTAGAGTTGTTGATGAGGAGACACATTTCTTCTGAGTCGATATGCATCTACATGGTTTTGCGAGTGTTCAGCTCCAAGTTATTATGACTGTAGCAGGAGACTAGCTAGTTTACTTCAAAGTTCAAAGTAAAATTTATTATCAGCATATATACATGTCACCACATACAACTCTGAGATTCTATTTTTGTGGCATACTTAGCAAATCTATAGGACAGTAACTGTAAACTAAACATCAGGAGCTATAAACTGTAAACAAACTGTGCAAATGTAGATAAAAATAAATAGCAAAAAATACCGAGCATGAAATACTGAGTCTACTCCTCTGTTTCATCATAGCTAATACATTTTTCCTCTCAGCTCCAGTCTCCTGCCTTCCCCCCCGCCGTATCCCTTCATGCCCTGACCAATCAAGAATCTATCGACCTCTGCCTTAAATATACATTAGAACTTGACCCCCACAGCTACCTGCAGCAACAAATTCCACAGATTCACCACTCTCTGGCTAAAGAAATTCCTCCTCATCTCTGTTCTAAAAGAATGCCTCTCTATTTTGAGGCTGTGTCCTCTAGTCTTAGACACTCCACCATAGAAAACATCCTCTCCACGTCTACTCCAACAAGGCATTTCATCATTAGTGGGTTTCAATTTGGTCACCACTCATTCTTCCAAATTCCAGTGAATACAGGCCCAGAGCCATCAAACATTCTTCATATGACAAGCCGTTTAATTCTGGAAAAATTTGTGAAGTTCCTTTGAACCCTCTCCAGTTTCAGCACATCTTCTCTAAGGGGCCCAAAACTGCGCACAATACTCCATGTGAGGCTTCACCAGTGCTTAATAAAGTAGCAACTAGTACATCCTTGCTTTTATATTGTAGTCCTCTTGAAATGAATGCTAACATCTCATTTGCCTTCCTCACCACAGACTCAACCTGTAAGTTAACCTTTAGGGAATCTTGCACACGGACTCCCAAATGCCTTTGTGCCTCTGATTTTTGTATTTTCTCTCCATTTAGAAAATAGTCAACCTTTTCATTTCTTCTACTGAAGTGTATGACTGTACACTTCCCAACACTGTATTCCATCTGCTATTTCTTTGCCCATTCTCCTAATCTTAGTCCTTCTGTAGCCTCCCTATTTGCTCAAAGCTACCTACCCCTCCACCTATCATTGTATCATTTGCAAACTTTGCAACAAAACCATGAACTTCATCATCCAAATCATTGACATATAACATAAAAAGTATTGTTTCCAACACAGACCCCTGTGGAACACAACTAGTCACCAGCAGCTAACCAGAGGAGTCTCCCTTTATTCCCACTCTTTGTCACCTGCCACCGCTTTATCCATGCTAGGATCTTTCCTGTAATACCATGGGCTTGTAGCTTGTTAAACTGCTTCATGTGTCATTGAGTTCGGCTATGGCCCTAGTGCAGAGTGAGAGACACTGAAATGGGTCGCTAGTTCACAAAACTTTAATGTGAACAGTGTTAAAGGGAAAATGAAACAATAAATGCTAGGCCAAACAGGGCTGTTAACTAAAACTCTCAAACAGGAAACAAAGCCTACACTGTGGCTGAAAAGAACAGCTAATTATTATGTGAATAACGAGAGTCTTCAGAGTCAATTGACTCAACAGTCTAATTTCCCAGGCAAGGCCGATGCAAACAGGCAGTGAAGTGTTGCTGTGCTCTGTCCAAGTTTCGACAAGCACTACGACAACAAGTATGGAGTTAAATATTATCACGATTAAATAATAATTAGTTGACACGTGCATATCCACAAGCGCAATTGCCTTATCTACTGCGCTGCGGAATCCATGGTTGTGACAGGGCCCCCCTCTCTGTAGGTGTACTCCCTGAGGCGCCACAGACCTGTGCCCACTGGAAGTCCCGGATCAGCGATCTGTCCAAGATGTCCTTCACCGGGATCCAAATACGTTCTTCTGAGTCATACCCTTCCCAGTCCACAAGGCACCGGACCCTGCCACGTACCTGGTGAGATGCCAGGAGGTGCTGCACAGTATAGACAAGGGAATCATCTCCCAGGCGGGGAGGAGGAGGAGGTGGGGTGACTGGGGCCAGGGGAGAGGTAGTAACCGGCTTGAGCTGGGAAACATGGAATACTGGGTTTGATTTTCACTGATGCTGGTAGACGCAATCTATAGGATACCTTGTTGACAGCTTTTACCAGTACAAACAGTCCCACATAGTGCGGTGCCAATTTCTGGTTCTCGACTTTCAGGGGAACATCCTTTGATGCCAACCAGACCTCCTCTCCTGGCTTGATTGGCCTTACCTGTCGAAGGAGCTGATCAGCCTGCCGGGAATGCTGTTTCTGGGTGCGCAGCAGAGAAGCCCTGGCTCGTCTCCAGGTACGCTTGTAGCGCTGGATCAGGTGTTCAGCAGCAGGAACTCCTACGTCAATCTCCTGATCAGGGAAGAGCGGAGACTGGAATCCCTTCTGACATTCAAAGGGACACCTCGACAATGAATGGCTGAGATGGGACTGGGTGTTGCAGCAGCGGGGTAGTGGTGAAATGTCGCTTTAGCTCTGAAAATGCTTGGTTGGCATTGTCCGTCCAATGGAACCCTGCCAAAGTTTTCTTAGTGAGTGCATTAATTGGAGCCGTGATGGAGTCGAAATTGCAGATGAAACGGCAATAAAATTTCGCAAACTCCATGAAGCGCTGTACCTGTTTGACTGTAGACGGTTTGGGACACTCTGCAACTGCCTGAACTTTACTAGGGTCCATTTGAACACTGGATGGGGTAAGAATATAGCACTAAAACAACACCTAGTCTTTATGGAATTCACATTTTTCAGGCTTGGCGTATAGGTCATTTTCAAGAAGGCGTCTGAGTACTCTCTGAACATGCTGTATGTGTTCCTGACGGGAGCGGGAATAGATGAGGATGTCATCTAAATACACAAACACAAATTGGTTCAACATGTCCCTGAGTACATCTTTAACCAAGGCCCGGAATACGGCGGGGGCATTGGCCAGACCAAAAGGCATCACCAGGTATTCATAGTGGCCATTAGAACTGTGGAAAGACGTTTTCCGCTCATCCCCTTCTCTTATGCGAGTCAGATTGTAAGCATTGCGCAGATCAATTTTGGAAAATATGGTTGCTCCCTGGAGATGTTCAAACACAGACGCCAACAAGGGAAGAGGGTAGCGGTTCTTCACAGTGATGTTGTTCAGGAGCCGATAATCGATACAGGGACGGAGCTTGCTGTCTTTCTTGCTCACAAAAAAGAAGCCCGAGATTGACGGCTGGATAAACCCCATGGCCAATGCCTCCTTGATGTATTCCTCCATGGCCACCGTTTCAGGACGAGAGGGGGAAAAGAGCTGGCCCCGGGGAGGACTAGTGCCAGGTAGGAGGTCTATGGCACAGTCGTATAGCCAGTGTGGGGGCAGGGTGGTGGCCTTTCTTTTACTGGAAACCTCAAGGAGATCCACATATTCAGCCGGAATCCCAGACAGGTCCACATCCTCAACTGACACAGGAGGGGATTCATGGGACAGAGCTTGAGCTGGACCTAGACAGGTAGACAGGCATGCTGGTCCCCACTCTTGGAGTACCTTCAGAGACCAATCGATCCGTGGGTTATGTCGGGAGAACCAGGGAGACCAAGTACCAGTGGCAGTTCAGATGAATTAACCAGATAGAAAGGTATTTCTTCATGATGGGTGCCTTCGAGCACCAGTTGGAGGGGTTGGGTAGAAAGGTGGAGCTCACTGGTTCCCGGAGGTCGACCGTCCAGCACCTTCACGTTGATCTTTTCTCTCAATCCCTGAGTTGGAACTCCCCATTTTTTAGCGAGAGAGATGTCCATAAAATTCCTGGCTGCCCCAGAGTTGATAAATGCCTTAAGTTCATGGGTCTGAGACCTTCACGACATTACAGAATCAGGGAAGCTGACTGAAGAGAGAACCGATCCATCAGGATTCCCCACCCTGCTGACAGATATTCTCTTTTACTGGAACACTTGGAACATGCCGCCCGGAAGTGTCCTGGATCACCACAGTAGAGGCAGGAACCTGTTCTCCGGCGCCACTCTTGTTCCTCCTGAGACAGGCGCATGCGCCCCATTTGCATAGGCTCCTCCGTGGGCTGGGTGCTGGGGGATGAGGGGTGGAGGAGAGGGCGAGGAATGACGGTGATCAGATGAGGAGGGGGATAGCGTGAGGAAAGACGGTGACCTGGCGGTGCGTAGGAAGTTTGAAACATTCTTTCCCTGCGCCACTCAGTTACCTGGTCGTCAACTCGAATAGCCAGATTAATCAGGTCATCCAGACTACCCTGCTTGTTCTGGATGGCGATCTCATGCCGGACCCCTGCGTTCAGCCCATGTTGGAAGGCAGTGATGAGAGATCTCTCATTCCAATCTGTTTCTACTGCAAGGGTATGGAACTTAACTGCATAGGTTCTCACCGTTCCTCTGCCTTGGCACAGGTCCAAGAGTCAGTGGGCAGCCTCCTGATCCCGTACTGGAAGATCAAAAACCCTCCTTAACTCCACCACAAAATGTCAAAACGACTGGGATGTGGGGTATCCTTGCTCCCCTAAAGCATTGAACAGGCTGGTGGAGGTCCATTGTGACAAAAGACGGGAAAAGGGAAAACGGCAGTTCCGACTGGCTGTATTGAGCTGGTAAACAGACCACTGAGGGAGAAGAGGTCTGATAAAGTTCAGGAAGGGCGCGAGAAGTTTATCTCGGCCGGATTGGTATCGGTGAAGGAGGGGTTAAACCCAGTTCCAGTGCGGATCTGGAGAGACACTGGAGCTTGTCAGTCATTGATATTAAAGAGTGTTTTAGACTTTAGTTCAGAGACCGAGACTGGGGAGGTCAGGGTCATAAAAGGCATTGGGAAAGGGACTGAAGCAGTACCTTTGCACCAGATACACCTAAAAAGTGACTTGGTCTCCGGACCAGTCACGATCGGGGTGAGGCCCGAACTACCGATGGAAGACGTGGAGGTCTTACTTGGTAATGACCTCACCGGCGGAGAGGTGTACACAGCAGTAAGATTGACAAGCCAACCTGCCAACATTGAGGCCCCACCCATGGACTCACAGGTTTATCCCGTTTGCGCAGTGACTCGGCGCATGTCCAGAAAGGCTGCCGAACGAATATAGATTTGGCTGAGACGTTTTTACCAGCCTTGTATCAGAAGCGGTTAGAAAGTGAGGAGCAGCGTAGTGAAACGGAAATTAAGGTAGATTTATCATTAGCAAGGAAGGAACTTGTACAGGCACTGGAGCAAGACGAGGAGCTGATGGTTTTGACGGAGACAGCTCTCGCTGAAGCAGAATTAAAAAGGGAGCCAGTAGGCTATTGTGTGGAGGAGGAAGTACTAAGGAAGAAATGGAGACCAAGTACCGTGCCCGCAGATGAGGAATGGGGGGTGGTGCCAAAAATTTATGGGGATGAGATTCTTAACCTGGCTCACAAGATACCCCTCGGTGGACATTTTGCGGGGAGGAAAACAGTCGGCGGAATCGTGAAAGAGTTTTACTGGCCACACAGGAAGAAGGATGTTATTGACTATTGTAGACGTGAGCTAACACAGTTACAGGCTTTTGATACGCTAACAGCTTGCCATGATGGGCGAACAGACCTAGTCGGTGTTATCACGAAAATTAATGAGGCTAGTGTGCTGCCTGATAAGGGGAAAACCCATTTCGAAAAGGTAAGTATGGTGCCGACCAGATGGGAGAAATCTATTGTTTTGGCCAGCTTTGCTGATAAGGTCTCTCCATTAATCCCCAAACAAAGCGACCCACTAAGAGAGCTAATTAAACGGCACGCACACGTATGTCCAGATGTCCGGAGGTGATGCAAAGAGCCGGGACGCGCAGTTGTTGTCACATCAGGTCAGCCTAGTGAGCAACACCCCTATAGGATGATTAATTCAGTGACAAAAGGGCTAAAGAACACAGAAGTGTATATTGGCGATGTAGTGGTCTGGAGTGACACGTGGAAGGAGCACAGTGTGGCACTGTTTAAACGGCTGTTTGAAGCCAGCCTGACAGTGAACCTCACAAAAAGTGAATTCAGCCACGCGAAGGTCACTTATATGGGATTTGTGGTAGGACAGGGGCAGCAGGCTCCGATGCAAGCTAAGGTGCGGGCTATCTCTGAAGTCCCCACCCCGACAGACAAGAGAGCCCTGAGAGGGTTCTTGGAGATGGTGGGTACTATCGGAAGTTTTGCAAAAAAAAAACAACACTCTGCGGATATTACCCACCCTCTTACTAAGCTCTTGCCAAAGAATGCTAAGTTGGTGTGGGATGACCCTTGTTATCTGTGTCCAGGACGAAAACCACTGAGAAGTTACACTGATCACAACTCATTAGTGTTTTTGGCCACTATGAAGTTTGCTAAATTGGAGCTTGGTCTTAGAGGATTATTAAAATAACACATATAAAAGGAACGGCAAATGTGATAGCTGACTGTCTGTCAAGGTGTTGACAACTTTAAGTTCTCTGTATTAGCCAAATAGCTGATGAACATGTATATTTGTGTGTATCTAATAATGTATTCATGCCTATAATTTTTACCCCGGTAAAAATCCTTTGAAGGGTAGGGGTGTGACAAAAGACCAAGTTATCAGAAGATTGATGCTGATAAGAGAGACAAAGAGAGAAACATTCCAAATGTTAATGAGAGACGAGAGAGTTTAACGAAAAGAGACACAGTTCCGAGTATGGTCAGACCGGTTGCTTTGAACCTGAACTGTTTGAAGTTTGATGGACAGGCGATACCCCAGCAGGGACAGGTTCGCTAAGGCAAGACAGACACCACGAGATCACGAGATAACGAGAGCCTGGAAGTGAGGTGTGCCCCCCCCCGCCACAAGTTGGTGGAAGTTTTTGGAGGTCTGGTCGCGGGACCGACCATAGACGCACAGGATGAAAAGGTACGATCGGCGGGAACCTGGTGTGTGTGTCCGCCCTTGCCTGGATGCCGGTTCACCGCAGAAGAACGATCGTATCCAGAATGGAGGGGTCACAGTCGGTGACCTCAGAAGACATTACAAAGGGCTCGCCCGAAAGCTAACTGCGAGGAATATCAAAGGTCTGTTTGAATCCAATTTGAATATCATCATTCGCGCTCTCGCTCTCTCTCCCCAACAGCAACAACAGCGATTACTGCGAACTGAACTAAACTGAACTGAACTCTGTGTCACGTGAGACTGATCATTTTACCCCTAGACTGCGATAGAGCTTGATTGGTCCTATTATCCTAGTTCAGTGTACATGTGTGTTTTATCATTGCTAACCTGTTGTATTTATATCCTTACTATTACAGTACTGTGTTACTTATTTCTTTAATAAAACTTTCTTAGTTCCAGTATTCCAGACTCCAACTAAGTGGTCCATTTCTGCTGGTTTGACAACCCAGTTACGGGGTACATAACACCATCAAGAACATGGACCATGTCCGTCAATTTTCACATCATCACCAAAACGACCAGGCTGTGCTTGGAATATCAGCCTGCATTGGGTAATAGAATTCCTGCAGCCATTGGGATCACTGGAATATCCGCCTGGAGGTGGAATACTCGGTTCTTGTACAGACATAGGTTTCTGTGGGGGTCCGAACGTGGGAGCCAGCTCTGGTCTGGGAGTGGGAACATTAGTAGCAGAGATTGTCGGGGCAGCAGAAAAGAAGGACCTGCGAGATGCTGGGAGTGGGACTGAGGCAGCCTGAGGCTGCCGAATTGTGTTGGCGAGAACGTTAATGGCTGTCAGCTGATGCTGGCTGTTCACAGTAAGTTCATGGACGGTAACCGTGAGTGCAGAAATCACAGACACCTGAGTCCGACTGTCTGCAGCGAGCTGTTGAACAGTTGCGGCTAGGGACGATACCTGTTCCTCCAAGTGAGACTGGGCTTGTCAGCACGAGATTATCTGCCTCATTGCCTCCGTAACTTCACTGAGAACAGATTCCATTGCTTGTAGCTTGTCTCCTACCTGCCCGATGAATCTCACGGCCAAGGTCAGCTGCTCTCTCTCTGCTGGGTCCATCTTTGTGTGTGTTCGAGACTTGCTGTCACCGCGGTTCGGATATGCCCCAAGTGCGGAGTGAGAGACACTGAATCAGGTCGATAGTTCACAAAACTTCAATGCAACCAGTGTTGCCAGGCCAAACAGGGCCGTTAACTTAAACTCTCAAATGGGAAACAAAGCCTAGACAGTGGCTAAAAGGAACATCTAATTATTATACCAATATCGCTAGTCTTCAGAGTCAGTTGACACGACTGTCCAATTTCTCAGGCAGCAAAGTACAGGTGTCCCCCACTTTTCGAACGTTCGCTTTACGACACCTCGCTGTTATGAAAGACCTACATTAGTTACCTGTTTTCACTAACAGAAGGTGTTTTCACTGTTACAAAAAAAGGCAGCGCGCACCCCGAGCAGCCTCCCCCGGAACTGCATTCTAGCCAGCATTGCTTAAACACGTGCCTGTGACCATCTGTGCTTTGTCGATTTATTTTGAGCATCCGTTTGCAAGATGAGTTCTAATGTTTCAGAAAAGCCTAAAAGAGCTCGTAAGGGTGTTACATTTAGCGTAAAACTAGACATAATTAAGCGTTTCGATCGTGGTGATCGAAGTAAGGACTAAATGAGTTTGGCTTGAGGAAGTTGACAAAGATGATATTGAAGAGGTTTTGGCATCCCATGTCCAAGAACTGATAGATGAAGAGCTGATGCAATTGGAAGAGGAAAGGATAACAATCGAAACCGAATGCAGTAGCGAACGGACCGAAAGTAAAGTCGTCCAGGAACTGAATGAAAAGCAACTGTGTGAGATTTTCGCTGCAATGATTGCAGAAAAGTACGACTTTAATTTTGAAAGGGTACGTAGGTTTAGGGCATATTTGCAGAATGGTTTGAGTGCTTACAAAGAACTGTATGATAGATAAATGCGCGAGGCTAAGCAGTCAAACATACTGTCATTTCTCAAGCCTTCCACTTCAGCCACAGCAGACGACGAACCTCGACATTCGACATCGAGGCAGGCAGAGATAGAAGATGATGACCTGCCTGCCCTGATGGAAACAGACGATGATGAGATGACACCCCAGTGTCCCACCACCCCAACCTGCGGGCCGCAGACTGATACATTGCCGTGAAAAATGCAGCGGTAGCCGGGACGCACCCAGCACATCTTTAAGAAAAAAACCGAAACAAACAAGCTAATTAATTAGGTGCCACCCAGCACGTAAATGTTGGCCCAGATCAGATGCGATTGCTTCGCCTCTGATCTGGGCTGACATTTACGTGCCAGATGGCACCTAATTAATTAGCTTGTTTATTTCGGCTTTTTTCTTAAAGATGTGCTGGGTGCGTCCCAGCTACTGCTGTACTGCTGCATTCTTCGCGGATCGATATCGGTCGGTGTCCCAGAGGTTGGGGACCACTGCACCACCCCAGCGTCCGACGACTCCGCCTAACACACCATCATCAGTGTGCTCGGTGCTGTCTTCCCGATTCCAGTAAGTGATACTACACTGTACATACTTTATTTCTACTTTATATAGGCTGTGTATTTTTATGTGTTATTTGGTATGATTTGGCAGCTTCATAGCTTAAAGGTTACTGGAGAGAGTGTTTCTGCTGCGAGCACTTGCGCCGTGGTTCTGCCGAGAGCGCTTGCGTGAGATTTTTGCTACGGTGGACAGTGGGGCAATGATGGTAGAAAAGTATTTCTACTTTATATAGGCTGTTTATTTATCATATCATTCCTGCTTTTACTATATGTTACTGTTATTTTAGGTTTTATGTGTTATTTGGCATGATTTGGTAAGTTATTTTTTGGGTCTGTGAATGCTCACAAATTTTTCCCATATAAATAAATGGTAATTGCTTCTTTGCTTTATGACATTATGGCTTACGAACCATTTCATAGGAATGCTCTACCTTTGGATGGCGGGGGAAACCTATATTGCTGTGCTCTGTCCAATTCTTGACAAGCACTACGACGACAAGTCTGGAGTTAAATAGTATCACGATTAAATAATAATTAGCTGACACGTTCAAATTCACAAGCGTAATTGTGGTATCTACTGCGCTACCGAATCCGTGGTTGTGACATCATGTCTGGCACCTTGTCAAAGGCCTTCTGAAAATCCAAGTACAGAACATCAGCCAGCTCTCCTTTGTCTACCTGCTTGTATTTCTTCAAGAATTCCAATAAATTTGTCAGGCTAGAATTTCCCTTGAGGAAACCTTGCTAACTTTGGCCTGTTTTATCATGTGACTCCAAATATCCTGAAACCAGATCCTTAACAATCAACTCCAACATTTTCCCAACCACTGAGGTCATACTAAGTGGTCTATAATTTCTTTTCTTCTGCCTCGCTCCCTTCTTGAAGAGTATAGTGACATTCACAATTTTCCAGTCTCCCGAAATCTGTCCAAGATTTAGCGATTCTTGAAAGATCATTAGTAATGTTGCCAAAATCTCCTCAACCGGCTCTTTCAGAACCCTGGGGTGTAATAACACAAGACAAGGCTCTAGGTACAAGCACTGGGCTGCAAATCCAAACTTGGCTTGGAAGAAGACCCCTCACAGAGGACTCTAAGGATTATGTTTTAATCTCATATTTGCAGAAGCTGGGGAGATAATTTAAGCTTCTAATAATACTTTAGTGAGAGTGAATTGATATTGCATTTTGCTGGTTTGAGAAATTGAAATCAGTTTCAAAACTTGAGTTGTTAGAATATGATAAAAGCCCAACCAGTTGTTTCCTGGGGAAATAAATCTACTGTCCCCCTGTTTCATCTACATGTGATTCAACTCAGCAGCAATCCGACTGATTTTAATATTATTTAAAATGAATTAATTCATAGGAAGCGACTGTCGCTCTATTGCCTATTCATGACTGTTAAAGTAGAGGTGATGGGAGGCCTTTCAAATGGCTGGGATATGTGTAGTAAAGGTGCTTGCATTGGTGAAGAGTGGTGGGATTTTGTCCCATTGAAACAATAATGATGTCTATCGATCCCCCAACACTGCCCCTCCCAAAGACCACAGCCTGCCATTGTCAGACTCTTTGGGCTGCTGGCCAAGGGAACATGATGTTTTTTTGGGAAAATTTACATTTTGTAATGGCTTATTTGGTACTCAAGCCAAGATACGGGAGGTTAGCTCCAAGCAACTTACTCTTGAAACAGAAAGAAATTGCTCTAAATTACTTAAAGGCAGGCAAAGGACATTTTGTTCTAGATTTCAAGTGGCAAAGAGTGATGATGTATGATGTGATTTCTGGACAGATGTGCAATATGAGAAAGTTGTCTTTTTAAAGTTCTCCCACCCAATCTAGACCCAGCAGCACTCCACCCAGTTCTGGCTATATCTAGTATACTGCTGGTCATTTGACTGTTCTCGAAGCCAGTAATCTGGGTGCGGGGTCTGGCCAGTTTTGGAACCAATGAGAGACAGAGCTGGGCTCAGGGTACATTGCCCTTGTCCTCCACATGCGCTGGGCCTCAAAGGTCAACTAGGGTCCAATTTCCCACTGAGAGATTCAGACCAGATGTGTGTGAGATGGTAGTTTTGGTGGCTCGCTAGTCTTTGAAAGATTGGAAGACCTTGCCCCTTGCATTGGTGAACTGATTGCATCATTTTCAGAGTAATAGAGCATTACAGCAAAAACAGGTCCTTCAGCACACACATCTAGTCCATGCTAACCTATTCTGTCTAGTGCCATCTACCCGCACCGAGACATAACCTTCACACCCTTCTCACCTTTGTACTTCTACCTCTTAAGTGTTACATTGAACCCACATTTGCTCATTTTTATCGATGTTTTTGCAACTTACTCCTGTTAGCATTTATTCTGTCCATCCTTATTACTGACTGGACCTAGCAGTGGTGAACTGGTCAGTTGCTTGTAAAATTATCTATAGTGCGGGTGTCTTAAAAATTAAAGATGGTGATATGGTAAGTTAAACTCAGAAAGTTGTTCACCTTGACTTTTTGTTGCCTTGGTAGTGAATGAAAAGGACATCATGCCACACTTCCTAAGAAGGCATGCTAGGTTTGTGCTGGTATGTGTGGCAACACTTGGTGGTAGCCCCCATCCCATCCTTAGGTTGTGTTGGTTATTAATGCAAATGATGTATTTCTCCATATGTTTAGATGTACACATGATAAACAAATTAATCCAAAGGACACAATAGCACTAAATCAATGGTTGTACAACAGTGAAGTTACTGGGCTAATACCCAGGGAAATGAATTATTAGTTTAGGGACATGTACATAATTGTATTGAAACAGCTGGAGAATTTAACTTCATCATTAAGTGAGTCTGAAAGGGAAATAAACATTGGCAACAGTGATTATAAAACCACTGGACTGTTTTGCAAGCCCAGCTGGTTCTCTCATGCGCTCGAGGGAATGAAGTCTGCCCTCCGTACCCCGTCTGGATTACATGTGATTCCAGGCCCGGCAGTATAGTTGGTTTTTAACTGCCCCTTGAAATAGGACGGGTGCAATAAGAATTAGTAATAAATGACTGCTGTGCTAGCCACGTCCCATAATATTTTTTAGAAGAAAAGTAACATAACAATAATGCAGAACATAACGGCGTTAAGGAGTGACCAGCTTGGCCGGCTGCTGGTGTAGTGGCATCAGCACTGGACTTTGAGGTGGGTGGTCCTGAGTTCAAATCCAACCAAATCCCAAACTGGGCAGCAGCAGAATCCGTGCCGACAGCAGGCCTGGCAATCTACTTCTGTATTTTGGCATGAAAGCCCTATGGCACGATGCATAGAGTCATCATGAGTGGACAGCTCACAGCAACAACAGCAGTCCACAGATCCAGATTATTTTCATCCAGGCTTCAGAGGAGGAAAGTATGAATGTTTCGTCCTACAGAATGTGGGTACCTTGAGGGCATAGGAGGAGGGAGATGAAAAAGAAGCAGTTGGAAAGGAAGTGAAGTTGACTCCGGATGAACATCAGGATATCATAAACACCAGAAATTCTGCAGATAGGGGACATCCAAAGCAGCACACACAAAATGCTGGAGGAACTCAGCAGGTCAGGCAGCATCTATGGAAATCAATAAACAATTGACGTTTCAGGCTGAGACACCTGTTTGGGATATGATACACGCCTTGGAGTAATCATTACATAAAGCAGACGCCTAATCATTAACATACAGCACCAGCATTTTTCCCCATTCAGGATGAATTTGTAACAGACCTCATGTACAGGCACTTACTCACTGTGACTGATACCACATGCATACAAAGAACTGAATTTTTTGGTTTGCAAATCCATCCCAGAATCAGTAAGGCTGGAGTTGGGTTGTGACAGATGCTCTTCATGGCTACAAGAGCATGGTAGAATCTTTACCTTACTCAACATAAAGTAGCCCAGGACATTCTTGCCCCTTGAAGTCACATCGTGCTTTCATTGCTTCCCAACACAGATGCAAATTTCTGCATAGATTTTGATCTATAAACTCTCTTGCTTAACAACAAGTTACAGTGCACAGATCACCTGCACAGGTCACTTTATTATATATTCTGCTATCCTTTGCTATATGATCCTGATAATTAACTGCAGGATGACAGGATTGTGCACAATGGGGAGTCAGTTTATGTTTCTGTTTCTTTATGATATAGAATGAGTCATTTTGGTCAATTAAATCTATGCCAGCTCATGTAATTCCACCCCTCCTTCCCTTTCTCCTATGGTCCACTCTCCTTTCCTATCAGATTCCTGCATCTCCAGCCCTTTATCTTTCCTACCCACTTGGTTTCACCTATCACCTTGTAGCTAATCCTCCTTCCCATCCCCCAACCTTTTTGTTCTGGCATCTTCTCTCCTTCCTTTCCAGTCCTGAAGAAGGGTCTCGACCCAAAACATTGACTGCTTATTCATTTCCATAGATGCTGCCTGACCTCGTCACAATGGGGGCACTGGTAGTGGACCCGAATGCGAGAAACAGACACTGAAGTACTAGGAACAGGACAGAATTAGAAACTAGAGTTAGAGATGTGAATGGATGCAGACTAGGAGCTGGGACAAGAACACAGGTTTGGGCTAGGACATTAGCTGGGCAAGCGGAACCAGGACAAGGAACTGGGAACTAGGAGCCTGGGCTTGAACTCCAAGCCGGAGACTGGACAAGGACCCAGAACCTGGGTCTTGACTCGGGCTCGGATCCTGGAACTAGGCGAGGACATGGCTTGGGTTCCTGGTTGGGAGGACATGACGAGGCTTGGGTTCCTCGAGGCGAGGACATGATGAGGCTTGGGTTCCTTGAGGTGAGGACATGATGAGGCTTGGGTTCCTCGAGGTGAGGACATGACGAGGCTTGGGTTCCTCGAGGCGAGGACATGACGAGGCTTGGGTTCGGACTCCGAGCCGGAGACTGGACAAGGACCCAGAACCTGGGTCTTGACTCAGGCTCAGACTCCGGAACTAGGCAAAGATATGGTGAGGTCTTGGGAGACAAGACTAGGTGAGGCTACAGGAGAGAAGGAGAGACTCCTGGGCAAGATGCGGGAACTCTAGTACAGGACGAGGGAACTCCAGCACAGGACGACGCACGTGGACAGGAGAAGAACACAAAGCCTTGACTTGGTCAAGGGAGACAGGAACACAGAGCATTGGTCGACGGAGACAGGAACACAGAACACAGAGCCTTGGACTTGAGAGGACAGAAACACAGGGACATGGAACACAGAGCTGGGAACCTCTCCTTGGGAACAGGACTTGGGGCTGGGGCTCTACACAGAGTTAGGACCCTTCCTAGGGAGCAGGACGTAGGGCCAGACTCGTACACAGAATTACAGTTCTCAACACAAGGTAGCGGCAAACAGCCAGACCTACCTAGCAAAGGCATGGACACAGAGACGGTTCCCAACACTAGGTAGCGGCAAACGGCCAGACCTACCTAGTGAAGGTGTGGACACAGAGAGACAGTTCCAAACAACGACAGACGGTTTCTTATCCTGACACAGCAAGGCTCCAGTCTTGGTCCAATGGTTGAACTTGACAGTGGTGCAGGCGAAGGTTGCAGGCGAGGCAAGGCTACAGACACTGGTTGCAGGGCAAGGCTTCAGGAGGAAGGGGCCAAGAAGGGATTCAGACAGGGGGTTTTGACAGAAACAATCCAGCAAATGAAGCTGAACCAAAGAGCTACTTATATAGCCAGCCCAAAATATGAATCAGCTGCCTCAATTAGATCACCCAATAGAAAAAAGGGAAAACCAGAAAACCTGGAATAAGGAACGATGGACCTGACCATGAACCGGAATCTGGATTTCACAGACCGGACCATGAGAGACCTGTTGAGTTCCTCCAGCATTTAGTGTGTGTTGCTTTTAGATTTCGAGGATCTGCAGAATTTCTCGTGTTTATCATGTTGTAATCTTCCTGGTAACTTATTTTCCCTACGTTCTCATGAACACTCTCTAGATTCTACCACACGAGTGGCCAATTGTCTAGAACCCACTCACTTTTGGGATGTGGAAAGAAACCAGAGCACCCAGAGGAAACACAGGTGGCCATAAATGTGCAAACTCCGCACAAAGGTCAAAATCAAAGTCAAGAGTAAAATTTGTTGTTGTATTCACAGGTGAAATGAAAAGCTTACTTGCAGCAGCATTATAAGAACATAGCATCATAAGAAGAATTCACAAGAAAAACATAAATTATGCACTAAATTTTACAGGAAAACAGAATTAGAACAGTAAGAATGAAGTCTTTTTTCGTGCAAAGTGGTGAAAGTGCTCATTGTGTTGCTGAACTTCAGTGATTGAACCTGAGTCTCTGGAATTGTGAGGCAGCAGTTCTATGAGCTGTACCAATGTGTTTCCCACATAGTTGGATATATTTCCATTGTATCTCAATTTGTTGGGTGGCTGACTTTGTTCTACTTCCCGTCCAACCTGTACCACAGCCACCAATGTTTGGAGTGGAAAGTGGATGTGGCAAACACGCTCAGAAGTCTCCTGATGAGATGCTGCATCAGAAATTGGTTAAAGAAGTTTTCAAAGATGGGCTAGAGATGAGAGTGCACTCAAAACTAAACTCTTGATTTCCAAATCTATCTCATCATGGCCCTTTTTACTTCATTTGTCTACCTGCAATACACTTTCTATGTAACTAACTTTATATTCTGTATTTTGTTTTCCATTTTACTACCTTAATGTGCTCTTCTATGGACTGATCTGTCTGGAGATCCAAACAAAAGCTTCTTATAGTATCGCTGTACTTGTTTTAATAATAAACTGCTGTCCTACCTAATTTTGTATGGAAGTGATATTATATTCTGTCAAAGAAGCTATGAGAAGAGTAAGAAAAAAAAGGCTGTTTCTCAGTTTTTAATATGTTTCATTCCATAACACTGGACAACAAAGATTTTGCTTCCTGAATACTTCGGGTGTATCTTATGATTTTGGTCTGCTTATCATGAAAATCACCAAAAAATTTCCCTATCACGTGCCATTTATTTAAAAAAAATCACCTATATTTGTTATTTCAATTCATAATTCAAGTCAATTAAAATGTTGTCCACAATGTAAGCTGAAATGTTTTCCATCTTGTTCATTATCCATGAAACTATTATTTTGGAGGTCAGTTAATCCATTATTGGATGTTTTTGGTTTTGCAAGGTGTGTGTAGATTCAAACAAATTCAAGTTTGTCTAGGCGGAAAAAGATTTTATCGTAAAGAGATCCCGGAGGAATAATCATGGAACTGCATCTGGTCCAGAAAACTCTCTCGCTCTCTCTCTCTCTCTTTCCATCCTCTACACTCTCAGTGGAGGAATACTCAAGGGAAAGCACCAAGGGAAATTACGGCAATTCAGTCAAGCAATCTCATCCACTGAAGTGAATTGCTGCAATTCACAATTTCATATGATGAGCTTTTGATCATCCTGCAAGCACTGCTCCTTGTTAGGAATGTAGAACGGATCTTAGTATGTGGAATGACTGCAACTCCTTGACTCACAATTCTGTGAAGACACAGTGGGGTAAAGATTCAACTCTTAATTTTACAGAGGGCGAGATCCATAAATGGAAAATGTGTTAGCAAACAGAAAAAGAATTTTGTTACCTCAATCTCTGACTCTAAATTCAGATGGCTTGGCCAACAGCTTAGTATTGGAGGGCCAAATTTGCATATGGTAAACCTTATGTACATTTTTTAGCCAAATCAAATAAGAATTCTTTGCCCAGAAAACATAGCTTGTCTTGTTTCAATTCCTTTGAAACCAGGTGATTTGCAATATGGATAATTTTCCGGCCAAATGAATGTCATTAACGTGAAAACCAAAGTGAAGTACAAAACACTGCCAGCAATGCAAACATGTTTTAATTGGATTTAAATGAGCAGTCGTAAGGCTGCCTGCCACAGGCATGAACTTTCTATTGTGTAGCAGTGGCATGTAATGTAAATTATATATTTATTTTCTTCAATAATAGGTTGAAGATGACTTGTTTAAAAATTAATTCTGCTTATTAGTTGTGCATCAATCAGCAATGACCAACGAGATTGAATAAATAACAGGAGTAAAGGCAGCTGGCAATTGGTGAATCTTAGTTCTTTGGTGATGTTTATTGCTTAAAGGGTCTCAAACTCTTCCCTCCACAATACTAACTTACTGTCCAGGACTGAAGGAAATGGGCTGCTCATGATCACCACCCCTGTGGTCAGAATCAAATTTAACATCACCGGCATATGTTGTGAAATTGGTAAACTTAGTGGCAGCAGTAGAATGCAGTACATGATAATATAGAAAAAAAGTAAATCAGTTACAGTAAATATATATATATATACACACCCACCCATTAAATAGTTAAATTACAAATAGTGCAAAAACAGATTAATACATAAAACAAGTGAGGTTGTGTTCAAGGGTTCAACGTCCATTTAGGAGTCTGATGGCAGAGAGGAAGAAGCTCTTCCTGAATCACAGAATGTGTGCCTTCAGGCTTCTGTACCTCCTTCCTGACAGTGACATTAAGAAGAGGGCATGTCTTGGGTGATGGAGGTCCTTAATAATAGACGCTGCCTTTCTGAGGCACCGCTCCTTGAAGATGTCTTGGATACTATGCAGGATAGACCCATGATGGAGCTGTAGCTTCTTTCGATCCTGTGTATTTGCCGTCCCTAGCCCCTATGCCAGATAGTGATGCAGCCTGTCAGAAAGCTTTCCACAGCACATCTGTGGAGGTTTTTGAGTGTTTTAGGTGACAAACCAAATCTCCTCAAACTCCTAATGAAGTATAGCCGCTCTCCTGCCTCCTCCTTGCATGCCTTGACTTATCTTGGGGTAGGGTGAGGTGCTCAATCTCTCTGGCCCTCAGTGCCCATGTGCCGAGCTGCAGGGTCTGCAGGGTGGCTCAGAGAAGAAGCACCGTTCTGAAGTACTTCTGATAGTTGGTCGGATTATAAGTGGAGATTTGCCTGCAAGGAAATTAAATAATGTTAATAACTTTTAGATGCGGCCAATGTTCAAACACACTTACCAACAATTAATATTGAAGTGAGTAATTTTTGGTGGTGGTGGATGAAGTTAGTTAAAATAAAGCATTTACTAAAACATTAAAATAAAGTCTAATTTTAAACAGCACAGCCCTCCCCACTATTTAAAGCACCTACATATGGTGTTGCCTTAAGAAGGCAGCACCTAACATTAAGGATCTCTACCATTCAGGACACTCTCAGCAATTTTATAGCTGGAGCCACACAAGCATCCTTCTACCCACTGTTGTCAGGATGCAAATGATGGCTAAAGAAGTTGGAAGACATGGAGGGTGTATCATTCCTGTGTTCCCAAATTTAAGAGGAAAAAAAGATTTTTTTTTATTGCTTATTGAGATACAGCAGGGAATAGGCCCTTCGAGTTCTGCCGTCCAGCAATACCCCGATTTAATCCTAGCCTAATCACGGGACAGTTTATAATGTGGGAGGAAACTGGAGCACCTGGAGGAAACCCACGCAGTCACAAGGAAACTGTACAAACTCCAAATAGACAGCAGCGAGAATTGAACCTGAGCCTCCTGTACTGTAAAGTGTCGTGCTAACGACTATGCTACTGCGATGTAACGAGATTCCAACCCAATAGCTGCCCTATCAGTTTATATTCCCTTGATGATTTCTTTTGAATTTTAGAGCAGGTCCCAAAACAACATCAGGGATAAAAACTTCTTCAACTGTGCTTGAAGGTTGAATGTTTCTATACTGCCTGTGCAGTCTCTCAGCTTCTACCTCCTAGTTAATCGCTGTTTAAGTCAGAGAGGCTGACAGCTCTGTGTTCATATGTCCTCACAATAACGATTCATCTATGCATAAAAGCTGGAAATCTTGAAACTATTGTAATTTTCCCAGCACAATCGGTCTTGCCAACTGTGAATACTCATCCTTTAAGGAAGCCCTTTGTTACCTTCTCAATATAATAAATTTCACCATCATCATGTTATTGTTTAAATTTCAGAGTGTCAGAAGCTTAGGTGTACAGATTCCACCTTGTTGAGTGCTGTCCTCATTTGTATTTCTGCACAACAATGATCTCTTACCCTGGCTTAAACTTGGCATGTGTCCCACTGTTTGGATAGCTTTATTGTAATTAAACTAGAATTCTTCAGGAAGTGCTATCTTCATGGAATTAGTATGCCTCTCCCATTTTTGTTTTCTGTGAGTGCTAGGACTGTGTTTGTTTCAGTTGTCTTGAAAATGTTTTGTGACATTGTCTTTGAAGTGCACACAAGCTGTCTACAAATGAGTAGTTTCAGTTGTGCTGCTTGTAATGTCTTTACCACAAGGCTACAAGCCTGAATGCGTCAGTGAATTGCACATTAGAATCAAAACCAGCTTTATTATCACTGACATACATTGTGAAGTTTGTTGTTCTGCAGCAGCAGTACAGCGCAAGGCATAAAAATTATTAAAAGTTATAAAATTAAATAAATATTCATATAATGAGTAATGAGGCGATGTTCTGAGTTAAACCTGAAGGACTAGCAAAGACAAGGGAAACTAACATCAGTACAATTTTTTACTAAAGAAATAAAATAAAACATCAATCTGGAATAGTATCCATGTATAGTTCAGCATTTTGTAGCTACCATGAAGGTGATTTTAAGGGGTTCTATCTTACTGTCAAGAGTTTTGAGGAGTTCATAGACCATTCAGAAATCTGATGGCCGAGAGGACAAAAATGTTCTTAAAACATTGAGTGTCGGCATTGTTTCCTTAAGGGGAAATCATATGTGATAAATCTGTTGGAATTCTTGGAGGATAGACAAAGGAGAATCTGTGGATGTTGTGTACTTGGATTTTCAGAGGGTCTTGACAATGTGCCACATAGGAGGTTACCTAACAAGTTAAGAGCCCGTGGTATAACAGGAAAGATACTAGTATGGATAGAAGATTGTCAGAGAGTGGGAAAAAAGGAAGCCTTTTATAATTGGATGCTTGTGACTAGTGGTGT
This sequence comes from Mobula hypostoma, assembly GCF_963921235.1. NCBI lineage: Eukaryota > Metazoa > Chordata > Chondrichthyes > Myliobatiformes > Myliobatidae > Mobula > Mobula hypostoma. The sequence continues at coordinate 15,829,149 of NC_086116.1, forward strand.
TCTGCAGGGGTCAGTGTTGAGACCACTTATTTTTATGTTATACAGTATGTCAATGATTTGAAGGATGGAATTGATAGGTTTGTGGCCAAGTTTGCAGACAATACGAAGAAACGTGGAGGGGCAGGTAGTGTTGAGGAGGCAGAGAGGCTGAAGAAGGACATACAAATTAGGAGAATGGGCAAAGAAGGAGCAGATGGAATATAGTGTCAGGAAGTATATGGTTGTGCACCTCGGTTGCTGGTGGAGCAAAGGGCTGGAAGAGCCTATTCTGTGCTGCATCCCTAAATAAAAATAATATTGAATTAATGCCTTTGAAGAGAATGTATTGAACTGATAGTACACCAAATATAGAGAAAGATGTGTTCCAATTTTATTTACTGCATATACTGTGTATAAGGTATATATTTGAAATAAAAAGAAATGAATTTTCTGATGCTTCATGCCTCAGTGTTGGTGCTAATCTTTCTCCATTCTTACTGCATCACTCATTCAATGCCTTGTCACTCATGTAGCTGAAGGTTATAGGTGTGAGGTTGCCTTTCTGAGACTTCTCTGTGCCTTTGAGACAGGAGGAAGCTCAGGCAGGACCGAACAATAAGATCAGCATCTCACACCACATAGTACATGTTCTCCCATCTTCCTGAGTAACAGTTAAGGTTTCTCCATCAGGAAGGACTTCCAAGAACAAGAAAGGTGATGCACAGACACAGGGAATTTGGAGTGAGCAATGATGCTTATGCATAAACCACAAACTGCTGCCTGGAGACTACCCAGCTGATATGGCTACTAACCTCATAGACCTCTTTGTCACAACTTGATTTTGACTCATTATATTTTGCTGTAATTACTGTAGACTGGGCCAAACTACTTTCATGAGGTGACAGAGAGTGTGTAGGAGTACTCTACCACGATCTGTGCTATTTTCATGCATGGAACCAAAACAGTGTTGTTCACCCAGGAATATGCAGCACTCCAGCAATGCCAACAGTGGTACGCTCTGAGATAAGAGCATGCATCAATCTACGCTGATTTCCAAACACACAGCTCTCTTCTGAATTACTTTTCAACCAATTTAGCAGTTTAAGATGATGGTATTTGGTCTGCTTGTGGAGCTTAATATCTAAGTCAACAAATTCAGGTAATTTGTCTTTACTGATTTTAGGGAGTTTAGAAGAATGAGGGGGATCTCATTGAACCCTATCAAATATTGAAAGCTCTAGAGACAGTGGACGTGGAGAGGATGTTTCCTATAGTGGGGGAGTATAGAACTAGAAGGCCCAGCTTCGGATTAGAAGGAATTCCCTTTAGAACAGAGATGATGAGGAATTTCTTTAGTCAGAGGGTACTGAAACTGTGGAATTCATTGCCACAGATGGGTGAAGAGGCCAAATTGTTGGGTATATTTAAAGTGGATGTTGATAGATTCATGATTAATAAAAGTATCAAAGGTTCCAGGAAGAAGGCAGGAGAATGGAGTTTAGAGGCATAATAAATTATCCATGATTGAATGGCAGAGCAGATGCAATGAGCTAAATGGCCTAAATCTGCTCCTGACTTAAGAACTGCCCAGTTCTGCCTAAGGTTACCTCTTTGTAAAACTAACTCTGCACACTCTGCCTGATTGTCCTTTTCGTTTCAGGTTTAGGAACAGCTCTGACCTGCACTTAACAGCTTTAACCTGTCCCCTTGTTTCTTGTACTCTTTATCTGCCCGGATTAATCCTCTCATCTGAGAACTTCATCAACATCACGGAAACTCTGGTCAGAACCTGTCAGAGGTATTGCTTCTTATTACCTGTCCTTTTGCAGCATCTCTATAACATAAAACCAATTTGTTTTCTTACTTTTGTGGATCCATGAAGGATCTTCACCCACAAACATTATTTCCTTCTCTGTCTGTAGATGCTGCCTCACCCATTGAGTGTTTTTGACATTTGCTGCTTTCATTTCACAGATCACAAGTGGGCTCTAGAAAAGCCCAGATCTCATTAAAAAAAACTATTGTCCTGCCATGCAGGTCACCTGTACTGAATGTAGCACAGGACTGAATGACTCACTGCTTGATCGGTACTTACTGATTATTGACACTTTGCTTGAAGACCTTCAAATGCTATATGAAATATATTTTTCATAAATACGCTCACTTTCCATCTCATCTACTACATCAACAATGTTGTATCAAGCCATATGATACATTCCATAAATTCATGAAACTCATTCCTGCATTGCTAAGTTGTGCTTTCCCACTTCAAGCGGAGAGATTGTTGTAGTCACCTCTTCCCAGTCAAGCCTCCTAATGGGTTTGGTGGGTCTCCTGGCTCTGGTAGTGCACAGGACCTTCCTGTAGGCCTGCATGTAACCCTTAGAACCAATGCTGAAACTGCCTTTCTCTCTCTTTTTCTCCCATGCAGCCGAAGTTATGGAGTTACAAAGAGCTGTCCTTTGCCCCATCGTGGTCATGCTGACTTTTATCTTCACCTACACTAGCCCCAGTTGCACCAGGTCCTGCGATAAGAAGCCTAGGCAGGGATGATAAGGACCCAAGTGCTGGAGTATCTGAGACTATAAATGAGGCACGATTTCGAGACTGAGACAAGAACAGGGTCCTTGACGAGATGCTGGACGAGAACCTGAATGGACTAGGTGAAAGTCCAAATGAGACAGGTCCTAAACGCAAGCACAGACTGAACCAAAGTCGAGCTGATGATTCCACACTGAACCTGAGTGCAAGTGCTCATTAAATAAACAAATCTTGGTGTCAAGTCATGGCTGCCAATTAGGGGAGTGGGCCAGAACCTTTAAAGGGACAGAGTCAGGTATCCATACTCAGGAGAACTGGTCCATCTAAACCTCTGAGGGTGGCGTGGTCAAGTATGTACTGTAACAGGTCTGTAACCTTCATGCCTTGCCTATCTAAGTGCTTGCCTAAATGTCTGCTAAATGCAGTGATTTTTTTCTGATTCCACCACCTCCTCTGTCAGCAAGTTCCAGATATCAACCAATTTCTGTGTTGAAAAAAAAACTTTCCTCTCAAATCCCCTTTCAATCTTCTTCTTCTCACCTTAAACCAATGCATTCCTGTTGTCGTTACCCCTACCAAGGGAAAAAGACTCTGATTAACTATCCCCTCTATACCTCTTACAATTTATATCATCTCTATCGGGTTATTCCTTAACCATCTCTGTTTAAAGGAAACAAACCCAACCATCCAATCACTTGCAATAACTAAAGTTCTTCAATCCTGGCAACAGCCTGATGAACGTCCTTTGCATTCTTATCCTCTCCATTCTTTTCAATACATCCTTCCTATGATTAGAAACTGTACACAATTCTCTCAGTGTTTTGTAAAATTACAACTTTTATAGTATGTTTTATATCCTGGCCTATGAAGGCAATCAGGCCAAACTCCTTCTTTATCAACCTATCTAACTTTCAAGGACTAGGGAGTTGAATTCCAAAGTCCTTCTATTCAATAATATTCTTTACACAATACCATTCTCTGTATACATATATCCCACCTCTACTCAATTCCAAAATCCATCACTTCACAGCTGTTGGAATCGAAATCTATTTTCCAGTATTCCACTCAACTTTCCATTTCATCTACCGCACATCTAACGTGTGTGTTGCTGTTGCCCTTCTCTGAACACAAAGAACTGGGAAAGATACTCCACTGGGTGGGGTCCCATCAAGAATCATGCTGGTCCAGTTTTTGCATTTTGGTGAAAAACATCCTAATCCCAAAGTCACAGAATTTTGATCAATTCCCACAGCCTCAAAATAGAGGGACGCCCTTTTAGAATTTGAATTTGAATTTGAATTGAATTTGATTTGACTTTATTGGAGATGAGGAGGAATTTCTTTAGCCAGAGAGTGGTGAACCTGTGGAATTCATCAGCACAGGTGTCTGTGGAGGCCAAGCCATTGGGTATATTTAAGGTAGAGGCAGCTGGATTATTGATTAGACAGGGCGTGAAGAGATATGGGGAGAAGGCAGGAGATTGGAACTGAGAGAAAAAGTGGATTCGCCATGGTGAGTGGCGGAGCAGACTTGATGGGCCAAATGGCCTAATTCTGCTTCTATATATGGTTATTATCTTTTATTCAGAGACTTGATTGTATACAGGGGGTTAATTAAAGCACGCTCTACCAACAAGTCTAGTTCAGTTTCTACACAGCTAACACCCTGTTCAAAAAGAGAAGAAAATGTGGAGCTGAGGGCAGGGAAGCTTCTGATTGGCATTCATGGTGGGTAAGTACATGACAGTGTGGGAGCTTAGATGCAGAGAGCAAGCAGATTATGTGTGGGAGTGTACCTAACCCTGCACCTCGACCATAACTGACTAAGCTGTGACTCAGAGAGAACATTCTGCAATTCACAGCTAGCCAGAGCAATGTGCTATTTTTGATTGAAATCTCCCAAAGCCTCTCCCTCTTCTCAGTAGCTACCCTGTTATTTATCTGCTTCTGTACAGGATAAAAAACATTTTCTCATTTTGTGTTCTGTGCTGAATTATTTCAAGTGTCTGTCCTAAAGGTAATCACCAGCTGTGCTTTTCCACAGCGGTTGTAGGTGAGACCGAAAGGTTGAAAACTGGTTTAAAATGCAAAAATCCATCTGTGTGTGTTGAAATAATTGAATTGTAGAAGTGGTGTGTAATGTGCAGATTGCATATGCAATGCACGTGACCAAAGACACATCTGTCAATACAAAGCAACACACACAAAATACTGCAGGAACCCGTCAGGTCAGGCAGCATCTACGAAATGAGTTAACAGTTGACGTTTTGGGCTGAGACCTTTCTTCAAGACTGAAATAGAAGGGGCAAGATAACAGAAGAAAAACTTGGGTGGAGGGGAAGGAGGATAGCTAGAAAATGATAGGTGAAGCCAAGTAAAGGCATAAGCTGGAGAAGCAGGAATATGATACCAGAGGAGAGTGGACCATTGGAGAAAGGGAAGGAGGAGGGGACCCAGGGAGAAGTGGTAGGCAGGTGAGGAGAACTCAAAGATCAGAGTGGGGAATCAAAGAAGAGGGGAGAGGGAGGAAAAAGAATTTTTACCAGAAGGGGAAATCGATATTCATGTCATTAGAGTCCTCCAGGATTTTGTGTGTGTTGCTTTGCATTTGCAGACTTTCTGGTGTTTTTGGTCAATACATGTGCAATGCATGTGACCAAAGGCACATTGGTCCGTTGGTCTATTAGCATTGTTTCAGGTAATGAGTGCGAGTGAAATTTAGATGAAAGGATGATTACAATAACCTAATCTAGGGTTGGGTCCTGGGCTGATAGCCATATTGGATTGATAACCACATTGGCTTTGGACAAACAAAAGGTGCCGTTTATCCTCATCTGAAGCAAGCATTTGGATATTTTTGAATGCAGATAACGCTGTCGCCAGATTGAAGTTTCCTTTCTACTGTTGGTTTGACGTTGATCGTGCTATGCTGTACACAAAGTGACAAACTCTACTCAGCAAACACTAACCAGAAAGAGAAATTATGTTCCTCTTGAACAGGCCCTTTATTAAAGGGCACAATAGTTACAGACAGTTTCCTTTAACAGACCTCTTAATCATCACCAGCCCCATTAGCACTCTCCCCCACCTCCCACTAGCTGCACTTTACCCAGAGACAATTGAGATGCCAATGGTGGAAAACTATTCTTCATTGTTCTTGTCAGTAAACTCAATGTCACGCAGGAGAGGGTCTTGAGTGAACTGCATGGCACAGAAAATACCTTCAATTTGCGGGCTGCACTTCACCCAGAGGCAATTGAGATCTAAGGTCCATTTTGGCATCTATACGCCTCATGGTATGGATGGAGTTCTAAGCTTCCATTCCCTAACCTCTCACTTCTCTTGTTACACTGAAGAATGCAAGCAATGTTCTCCACTAAAGTGTGGCTTCCACAGGTTCTTTTCCTGGTCATTTAGTTGTGTATGCCACAAGCTTATCCCAATATCTATGTTTTTCAAGCCTGCAAAAGACTATGCCAACATGTCACAGACATATGCTAATTTCTCAGAATTAGCCTGCCTTTCTTGATTGAGGAGGCAGAAATTACAAAGTGAAACACAATACCCAAACTAAGAACGGAAACACGAGGAAATCTGCAGATGCTGGAAATTCAAGCAACACACACAAAAAATGCTGGTGAATGCAGCAGGCCAGGCAGCATCTATTGGAAGAGGTACAGTCGACGTTTTGGGCCGAGATCATTAGTCAGGACTAACTGAGAGAAGAGATAGTAAGAGATTTTAAAGTGGGAGGAGGAGGGGGAGGGGGAGATCTGAAGTGATAGGAGAAGACAGGAGGGGGTGGGATGGAGCTAAGAGCTGGAAAGTCCCTTATTTATTTACTTATTATTATTATTATTTTTTCTTTTCCCTTTTTTTCTCTCTTTTTTCTCCCTCTGTCCCTCTCACTATAACTCCTTGCCCATCTCTGGGCTTCCCCCCCTCCACCTTTCCTTCTCCCTAGCCCTCCCGTCCCATGATCCTCTCATATCCCTTTTGCCAATCACCTGTCCAGCTCTTGGCTCCATCCCACCCCCTCCTGTCTTCTCCTATCATTTCAGATCTCCCTCTCCCTCTCCCACTTTCAAATCTCGTACCATCTCTTCTTTCAGTTAGTCCTGACGAAGGGTCTCGGCCTGAAATGTCGACTGTACCTCTTCCTACAGATGTTGCCTGGCCTGCTGCGTTCACCAGCACTTTTTGTGTGTGTTACCCAAACTAAGACAAAGGCAGTATCAGGGTATTTTCCAAAACCTTTGAGAACAAAAGATTTTCATTTATAAAGCACCTTTCACATCCCAAAGCTCTTAGTAGCAACTGGAATTTTATATTGTTTTAGGAGGCTTGGAAATAAAGTAATGACCATGGACACATTAATGATAAAGTATTCTGTGTTTGTGGTGTAGGAATGTTTGCTAACTCTTATACAAGGCACTAAGGAATAGTTCCTGCACTTTGCAAAAAAAAAGCACAGCGGGAGATATTTGTTTCATTTCTATGTAAATATTAAGCAAGATGTATATATATTTTGCTGGTTGGTGGTGTAGTGCCATCTGTACTGGACTTCAAGGAGGGAGGTTCTGGGTTCAAGCCTACCCAGCTTCTTGCACACTTTCCATCCGTGCTGAGTTGAGTGTCGAGCTAGCAACCCAACCTCATAAGAGACAGACAAATGCTAAAGAAATGGCAAGGTAGCCAACCGGTGTGCCACAAGGTATAAAGAGGAGCTAGCTAACTAATCTGTTGGTTAAAATACTTTCTGATACTGTGGATTGAAATCTAATATGCTGCCACATCTCCTGTTTGGTCTCCTATCAAGTGGGGCTCCCTGCTGAGAATAGAAGAATATTAAGAAACCCCATTTTCTTTAAATACCTTGTTGCTAATAGTGCAATCTAAAGTTTTGACTTCAGAATGCAAAGTATTTCAATAACATAATTACTATTTTTCATCTTTTTTTTCTCTCTGTGATATGAAATATTATGTTTTGATTATCTGTCAAGCCCTTCACAGAAACTAATTCAGTTTTATCCCAGTTTTGATTTTCTTGGAATTTTTTCTCTTTTGTTGTCCTCTTCTGCGATTTCTGACATTCTTTTAATTCCTCACACTAATACAGTGTGGTATTTTTGTAAACCTTTACAGATGTATCCAGGAATCTCTTTATTCATATTTTTGTAAGGCATTGATATTTATTTGACATTGAATGAATAACAGTAACGAGGCAGGCAAGTGGACCAGTCAGATTAAGGGCATTTCAGTTCTTTTGTAGCTGATAAATCTTTAGTGCCCATGATTTTTCAACAATGCAGTCATCGGTCTTCATATAACTTCCAGAGTTGGTCTGACAGTAGCGTTAAAACCTCAGATTGACTGCAATCTGTGTTTTCTCCACACCCAATGCCGAACAGTTCAGTTTTGATGCAAGCATTTCAATGGAGCAGTTTCCCTTGATGTCAGGGGTATGGACAGAAATTTAAATTAGCAGCTATTTGGGGTGGCGGGGGGACATGAATGTGCAAACTGAGCACTGAAAGGAATGCGTGTTTTGACATTACAGATGCACATGATGTGTTTTGTTCGATGACCATTAAGTCTGGGAAGCAGCCTGTATGACTGTTCCCCTCACCCTTTGCTTGCACAGAGTCTTGTTTGATGCCATCATTGTTTGGCAGACCTGATTTTTCATGTCGCATGTCACAGTTTAATATATGGTCAATGCATCAAAGAGCTTTAACTGCAGTCAGATGTGTGCATTGAGTAATGTGAAAGGTAGTTTTCTTCTATTAGATATAACGCCAGCTTCATGATACTGTACTGGACTTAAACTGGATGAACATAAGACCTGAGCTTTGATGTTCTGACACTTAGCTCTCCTTGGCTTGGTAATACTCACCGCAAGGTTTATTAGATGGAGCCATAAAGCCATACAGACACAGACACTTCCACCTTAGCAAATCTTTGCTAATCCTTTGTTGCTCTCCCTGCATTCTCCTCCACTTCTCCCACTCAAAGTTCAAACTAGATTCATTATCAATGTACGCATACGATGTACAACCTTGAGATTTGTCTCCTTACAGGCTGCTGCAAAATGAAGAAACCTAATCGAACCCATTAAAAACAAATCAAACACCCAGTGAGGAGAAAAAACACAAATCGTGCAAACAATAAAAGCAAGCAAATTACATCCGGAAATGAAGTTTGTGAAAGTGAGTCCACAGCCAGGAAGCCAGTCACCACAGCAGCCGATCCAGCAGCCTGTTAGATGAGGCCGCAGTTCAGCACAGAGATGAGTAAACCTTGTGAAGCAGCGAGTGGATCACCAGCCTCTCCCTCACCTCTAGCCCCAAAACCCTGATCTTTTCAATCGGGCCCGGCCCAGCTCTTAAATTGGCCAAACAGCGGGTCGATCCTTGCTCTTGGACTGGGGCTCTGCCACTTCCATATGCTCTCGGGCCCGGGCCCAGGGTCTCAACCTATTCAATTTGGCCCAGCCCTTAAACCTGTCAAACGTCTGCTTGTTCCTCGCACTCAGGCCAGGGTTCCGCCGCCTCGGTTCTGCTGCTTCAAATCACCTCCAAGTCCACTCTAACAGCGAAATATTGGCTTGTTCCCTGCTCTCAGGCCCAGGCTCTGCCACCTCAATTCAGCCCTTACACGCCATGCCGCAACCATCCTGTACCTACCTCCAAGGTTTCAGCTCACACCACAAAAATGCTGGGTTACGCAGGCGGCTGAAGAGCGCCACTCCGAAAGGGAAGTTACAAGCTATTGATTGCAGTGATTGTTTTCCAGAAAAGGTGTGATTAGTAAAGTAATTAATAGTTGCTTTTGCTGCCAGCAAGTCGTCACCGTTCTTCCCCAGTGTCATCTTAAACTGGGGAGAGAAAAACACACACACTCAGGGAAATTACAGTGGCAAATTAACCAATCATGGTAAATCTCTTTAGGATGTGTGAACATACTCACCTAGTCTTTGGGAAAATTTACAAACTCCACTGAAACATTGATTAAAAATCGATTAAACAGGATTAAACAGAATTCCTCTCACTTCTTTAAATCAACGTAATGTTTAGCCATGGGGACTTACTGTACATTGGACTAGGCACACCTGTTGTTTGGTTTTCTATGTGGGACAGTCCTTGTTCCAAACCTACTCTGACATCCCTGCTCAACTCTTTCTTTGCTACGTCGATAACTGCACTGGAGCTGTGTCCTGCAACTATGCTGAGCTCGTTAATTTTATCATCTTTACGACTAACTTCCATCCTGTCCTCAAATGCCTGGGCCACTTTCCACACTCTCTTTCCTTTCTGGATCTCTCTGTCTCCAGCTCTGGAGATAAACTATCCACTGACCTTAAACTAATAGACTACACAGCGACCCTGACTACACCTCATCCCATCTTGTCTCTCATATGGATGGCAACTTTTTTCCCAGTTTTTCCATCTCCACTGCTTTTGCTGTCAGGATGAGGCCTTCCATTCCAGGACACCTGGAAAGTCCTCCTTTATCAGGAAATCTGGCTTCGCTTTTGCTGTGGTTGATACATTTCCTCTGTTTCCCAGACTTCTGCTCTCACCCCTCCTTTCTCAAAGCAGAACAGAGATAGCGTTCCCTCCATCCTCTCCTTTCACCCTAACATCATACACATCCAGCCATACTTCATCACCTCTGACAGCTGCAAAGAGATCCCACCACCTGGAACATTTCCCCCTCCCCACAAGGGTCATTATCTCAATGACTCTCTGGTCCGCTCACTGCTTCCCACCCACCTCTCCTGGTCCTCTTGCACTTTGACCTTACGCTTCCTCGCTCACCACCAGAGACCAAAACTGGTCTTCCAGGTGAGGAAAACGTTATCCTCTAACCTCCTCCTCTGCATAATGAGGCCTCTCTACATGGGTGAGGCAATCGTTTTACAGAGCATTTTTGCTCAGTTTGAACTAGCCATCCCAAGCTCCTGCTTCCAACTCCGCTTCCCATTCATGCGCTGACCTGTCCATCCTCAGTGTTCTCCCAGGGTGATGTGCAACACAAACAATAGGAACAACAACCAATCATCCTTCTGAGGAGTCCACAATCCAATGGCATGAACAATGAACTCTTCAATTTCAGTTAAACATTGCCTCCTGTGTTCCCTCAGATCACCTTCAATTCCTCTCAGTTTTTGTTCCCTTTCACATGCTCCTTCCATTAGCACCATCTCCCCACTCCTGTGCTTCATCATTCGATTTCATCTCCCTCCCTCCCTTGATTTCACTTACCTACTAACCATGGACTGGATGCCCTTCTCTCTTTGGGCCTTCTTCTCTTCATCTCTCCCTTAAGTGATTCCCATTATCAACTCCCTTACTTAACAGATTCCAGTACTTGTAATCTCTCATCATCCTCTAGTCACTGTCTCCAACTTCACTGTCACCTCCCCGCACTTGGCTTCATTGCCCCACTTTTCCTTTTCCCTCCCTTTTCTGCTTCACGTGTCTGTCTCTGACTCCCACTTACTCCCCTACTTCTCCTTCACCTTTATCTGCCCATCTTTCCTCACCTCTCCATGGTCCACGAGTCACCCACCGGCCCTTGTCTCACCCCTTCCTTATCTCCTCTGTATGGTCAGTATCTACCCTCTCCACTCTCAGTTTCAACCCAAAAAGTTCAGTTTTTTTCCTTCCATGTTACTCAGCCCACTATTGCTGTTCCTCCTAGCATTAGGCTCCAGGTCACAGCATCTGTAGTATTTTGTGTCTCTTTCCTTAGGATTATAGTTGCGTCACTGGATCTGTGAGGCAGGAGTTCTATTGGCTATATCACTGTGCCACCCCATATTCATCTATTCTTTCATAGTATGACTGGTTTGGACCAGAATTGTAAGTCTTTTGACCAGTCAATGCTTATGAACAAGAGGGCTTATCTCAGCAACGTCCCCATGTACGTTCTGCAGAGAACAGGATATTGATTTACTGTCTGTAGTTTGATCCAGGATGCGACTATCCTCTTTTCTTGTTTGTGTGTCAAATAATTACAGTGATGTTGCCAGCTTTGCTTCTTAGTAAGAGGAAACAACAGACAACTGTGGTGGTGATATAGGGTTAATTTGCAACCTGGATTGGACAAATCCAGCCCATTACCAGTTGGTCTCTCTACTATCAATCAACAAACTGTCGGAAGGTAGCACTGACAGTGCTATCGAGCATGACTGACTCATCATTAATCTGTTCACTGATTCTCAGTCATGTCTAAACACAATTGCAATTCCAACCCGAGACAATAGAACTGAATTACTGAATTCTAGGAATGAGGTGAGTGGATCTGACATTGAGGCTTAATTTGTAAAGCAGGTATCAATGATCCCTGATAAAAAGGAAGACAATGCAAATCAAACAGAAAAAAAATTGGAGAGATCACACCACTCACAATTGTAGAAGCTCGATCACCCCAACTCATCAGGGTAGGAGTTGCTGAGGGTGGTATCTTAGGACCAATTAAACCTTCATCAATGATTTTTCTTTTATCATAAGGCCATAATTGGGCAATATCTTAGAACTTCTCTATTTTATTTTCTGCTTCTTGGAAAGCGAAGCAGTCGATACCATCATGGAACAGGACCAAGAAAACATTCAGTCATTGGCTGTTAAGTGGCAGATAGTATTCACTCTAGACAAATGTTGCACAATGACCATCTGCTGGAAGAGTGATTCTAACCACCTATCCACAGCATTCAATGCCATTGCTACTACCATCAAAATCTAGGGTTTACCATTGATCAGGAACTTAATTGGATCTGCCACAGAAATAGTGTGATTATAACCAATGATTAGATGCTAGGTATCTTCCATTGTGTAATTCGCTCAAGTTCCTGAGTGTCAAGATCTCTGAGGATCTAACCTGGTCACAACATATTGATGCAGTTATCAGGAAGGCAAAACATCGACTATACTTCATTAGGAGTTTGAAGAGATTTGGTATGTCAACAAATACACTCAAAACCATCTATGATGTACCATGGAGAGCATTCTGACAGGCTGCATCACTGTCTGGTATGGAGGGGCTACTGCACAGGACTGAAAGAAACTGCAGAAAGTTGTAAATCTAGTCGGCCCCATTTTGGGTACTAGCCTACAAAGTACCCAGGACATATTTAGGGAGCGGTGTCTCAGAAAGGCAGCTCCCATTATTGAGGACCTCCAGCACCCAGGGCATGCCCTTTTCTCACTGTTATCATCAGGTAGGAGATACAGAAGCCTGAAGACACACACTCAGCGATTCAGGAACAGCTTCTTCCCCTCTGACATCTGATTCCTAAATGTTCATTGAACCCTTGAACACTAACTCACTTTTTAAAATATATATTATTTCTGTTTTTTGCACAATTTTTAATCTATTCTACATGCATATACTGGAGTTGATTTACTTATTTATTATTATTATTTCTTCTATATTATTTATATCCTGACTCAGATCTGGGCCGTACCCTCCAAATATCTGGAGCTGCCTGTTCTTTCTTTTGCACTACCTTACTTTCTATTTTTCTATTTTCTATTTATGATTTATAATTTAAATTTTTAATATTTACTATCAATTTGTAATCCAGGGAGCAGGAAGCGCAGAATCAAATATCGCTGTGATGATTGTATGTTCTATATCAATCGTTTGGCGACAATAAGGTATAAAGTATAAAGTATTGCATTGAACTGCTGCTGCTAAGTTAACAAATTTCACGACATATGCCGGTGATAATAAACCTGATTCTGATTCTGATACCTTGTGTTCTATGAAGAGCAAGTTAGGAATATGAAGGATACTACTCCCAAATTTGAAGCATTATAGTGCAGTGTGTATCAGCCACAAAGTGCATTGCAGGTATTCACCTTGGCTCCTCTGACAGCAGCTCATCTTAATTACTTGACATGCACCACCAGGTTCAGGAATAGTTATTACCCCTCAACCATCAGGCTCTTGAACCAAAGGGCAAAACTTCACTCAGCTTACTTGCCCCAACACTGAAATGTTCCCACAGCCAATGGACTTACTTTCAAGGACTCTTCATCTCTTGCTTTTGATATTTATTGCTTTTTTAAAAATTATTATTGTTTCTTCTTTGGCAATTGCACAGCTTGTTATCTTCTGCTCTCTGGTTGAATACCTGAATTGGGCGGGGTGGGGGGGTGATCTTTCATTGATTCTGTTACAGTCATTATTCTAACTGGTTTGTTAAGCATGTCCACAAAAAAATCAATCTCAGGGTTGTATATAGTGACATATGTGTACTTTGATAATAAATTTTCTTTGAACTTTGCAGATTTCCCTCCAAGCCACACACCATACTGTTCTTCTATTTGCACTGGATCTAAGTTCTGGGGCTCCTAGCCCAACAGCACTTTCTAAGTATCTTCAACAGAAGCACTGGAATAGTTCAAGAAGATTGCTCACCAGCATCTTCCAAGGGTGATTTATTGATGGGCAATAAGTGCAGTTTTTCAGAGATATTACCATTCTCAAAAATGAATATTCTTGCCATGATACAATCTCTAAGCTCATTGTCTTCCCAACTATAGAGATCAAGAAAAAATCCTTGTCTGCTCCAATTAATCCTAACTGTTAATAAAACAGCCATTCCTTTCCTTACATGTAACCACGGAAAAAAATGGAGAAAGTTAGAGCATAAGCAGTTTTGATTAAAATTTTTATGACTGTTCATCTGGTTTGCCTAAAGCAGAAATTAAATCTTCAATTCCAGAAGATGACAAAATAATCTTGGAGAATTAGAACATTGTAGATGCAATTGGGGATTCGAATAAGAAAAAAAGTCATAAACATTGCTGGGGACAAAAGATATGCAGATTGATTTCCTGTGCTGGTGCACACTGATTGTGAGTCTTCATGACTCCAAAATTTGGCCTTTCTCTTATTGTTAAAATATTCTACTCTTCCTATGCCAACAACCAATTATTAACTGTGTATTACAGATATTGTTTAATTACTGCTTTAGAACCCATAAATTTTTCTGTTGTGTGATACAGGGAACGTGTGCTTTGTGCCCAGAATGGCACTGTGCTGATTAAACTGATCAAAAAGTGATTACAATGTACTAGGGAACTATTTTTTCCTTTACACATTTCTAGAGACCCTGACAGCATATGTGCTGCTTCATCAGTTCTGTTTTTAAATATAAGCAGCAATAGGCCCTGAGAACCATTTAATGTCAGTGGTGCAGTATATATTAATTTAGGTGAAAAGTTAGGGACTGTGATTAATTTTGAAATTAAAATAAGAACGGGAACTTTTCACACAAAATGCTGGAGAAACGTTGCAGGTCCGGCATGTTTATATGTTGTAAGTGGGTTACCTGTCTGGACATGCCCCTCTGCTGACTACCCCTGTGGCTCCTCCCACAGACCCCTGAATAAAGAGCTCCTCCTCTCAGTCCAGGGGCAGACACTCAGCATGCTGAAGGTCACATTTTACTGCGAATAAAAGCCTTTCAGTATTTACTCTACTTCCAGTCTTTTGGAGTTACTGCTGGTGCATCAGGCAGCATCCATAGAGGTGAATAAACACTTGACTTTTCGGGCTGAGACCCTTCATCAAGGTTTCAGCCTGAAATGTCAACTGTTAATTCCCCTCCATAGATGCTGTCTAACCTGCTGATTTCCTCCAGCATTTTGTGTGTGTTCCAATATCTGCAGAACCTCTTGTGTTTATGGGAACTGTTCGGCTTTTCAGTAGTCATGTCCTTGGGTTTGGCATATGCAGTACATCCGCAGTCAAAGAATCTTACTTGTTCATGGAACTTATGATTGCTTTATCATTAATTATGCATAGATACCAGGTTTAAACAACAGTACTCCCAGGCGATCCATCAAACTAGAAATGTCATCGATCCATTTCAAATGAATAGTGATGCCACAGTACCAGTAAGTCTGAATCATTACCACTTTCTTGACATATTCTTCCCTGATCACTGACATCAGGGGGAAAGCAAATCAGCTAAATATCAGAAGCACGGTGCAAGGCACAGCTGCTATTACATCGCATGGTTAGTGCCGTTGTAGCAACTCTTCTATCAAATGCAAATCCACGTCTCTCTAATATGTTCGCAGGCTCTTGCATGCTGTTGTTTCAATTCTTCAATTGTGAAGCCTGCTCAGTTGTGGCATGTTTATCATTTATTATCCTCCTTGGTCAAAATCGAAGTAAGTTTATTATCGAAGTGTGTCACCTTGAGATTCATTTCCTTGCAGACATTTACACGAAAAAAAAATAATTTATGAAAAATGATAAATAGCAGAGATTGACAAACAACCAATGTGCAAAAGAAGAGAAATCATGCAAATAATAAACAAGTCAATAAATAATACTGAGAACATGAGTTTTAGAGTTCTTGAAAATGAGTGAAATTTCAGGCCAACGCTGTTCTGGTTATGCTATTGTCATGGATTCTGACACAGTAGAACAAGCCTCCTTTGAAACACCAGTGTCTGCACAGAAAGATGAGCTTTTTTGCCCTCACCCGTGCTTGTATTCAGGCTAAAGGGAAATCAGCCAATATTTATACAGACTCTTGCTATGCCTTTGGGGTGGCACATGACTATGGGGCTTTGTGGGAGCATCGGGGATTCCTGACCTCTACCAGACTGCCCATTAGCAATGCTGTTTTTGTACATAACTTATTGCAAGCTTTACAATTACCAGCCAGTGTGGCGATCATCAAATGCACTGCCCACACTGGAGAATCTGATGAGGTTTCAAAGGGTAATGCACGCGCTGATGCTGCAGCTAAACAGACAGCTCTAAACCCTGCCCTTTTAGTCCCCTCGGGATCACAGCAGGCTCCTGTTAGACAAAACTTAAGGACGGGTATGCCAGACAGGGGTGAGATACGCACGTTACAGGGGGACGCCCCTGATGAAGAGCGTAAACTATGGTCCCAGATGGAATGCTAACTTGAGCCTCAGAATAATCTATGAGTGACCCCTGCGGGACAGGTTTGTGTCCCTTCTGTGTTTTTACCTATTTTAATCGATTACATGCATAACTGTACACACTTGGGCAAGGAGGGAATGGTTAATACTTTATTACAAACTTGGTGGCACCCCGATTTCCAGAAAGCAGCTGAAAAATGAGCTAAAGCATGCTTAATTTGTAAAAAGACGAATGCTGGAAAAGGGATGCCCTGTGGTTCTGGAACCACCCCCTTGCCCGGTGGGCCTTTTGCTTGTCTGCAACTTGATTTTATAGAATTACCTAGAGTACATTGTTATAAGCATTGTTTAGTAATAGTAGATGTATTTAGTAGATGGATTGAAGCTATCAGCATGACGGACAATACTGCTACAACCGTGGTAAAAATATTGCTGAGGGAAATAATTCCCCGTTATGGACTCCTGGAAATGATAAGCTCAGACAATGGACTGCACTTTGCAGCCAGAATAAATGAGGAAGTCTGCAAGGAGTTGGCTATAAAGCAACAGTTCCACTGCACCCACCACCCAAAGGCAGCTGGTATAGTAGAACGAGCCAGTGGTACCTTGAAAGGTAAGTTGACCAAACTTACCCAGGAGACTGGGCTGGCCTGGTTAAAGGTTCTACCTTTGGCCTTGTTCCACGTAAGGATCACACCCTCAGGTAAAGCAAGGTTATCCCCCGCCGAGATTATCTACGGGAAGCCCATGCGAACCCCATGGGGGTCGGAACTGGCCCGACCTCCCCTTCCTGAAAGGATGGACATGCATACCTTAAGGGAGGAGATGGGAGAATATTTATGCAAGTTAACTAAAACTCTCCAAAGCTTGCATTCACAGGTACGACAGGCCAATCGAGAGGATGACACCCAGCCTAAGGGTGACTACCCCACCATTGTGCCTGGAGATATCCACGCTGTTTCAGGAGCCTGGTCATTGTACACAGACCTCTATGGCCTGTTTCCCTGCCTGGAGGATGTTACTGAGGTTTTCTGCATTTATAGACATGGATATGGATATGGATTTGGACTATGGACTTCTTTCAGTATTGTAGTTTTTTACGTTTTGTGTTTTTGCCTGTACTTGCCCGTTTTTTTGTGCGGTGGAGGGGGGGGGCGGTCTGGTGGTCGATGTTCTTGTGCTTTTTTGTTGTTTTTTTGTGTGGGGAGAGGGATATTTGGGGGCAAATATTGTTGTATTTTATGTGGGGAAAGGGTGTTTGTGGGTTGATAATGCTGTTGCCATTCCTTTTTGTGCAGGGGGGATGGGTTTGCTGTTTCTCTCTGAATGGATTTCCATGGTTTTTCTTGGTTTTGTGGCTATCTGGAGAAGAAGAATCTCAGAGTTATATTCTGCATACATACTTTGATCAGAAATTCACCTGTGAACTCTGAATTTTGAATTTTGAACAAAGGTGTTTAGAATGTGATAGCTTCCTTATACCACACAATCTGCTTTCCTTACTTTCTTACCAATCCTAGAACCAATTGCCCAATCATACAAATCCATTTGCTTTCCTAGAATTTGGTTGCCGTGGGTTGCATGCATATGACATTTGCGTCAGTATGCCCTGTGAAGTCATTATAACCTTTTGAGGATTGCTGCATAAGACCATGAGACATAGGGGTAGAAATAGGCCCATCAGGTCTGCCCCACCATTCAATCTTTACAATACAAAGAGTAACTAGTGACAAGGAGCAGGTGGAAGCGGAGGCTCAGTGACAGATGACATGAAACCTATTTGAAAAGGACTCACTTTCAACCAGCAGTTTTCAAGGTGATTCCAGGCCTATGCCCTTCACTCAGAATTTCCTCCCATGCGCACATGCTGCACACAAGGACAGCACAATAGCAAAGCTTGTAGAGCAGCTGCCTTGCAGCTCCACTGTTGGTTGTCCATCGTTTCTGATGATGACGTTTGTCTGCTTCGAGAGAAACCTGTGCGGGAGGAGTTTTTTAGTTTTTTAGTTCCACTCTCTCGGCCTCAAAAATCTTGGTTCAATGGTACAAAAGAGTCGTCACAACTGGAGACTTCCTCGCCTGCAGTGGATAGTCATGATGGCTTCCTCGCCTGCAGTGGACAGTCATGATGGCTTCTGTGCCTTGCATGCCCTTTGCTCGCCATGGAGTGTTGTGGCACGGCCTTCTTGGCCGTTGGATCTTATAGACGATCTCATTTGCCCCGATCGCCGAAACCGGCTTCTCATACTGGGTTTGGGTATCCCTTTCTTGTCGGGGATGGAGGTTCCCCTCTACCCCTCACCTGGTTTAGCCTGCCTGTTGAAGTGGTGTATCCAGATGTGGCCACTGTTGCATGCACACAATTACTTGGAACTACAGGTGAGAGCTGGGTGGCAGCTGGGGACCAAAGGTGGACGAGCTGCCCCTGGGTGGAGCATGACCAGCCTGCTACCAGAGATGCTTCCCCTCCCTGGACACCCCATGCACCCCAGTACCCTGAGTTCAACTCCAACCCCTTGTGCGTGGAATTTGCATGTTCTCCCTGCCACCATGTGGCCTTCTTCTGAATACTCCAGTTACCTCCTGTAGACCAAGGCAGGGTAATTGGTTACGGTAAATTCCCCCTGGAAAGAGGTTGAATGTGGGGGGAATAAAATGGTATGAATGTAACTGTGAACTTGCTGGGTTGCAGGATCTTCTTCCATGCTACATACTCCCGGAACACTCATAGAACATAGACACCGACTGCAGCAGTTAATTAGAAACAAATCAAAGCCACTGAAAGACTGCATACAGGAGTTGACACTGTACGACACACTTCCAAATAACTGGGTTCCAATTAAAAAAAGTACATTCAATCCTTTATTATGAAACCAGCAAATGATCTTACAGCGATAAAACACTAACAAAAATAAATTGATAATAGAGCGGAATAAGAGTACTTTTCATTCAAATTAGTATAATTAAGCGGTCAATAACCCTTGGCTCACTCCCTCTCAACTAAACTAAACTAAGACAAAGCATGAATACGTAACTGTACTCATTTGCTTCTACCACACCCCAACCCACGTAACAAATTACCCATAATAAATGTGCAACTCAAAATACAATACAGGCAGACAGAAAAATAGATACATGGCTCCTACCCAGGCTCTTCGTCCCACAATGTTGTGCTGTCCTTTTATTCGAAGGTCAATCTAATCCTTTCCTCCCACATACGACTCAATTTTTCAATCATCCATATGCCTATATAAGAGTTTCTTCAATAGCCCAAACATATTTGCCCCTACCACACCTGGCAGAGTGTTCCGTGCACCAACTACTCTCTGCACGAAGAATTTACATCTGACATCCCCCTCTATTCTTTCCTCCAATCTTCTTAAAATTATGCCCAATGTATTAGCCATTCCTGAGGAAAAAGTCTCTGGCAATCCACTGTATCTATATCTCTATCATCTTATACACATCTATCAAATCACCTCTCATCCTCATTAGCTCCAAAGAGAAAAACCCTAGTTTGCTCAATCTATCTTTACAAGGCATTTCTTCAAGTCCAGGTAGCATCCTGGTACATCTTCTCTGCGCCTCCTCTAATGCTTCCACATATTTCCTATAATGATGTGATTAGAACTGCACACAATATTCCAAATTCCACAAATTTTGTGAAGCGAAACTTGGTAACATTCCAAATTTGACTTTTTCTCATTTGACTGTTTACTGTGACTTGATAGTCTCAATTCACCTTTGTCATTTTGGAAGTTAGGTGGACTCTGAAGCACTATGCTTCGCAGCTGGTGGAGATATATTTTTCCAGCATTTCTTCGCAACTCAGCTCACTGAAGCCCAAGTTCTGCTCTGTGACACTTTTCTTAAGGCTTTAATGTTACTCTTGTGTCCTAATGGTCAAGAGTGAAATTGGAATAAACTACAATGCAATTTATGGTTTTCCATTTTGTATTCTGCTGTGTTGTCTGTTCAAGAAATGAACTTCCAATGAGTTTGCATCAATAAAAGTGCCTTATCAGATTCTCTGAAAGTAAAACTATTCAGTATACCTTTGATATTTGGTATGCAAGCAAACAGACAAAAAAAAAACAATCTGCCTACTAGTTCAATCTCTTTTTTAGTTATAGCTACTTGAAGAGACCAGAAATTTTAGATGTTATTAAGTATTGTAACACCAGATTGCTATAATCTCCAATTTTGGAAACATCAGCACAATTCATGGGGTCAATTTTTGGCACTATCTCAAATTTTCTGTATTTTAAACTTCATCTGGCACACTTTGTATTTTCAACAACTTATTTTCCAGGTTCCTTGCTACTTCTTGTAAATTAATAATTTCTCTAGATTCATTCCAAAATTGACATTAGAAACTGACTTAAATAAAACAAACAAAAAATGCTGAAGATATTCAGCAGGACTGGCAGCTGTGGAAAGAATAACAGAGTTAGTATCACATCAATAACCTTTCTTCAGAATGCTTCAAGCAAAAAGGCTAAAGAAAGGAGAGGCAAGTTCTGAATCCAAGTCAATTCTGATTGATATCAAATTTAGTGCCAACACAGGATTGCGTGAATACTGCCCCACTGTTCAAAATTACTGCTT